>NW_006921588.1:35289552-35306366 GCF_000298275.1 Orycteropus afer afer
AAAAAAAAAAAAAACTACCCACAAGAAAAAGTCCTGGCCCTGATGGCTTCACTGGAGAATTTTACCAAATATTCAGGGAAGAGTGGACACCTATACTACTCAAGCTATTCCAGAACATAGAGAAAGTTGGAATCTTCTCAAATTAGTTTTTTGAAGTAAGCACAACACTAATACTAAAACCAGGAAAGACACCACTAAAAAGGAAAACTACATAACAGTATCCCTCATGAACATAAATGCAAAAATCTTCAACAAAATCCTAGCCAACAGAATCCAACAACATGTCAAAAAAATATTAAGTCCTGATCAAGTGGGATTCATACCTGATATGCAAGGATGGCTCAACATCAGAAAAATAATTGATGCAATCCTTCACATAAACAAAGCAAAAGAAACATATGATCATACCAATTGATGCAGAAAAGGCATTTGATAAAATCCAACACACATTCCTGTTCAGAACAAAACAGAGATAGAAGGGATATTCCTCAATATAATAAAGAGCATGGATGCAAAGCCAATGGCCAACCTTATTATTAATGGAGAAAGACTCAAAGCATTCCCCTTATGAAGGGAAACCAGGCAGGGATGTCCTCTATAACCACTCCTATTTAACATTGTTTTGGAAGTCCTAGCGAGGGCAATAAGGTAAGGAAGAGGGGGGAAAAAAAGCATCCAAATATCCAAATTGGCAAAGAAGAAGTAAAGCTATCTCTGTTTGTAGATGACATGATCCTATATGTAGAAAACCCAAGAGACTCATCAAAAAAAAAAAAAAAAAAAAAAAAACCTACTTGAACTTGTAGAGAGGTTCAGCAAAGTGGCAGGATAAAAGGCCAGCATAAAAAATCAGTTGGATACCTCTACACCAACAAAAAGACCTTTGAAAAAGAAATAAGGGAAACAATACCATTTACAATAGCTACTTAAAAGATAAAATATCTAGGAATAAATCTTACCAGAGACACAAAAGACCTATACAAAGAAAACTATAAAACACTACTACAGGAGACAACAAGGCATCTACATAAATGAAAGAACCTGCCTTGTTCATGGATAGGAAGACTGAATATTGTGAAAGCAGCAATACTACTCAAAGCAATCTACACATTTAATGCAATCCGGATTCAGATACCAACAATTTTTTTTTTTTTTTAAGGACATGGAAAAACCAATTACTAACTTTATAGAGAAAGGAAAGAGATCTCAGATAAGCAGAGCACTACTGAAGAAGAAGAACAAAGTGGGAGGTCTCACACTCCTGGATCTCAAAATCTACTATGCAGCACAGTAGTCAAAATAGCATGATATTGGTACAATGATAGACAGATAGACCAATGGAACAGAATCAAAAACCCAGAAACAGACCCATCCATCTATGGACAGCTGATCTTCAACAAGGTCCAAAACCCATTAAATGGGGAAGAGATAGCCTCTTAAACAAATGGTGCTGGCAAAATTAGGGATCCACTTGCAGAAAAATGAAACAAGACCCATACTTCACCCCATACACAAAAACAAACTCAAGTTGTATCAAAGATTTAAATGTAAAACCCCAAACTATAAAATACATCAAAGATAAAATAGGGGCAAATCTAGGGCCCTAATTTATGGCATAACTAGACTATCAAACATAACCCAGAATGCACAGGAGATGGTAGAGAAGCCAGATGACTGGGACTTTTTAAAAATTAAGTTCTTATGCACATTGAAAGACTTTGTCAAAAGGGTAAAAAAAAGAACCTACAGATTGGGAGAAAATATTTGCCTGTGACATACCAGACAAAGGACTTATCTCCAGAATCTATAGAAAACTTCAACACCTCAACACCAAAAAAACAAATAATCCAATTCAAAAATGGGCAAGGGGCATGAACAGACACATTACTAGAGACGATATGCTGGTGGCCTACAAACACATGAGGAATTGCTCGCAATCTTTAGCCATTAGAGAGATGCAAATCAAAACAATGATGAGATATCACCTCACTCCAGCAAAAATAGCAAAGTTCAACAGGACAGAAAATAACAAATGCTGGTCAGGCTGTGGTACTCGGCTGTTGGGGCTGTAAAATTGTACAACCATTGTGGCATATGGTATGGTGTTTCCTTAAAAAACTGAAAATAGAAATACCATTGGAACCAGCAGTCTCATTACTAGGAATATGTCCTAAAGAGGTGAGAGACAGGACATGAACAGACATATGTACACCCATGTTCATTGCAGCACAATTCACTATATAGCAAAGAGATGGAAACAACCTAGTTGCCCATCAATAGATGAACAGATAACCAAATTATGGTACATTCACACAATGGAATACTAAGCTACATTAAAGAAGAAATGAAGAATACATGTACCATCCCACAAGTGGATGATCCTGGAGGACATTATGTTGAGTGAAATAAATCAAATGCAGAAGGACAAATATTGTATGAGCCCATTACTCTAAAAAGACAAGGAAGGGTTTGCTTAAGGAAGGGAACTCATTTTGTAGGTTACCGGGGAGGGGAGGGATAGGGAGGGCATAATTTTGGGCTAGTTGGGGGCCACACACTAAGTTGGGTAAGGGAAGGGATGGTATGGAAAGAGTCTGTGACTAGCATGATAACATTGGGGAAAGGGAGGACACCGAATCGTGCACATAAGATATAGACGACAGAGACTAATACCAGTATATCCACAATACTGCATTACCATTAACACCAAACACCAGGCTGCAGATAAAACATATATACAATTGAGAAGATCAGATAGGGGTCAGTGAACAGGATTATACTCTAGATAGACTCAACTGAGGCTAATCTTGCACATATACCAGTGATACAAAATACCCACAATCATTACAGAAACAATAAAAGACAGACACAGAGCAATCCCTCACAGACAGACACTGTGGGAGAGAGATCCAACGGATCTACCAATTCAGGACCGTAGTATGGGGGACACCAGACTCAATTGGCACAACAGAATACATAAAAATCTTGTTCCACAACCTACACTGGTGAATGGCGACTGGGGTCTTGAAAGCTTTCAAGCGGCCATTTAAGATGCAGCTAATGGTCTCCTTCGTTGGAAGCGAAGAAGAGTGCAAAAAACCACGGGCATTTGGAAACAATCAGCCCTAGGCCATGATGGACCTGGAGACCAGAAGAACTAGATGGATCCCGGCAACCTATGCCAACCAATCGGGAAGGGATCAAAACTGCAGATTCTGGATAGAGTGGGAGGAAAAACATGGAACAAAATCCAAAAACACAATACTGACCAGAATTTCTGGTCAGATGGAGTCTGGTGGGACCCTCAAGACTATGGTTCTGGGATGCACTTTGGGCCTGGGATAAAACTCACTCCCAAGGGCTGGCTCTCAGCCAAATAGTGAATAAGCTGCACATGCAGACCACTCAACTCAGGGCAATGCAGGCGTATACTCTATGGAGATACATCCCTTGGAGCCATCAGCCATGGAGCACCAGAGGGGCAACATTCACGCGGAGGAAAACAGGACGCACAGGAGTGCATAACTAAGAAGGGCACAGGGAGGGGTGGTTACTGGGAAGGGAAGGGAGGAGAGTGGAGTAGGGTTGGGGATGGTAATTGGGGAGTGAAACTAACTGTACACGAACTGTTGAATGTAAAACAAATTCTGCTCTGTAAATTTGCACCTAAACCACAATTAAAAAAGAAAAAAAAAAAAAAAAAGACCTTCTAATCCTAAAAAAAAACAAACAAAAAAAACAATTTTATGAGACCTTATCTCTGTCGTAGAATAATGGCAGCATCAATACAGTTTTAGCATCAGTGAAGAATACTCATTATAGCAAGACGTTGTTTCTAATCCTTTAGCTTCAAGTTTGATGGCTCATTTCATTTCAGCATGGTTACAGTGCCAGAGAACCTAGTCTACTTTTGTCATTCTTGGATTTTCTTTTCCATTATATCCTTAATATGAAAGACTTGTTCAATTAGCAGAAATAAGTTAATATTACAATTGACATGTAATGAAACCATTAATAGCATTATTATTGAAGGTTTGCTAAACCGCTCATATAACTGTGGGTGGTCAAGAGACAAAACATTCAAGGGGTGTGTATTCAAATGACAGCACTAACTAGACTTTGGGCCTAGTCTAATTACTTAATCTGCTAACAGCCTAATAGCCTTATTTAAATAATGAAAAGTGGAAAAGCCTACTCATCAGAATGCCAGAATGTGTATAGTTGTTGTTGTTGTTATGTGCCGTCGAGTCGGCCCCGACTCATAGCGACCCCTCCTTGGGTTTCCGAGGCAGTATCACTACGGAAGTAGGATTGCCCAACCTTCCTTCCGAGGAGTGGCTGGTGGGTTTGAACCGCCAGCCGTCTGGTTAGCAGGCAAGTGTCTTAGCCACTATGCTACCAGAGCTCCCGAATGTGTATAGAGTGACAAGTATTTTATTTAACCAACCAACTTTTATTTAACATATCCTAACTTGGGATATGTAAAATTAGCAGACAGCAAGCTGAAGTTTTTCCTACATGCATTTTTGCCTAAGGAATTTTTTTTCCTCTCCTAGACATCAAGCAGAAACATTTAATGTCTAACTTACACTTTCTTTCTGACATGAGTGCCTTCAACCTTGGCATTTAAATCATACTGCATCTTAGGCTTGTGTAAGGTTCCTCTCCCAATAAGTCTGTGAGGTCCGAAAGGGCAGGTGTTGTTAAAACAAAAACCATATTAAGCCAATAATAGAAATTGATTGAAGTTTATTTAATATACAATTTTTTACAAATTGGGGTAACATTTTGACTCCCCACTGCCATTGAGTTGATTCTGACTCATTGCAACCCTATAGGACAGAGTAAAATTGACCTACAGGGTTTCCAAGAAATCTTTACAGAAACCGACTAGCACATCTTTCTCCCACCAAGTGACTGGTGATTTCAAGCTGCTCACTTTTTGGTTAGCAGCTGAATGCTTTATCTACTACGCTACCAGGGTTCCTCACATTTTTGACTAGAGAAATCAAAAACTTACCAAGGGTGAAGAGAGCTTCAAAAATTCTTATACAACATCTTATTGGCATTTTCATGAAAAAAAAAAAAAATGTCAGGACAGAACTGATAAACAGTTTGTGGTCAGAAAGAATTTCATATAGCATTGTCAAGAACAATTAAAATAATTACTGATTTACCCTAAAATAAAGCTCCCAATTTGACTTTTGGAGTCTGTTTCCTGAAATTGACTGACTTCTTCAAAAAGCAAAATAACCAAGGCAAAGAGGTCTTATTAGCTTATCTAGACCATCATTTGATTCAATGGTGACTTTTTAGAAATTAATTTTTTCAAGGCTTGGCGTTCAAAAGGACATCTAAGGGCAAATGGCCTAGGGGTTCACCCCAATGCCATGGACCCCAGAAATCTGTATCGTGCAATACAGAATGCATTACTAAGCCCACAGTAGAAATTCACCAGTTACTCACTGAGCTGAGTAACATCTCGATAGAAAGCTAGGAAGATAGCACATGTTTCCTCACATTTAATTCTCACGCTGTTATTAGGTACAAAATCTCCAAGTCTTCAGCTTCTCATTGCTTGAACCAAATCATTACTCCTTCATGTTCAATGGGTGGCTAATGGCAGCAGGATCATAATCGCAACTCTTAATGCCAAATATCAGGAGGTTAATAGAAGCTATTGCTGGAAAGAAAAATATCTTGCTGTTCTTTGTCTCCAAAATTCACCGGCAGACATAAGGACCTCCCACTAGATGAAGAGCTTAAAAGAAGGTCTATATTGGCCAAACAATTACCACATAACAGCACTTTTTGTTGCCCCCAATGGTTTGATGCATGGACTGATCGAAGAAAGTATTCTTATATTTTTACTTTTTACTTACTTCTCAGATATAAAAACACAATCTCTCTGTTGTTATCAAGGGTAGGAAAAAATTATGCCTTTCCTCGTGGCCATTAGCTTTTTCAGCTCTTATTTCAACTGTAATATATTCATGTAGTGAATATATTTTTTAACTTAGAAGTGTAGAAATAGCTAGTGTGTCACTTAGTCCATAAAATGCATTCAATATTTTAACGGGTTTTCTTCCATTAAAAACCAAACAAACAAAATCTTTGATTATTATACATTGCTAATTGATTCTCAGATTCCTAGGGAAAGGAGGTCTGGTGGCATAGTGCTTAAGGCATTTGACTGTTAACCTAAGGTTGGCAGTTTAAACCTACCAGTTTACCAGCCGCTCCATGGAAGGAAGATGGGTTAATCTACTTCCATAAAGATTTATGGCCTCATGAACCCAATGGAGGTGACTATGCGTCAGAATCCACTCGATGGCAGTGATTATTCTCATGGAAGAAATACACATAGGAGCTCTGGTAGCATAGTGCCTAAGGCACTTGACTGCTAACCAGAAGGCTGGCGGTTCAAACCCACCAGCCACTCCTCGGAAGGAAGGTTGGGCAATCCTACTTCCGTAGTGATACTGCCTCGGAAACCCAAGGAGGGGTCGCTATGAGTCAGAACCGACTCAATGGCAAATAACAACAACAACAACAACAGTATCTCTGAGAGGGAAGGCTATGAAGGCAGAAGATATTGTTAGTAAGAGCAGAGATGTACTAGAAAGAAGTCTAGGCTATCCACTGTACATACTATACTGTTTTCTTGACAACTCTTAAAATCTTTTTCTAATTTTCTTATTTATTCAATTTAAATCTTAAGTATTCTTTCAAGAAGTTATATGTTCATTGAAAGAATGTCTTGAATGGCCTTTTGTTAAAAAGGTAAAGAGCATGAAATATACTAAGTAGCTGCTCAAAACAAAAAATAATCCCTTTGAGTCAATTTAGACTCATAGTGACCATAAAGGACAGAGTAGAACTGCCCCATAGGGTTTCCAAATCTGTAAATCTTTTTGGAAGTATCCTGCCTCATCATTCTCCCCAGAGCAAGTGGTGGGTTCACACTGCTGGACTTTTGGTGACAGTCTAATATTTAACCACTGGGCCACCAGAGCTCCTCTCAGTAGCTGGTCAGTATTTGCTAAATGGAATTAAATAGTCTCTCAGATGCTCTCCATTTAATCTTAAACCTTCTGTCCAAAAGAACTGTGATATGCTACATACAACTCACTCAAATCAATGAGGTTGCCTACTATTTTCTATCTTACCTCTTCACATGACATAAAATAGATTTTACAGCAGGGCTTCACACAGGTTCATTCTGGTTCCACCCTCTGCAGGAAATTTGCATTTCCACCCCAGATAGACCGAATTAGAATATAAAAATGTAGAATCTAAGACTGCAGACTCTGATCCAGTCTATCCGGGGTGGAAATGCAGGTTCTCAGCAGAGGGTGGAACCAGAAGGAGCCTATTAGAGTTACTGTTAATGTCTATTGCTTTGCTGCCCTCTGCTGGCTTCATGGGACCCAATTACTCTTTAAAGAAGGAAAATTAAGTAATGGACTCACTGCTTCTGTCTTAGATTACAGCCATAAGGAAGAAATAAGTTGGATGAGAGTCCAACATTATAAATAAACTATTGAAAACCAAAATTTTAAATCAAGGAAAAAAAAAAAAGAAGTCTAGAGTCACCCATACCAAACTCAATTGCTAGCAACGTCATTACCCAGGCAATTTAAGATATGTTTACTTAACATATGTGGGTCATAGTTCTTATGTCATATGGATCTTGTAAGGATTTATTAAGAAGTGCAGCTGGTGGGTTCAAATCAATGACCTTTCAGTTAGCAGCCAAGTACATGACCATTGCATGACGAGGGCTCCTCATGTCAATGTTAGTAGGTAGTTATTGTCACTTCCATTTTACAGATAAGAAATGTATCACTCAGAGAAGATAGGCTCCTCACCCTAGCCCACACTGTAAGAATTAGAGCAGTACAGGGTTTTCAACTCAAATTTGACTCTAACGTTTGTTTCTCTCAATGAAGTAATATTTCTATGTATTTGAGCATTTGATTTTAACTAATATCAAACATCAAATACTGAAAGCAAGTTCAATCATTAATACTCTTAAGAGACTCCTTTTTGCTTTTTCTGGTGTGTGTGTGTGTTTGTGTGTGTGTGTGTGTGTGTGTGTAACCCATGAGATTAAACACATATAAGGTCAAGTTTTATGATTAATTTTAATTATATTTTTATTGTGCACTTTACCTAATGACTCCAATAAATGTGAAGACGTCTTGTTTCTTTGGGGACAAAAATCATCTAAGCAACAACCCAGAGCCAATGTGCAGTTCAGCAGAGTCACACATTCTGAAGCATCTTTGATCCTTAAAATCCATGTTATGGGGTCAACAGTTCTATGTAAAACAAAATCAGTCTTGAAAAGTAAACCCAGAAATACAGATCCTTTTTCTAAAAAAGAAATTAGGCTCTGCTCAAAAATCTAATCTAAAAGAAAGATTTGAAATAAACTTTACCACATCATACACACACCCTCAAAGCAAGTTCATACTTTGTTCTTCTAGACAAGCAAGTATATAAAGTACAATAAGGAGCGTCAACTCCTGCCCAGATCTGTAAAATCCCATGTTCTCTGAGATCATTTTGAAAATGTTTCTTATTTAAATTTGTTGAGGAAAAATAATCAGTCAATTTATAAAGAGTTTAACTGATGGGACCTGAACTTCTGCCGAGAACCTCTTAGGTCTGAAAATATGATTAAAGGCAAAGGGAGTTTCTACTCTTGCTTGTCTTGGAAGGCATCTTCTAAGTGCATGTAACGTGTTGCCTTTGCTCCGGTAAGCTCTATGAAGAATTGATCTGCCTTGTAGCTAATCAAGATGCTTCGCTTCACCTCCCTTTTGTCAGCATACAAAAGCTTATGTCAGGAAAGCTTCAGAGGTAATCAATTCCTGGGAAAAAAAAATGAATCAAGAAGAGAATATCATGAATAAATAATTTATTGGACGATGTCTATTTCAATTCACTGTTTTTAACGTTGCCACATCCACAAACATAACATTTTCCCAGCGGTTTTATACTAATTGATTTTTAATTACAAAATGACTTTGACAGAATGAATTTCTCATCCAAACTTGTGTTTTACTATCAGTTTCACCAATGTTTAACTTATTTATTACCAGTTTCTCATTGCCTATAATTAACCAAAGTTTTTCTATGTCTCCATTAACTTCAGTTAATCAAGGTTATCCTCTGCTTATTATTCACTTTTACAAACTCATTTCAGAGCCATGAATCATGTTGAAGAAAAGTGATGGCTTTTGGAAAGTACACAGTGATGACAATAACCCTTAAGTGCAATATAGAAGTGTAGTTTCATAAAAACCCTTATGTGAATAGAAATAACGTCTAGACTTTTGGTAATAATGAGGGCTAATTTTTCTGTAGTGCTCACTATATTTTCATGCAAGCTTTGCACTAAGCACAACACATGCATTTCTTGGTAAATCCTCACAAGATCGTTCTGAAATAAGAACTATGAAAAGAAAAGTTAAATAAATGTGCATAAATTGCCTAAGAAATGACACTGCCAGGACTTGAGTTTGGTAAGGAAGACTCCAGATTTCTTCAATCACTCTATTCCTCTAATAAAATAAAAAAATTAGTTTTCTTTTGTAGTCTTTGGACTGCCTGCCTTGTTCACTGTGTATTCTCAGTGTCTTGTCTATAATAAGTGACATAATGTATCACCGACATACACCCATTTGAGGAGGAAGCATATGATCAAGACCAAGTGAAAATGAAGGAAGAAGTTCAAGCTGTACTGAAGGAATTGGAAAAAAACAAGAGAATCCAGGAATTGAAGGAATACCCACTGAGATGTTTCAACAATTAGATGCAGCACAGGAAGCACACTCTTCTTTGTGCCAAGAAACTAGGAAGTCAACTACTTGGCTAACTGACAGGAAGGAATCCGTATTTATACCTGTTCCAAACAAAGATGATCCAACAGAATGCAGAAATTACAGAACAATGTCTTTAATATCACAAGAGAGTAAAATTTTGCTGAAGATAATTCAAAAATGGTTGCAGCAGTATAATGACAGAGAACTGCCAGAAATTCAAGCTGGCTTCAGAAAAAGGTGTGAAATTAGGGATGTCATTGCTGATGTTAGGTGGATCTTGTCTGAAAGCAAAGAATACCAGAAAGATATTTACTTGGTGTTTTATGGACTATGCAAAAGCACTCAGCTGTGTGAATCATAACAAACTATGGATAATAGTGAAAAGAATGGGAACTCAATAACACTTAATTATGCCCATGAGGAACCTGTACGTAGACCAACAGGCATCATCTGAACTGAACAAGGGGAGACTGCATAGTTTGAAAAGTGTGCTCAGGGTTGTATCTTTTCACCATACTTACTCAATCTGTATGCTGAGCAAGTAATCAGAAATTGAACTACATGAGGAAGATTCATTAACAAACTGTGGTATGTAGATGACACAACCTTGTTTCCTGAAAATGAAGATGACTCGAAGCATTTACTGATGAAGATCAAAGACTACAACCTTCAGTAATGTTTGCACCTGAAAACAAAGAAAACAAAAATCCTTACAACTGGACCAATAAACAACATCACAATAAGTGGAGAAAAGATTGAAGTTGTCAGGGATTTCATTTTACTTGTATCCACAATCAATGCCCATGGAATCAACAATCAAGACATCAGATGATGCATTACATGGGCAGATGTGCTGCAAAAGACCTCTTTAAAGAGCAAAGACATCATTTTGAACACTAAGGTGCACCTGACCTTAGTATTTTCAATTACCTCATAGGCATTGGAAACTGGACAGTGAATGAAGAACGAAGAATAATCAAAGCATTTGAATTATGCTGTTGATGGAGAATGATGAAAATATCTTGGACTGCCAGAAGAACAAACAAATCTGTCTTGGAAGAAATGAAGCCAGAATGCTCCTTAGAGGTGAGAGTGGCCAGACATTGTGTCACATACTTTAGTCATAGGAGCTCTGGTAGAATAGTGCCTAAGGCACTTGACTGCTAACCAGAAAGCTGACAGTTCAAACCCACCAGCCACTCCTCAGAAGGAAGGTTGGGCAATCTATTTCTGTAGTGATACTGCCTCGGCAACCCAAGGAGGGGTTGCTATGAGTCGGTTCCGACTCGACAGCACATAACAACAACAACACTTTAGTCATGTTATCTATCAGGAGAGACTGGTCCCTGTAGAAGGAAGTCATGCTGGTAAAGTAGTAGGTGAGTGAAAAAGGGGAAGACCCTCAATGAGATGGATTGACATAGTGGCTGTAATGAGGGGCTCAAGCACAGCAAATATTGTGAGGATGGTGAATGATTGGCTAGTGTTTAAGTTCTGATGTACATAGGGTTTCTGTGAATCACAGCTGACTCAACTGTACCTAACAACAGCAATATAAATAATTTAGAATGTCTATAGTTTATCTCCATTGTTTTTCATATTTTCTATAAAAATCTAATTAATTACTTAAATTGCAAAGTTTCTAAATTACCTATTGGACTGCTAGCTACAGTGATAGAACGCTAAGCTCAAATTCTGTGTGAAGGACCATCATTTTCTCAGAGCAATCAGGTGGCAAAGAACAGAAACTTAATTCAAACTAGATTGAAAGAAAAGGGAAATACGTTGGTGTGCATAACTAAACTACAAGAATGGCAGAGTTGGACTTAAGGAGACAGCTAGGAATATAATTCAATATTTCAAAATATTAGTTGAAAAAAAATGGCCCATTTTTCAATATTTATTTTAAAACTACAAATATTTGTACACAGTTATAACAATACTTTTACTTAAACAGAACTTGTTGTTGTTGTATGTGTTGTCAAGTCATCTCTGACTCACAGCAACCCTACATACAACAAAATGAAACACTGCTTGGTCCTGTGTCAGCCTCACAATCCCTACTATACCTGAGCCCATCACTGCAGGGACCATGTCAATCCATCTTGTTGAGGGCCTTCCCTCCTTAATTGACCTCCACTTTATTAAGCATGACATCTTTCTCCAGAGAATGGTCCCTTCTGATAATGTGACCAAAGTAGGTCAGATGAAGTCTGGCCAGTCTCACTTCCAAGGAACATTCTGACTGCACTTCTTCCAGGATAGATTTGTTAGTTCACTTAGCAGTCCACAGTACTTTCAGCGTTCTTCACCAACACCACAATTCAAAAGTTGTCCAGTCTTTCTTTTTCATTGTCCAGCTCTCATGCACATGAGACAATTGAAAATACCATGAGTTAGGTTCATCTGTTATAACAATAGCTGTGTATGGCCTGTTGATATATCTGCATTGCACATGCAGATAGGCTGTGCCTCAAGCTTCTAGCAAGCCATAAGACTGCTAAGAATGAGACACATACATCCACTGGCATCAATCAATCCATGGATGCTACATTCATCTGTGATTGAGTTGGACACATGAAATAACTTCCACAGTGCAGGCAAAGTGAAAGCCATTATTACTATATGTAGAAAATAAACAGTAAACAATAACAATAGATTCTCAAAGGGGAACCACAGACACTTCTCCTAATTATCCATGTCCATTCTTAAGTCTCTGAGCAAACACCCTGTGCCTCAGGTCAGATAATGTCTTCATGTCACCACTGCCTTCAGTCACCACCAATCTGCCCAGTGGTCCTACACAGCTCCTGAAGCTTTTACTGTGTCCTCAGAACCTTCTAGGTTCTAGGGCCATGCAAACAGTTCACATCGCACTACCCAGGCCAGCCATACTACCCAGGCCTATCCTGTCTGAGGGCCCTTGTGGCTCCTACCATATTGCTCAGCTGGAGAAAGGGCATGCAATCCCTGCACGGGGCACACTTTGACTGCCACATCTTTCTTCTGAGGAGAAGTTGGTGGGTCCAAACTGGTCATTTTTCAGTTAGGAGATGAACACATGAACACTTTAACTACTGTGCAATGAGGACTTCTTTACACAAGCCTACAAGAATGGAAAAAATGACTATGATGATCCCCTAGGAGGACCACAAGGAGCTAAATCATATAGGGTCGACTTTCAAGCCACTGTTTGCATAATTATCAACCAATCCCTTGTAAGATTGTCACCCGGTCAATCATTGTGTGAGAGTTATAAGGCCGTGGCTAGAGTTATAAGAGCTATTTACTGCACCCAACATTGATATAACAGAATGTTAAAATTTATAATTTTGATCAAGATATGAAGATCAATAGCTTCTTCATAACAAAATATGGAAGCAGAAAGAAATGCAAAAATTACAAAAAAATAATGCTAAAGATCAGTGCAACTATTCTTAAAATCTATAAAGAGATGCAGGCTACAAAAAGAGGTCTGTTGGATGTAGAGGGAAAATTTTTAAGAGACTATTTTGGGCAGGATCTCTTTGTAGAAGCCTATGCTATGAGTCCCACTCCCTCATGCTCAAGGAAAAAAGTATAGAGGTACCAGTCAGCTCACTCTAGGAATATTTGGTTGGAACTTCACTGAGATTGTAAGTAGAGGACACTGGAGTTTCTAGACACAAAAGCCTGCATTTTGAAGGACAGACAGTGCGTCAGGTTCAGCAATGAGCCTGCATTCCAAACATTTATCATAGTCAAAGATACATGAGTATTTCCCATGGAAGAGATGTGCGCAACATGGAAAAGCAAGCTCACTCATGCTCAAGAAGGCAGGGATGGAACTCCAACTAATAGAGTCCCAGGAGAGTGGGCCACCAGAAAACCAGAGACTGAGGGGCTGAGACCAGCAGAAGACAGCCTGGACTCAAGATATGGGAGTTATCATGGAAAGACCTAACAGAAAATTTCTTAGGAAAGCACAAGTGTTGTGTAAAGAAAGAATTCACTTTAACCTTGTGTAAGGCACAGATAGCCAAAGCCTCTGGAGCAGAACCATCTCTTGCTGAAAGGCAGCTGGCCATAAATGGTTGTTTTCAATTCACCTAAAAACAGGCCATTGGGCAACTTGGTTGGCAAAGAACTGAATTGTTTAATGGGTCTGGCTTCAATAGAATGCATACAAATGAGGAATATTTGCTGTTCTTGAAAAGGTCGCTAGAATTTATATTGTATTATGCCAATTCTAATTTGTGTTTTGTTGTTATTATTGGTTGTAGTCAAGTTGATTCTGAATCATGGCCATCCCACCATGCAGAGGAGAAATGCAGCTTCCTAGGGTTCTCAAGGCTGTGACATTTTGAAAGCAAATTATCAGCTCTTTCTTCCAAAGTGGTGGGTGGTTTTGAACTACTAACCTTTCAGTTAGTAGTCGAACACTCAACACCTTGTGCCACCCAGGAACTCAAGGAACTTATTTCAATTTGAGAGTCAAATTACTAGCCAGAGGATATGATAGTTAATGTCGATGACATAGACTTCTTGGGTTTATATTGCAGATTTCCAGTGCCTAGGATTTCATTTCCATAACTTAACTTCTTTTTTTCCCTTCATCAGACTGAATTGTTAGTTAAAAAGTAAGAGTTCCTGAAAACTCACATCTATTAATCTCTCTCTTTTTGATGTACCTGGCTCTCTTTGGAAGGAGCCTTGGTGGCACAGTGGTTAAAGTGCTCAACTGTGAACCAAAAGGTCAGTGGTTTGAACCCATTAACTGCTCCATGGAAGAAAGATGTGGCGGTCAGCTTCTGTGAAGATTTCAGCCTTGGAAACCCTGTGGGACAGCTCTACTTTGTTCTACAGGGTTGCTTTGAGTTAGAATCCACTAGATAGTAACAGGTTTGAATTTGTTTAAGTTTTCTTCCTATAATGATTAGTTGCCACATCATATCAATGCCATACTTATGTGTCTCATATTGATTTCATTTAGATGCTCATTTATATTGCCTCGATTATTAAAACACTTTTGTAACTGATATTCTTACTTCTCTTACCTCTTCACATTCATCCATGATACAATCTGCCAGAAATTTTCCCCAAAGCATTACTTTTTTAATGTTTTGGTAAATTTCATTGTTGTTGTTTTTATTGTTGTTTGCTGTCGAGTCGAACCCAACTCATAGTGACCCCTCCTTGGGTTTCCAAGGCAGTATCACTACAGAAGTAGATTGCCCCATCTTCCTTATGAGGAGTGGTTGGTGGATTTGAACCACCAGCCTTCTGGTTAGCAGTTAAGTGCCTTAGTCACTATGCTACCAGAGCTCCTATCTGCCTCTAAAATCTCCAACTCCCTAGGTCACAGGGATGTGTGTGGATTAAATAAGATGATATATGTGAAGTGCTTAAGAGGGTGTTTACCATGTAGAAAGTACTCCATTATAATTCACTATTTTATATGTCATTTCTAGCCTCCCCCCAAAAAAGGTATTAAACTATGTAGTTCTCCACTTAGCCATTATTTTAAAATGACTATATTGCACAATATCTTTCTAGTACTCTCTGCTTTCAGCCAAGATCTGTTTGACATCAGAAAGGATATCTCTTATTCCATATCCTTTTCTGAATCTAACTTGAATTTCTTGCAGTCCCTGTCAATGTACTTCTATAACCATTTTTGCATTATCTGCAGCAAAATTTTACTTGTGTATGATATTAATGATATTGTTCAATGATTTCTGCATTCTGTTGGATCCCCTTTCTTTGGAATGGGCACAAATAAGGATCTGTTCCTCTGTTGTCCAGGTAACTATCTTCCAAATTTCCTGGCATAGACCAGTGAGTACTTTCAGTGTTGCATCCATTTATTAAAACATCTCAAATGGCATACCATCATTTCCTGGAAACTTCTTTGTATCCAGTGCACTCCATGAAGCTTGGACTTCTTCCTTCAATATTGCTGATTCTTGATCATATGCCACTTCCTGAAGTGGTTGAACTTTGACCAATTCCTTTTAGTACAGTGACTCTCTATTTCTTCCATCTTTTTTGATACTTCTTGCATTTTTTAATATTGTTCCCAGACAGTCCTTCAACATTGCAGCTCACGGCTTGATTTTTTTTTTTTTTTTTTTCAGTTCTTTCAGTTTGAGAAATATCACCTGTATTATTTCCTTGTGGTTTCTAATGCCAGATCTTTACACATTTCATATAATACTTTGCTTTTATCTTTTTGAGTTGTCCTTTGAAATCTGTTTGGCTCTTTTACTTTGTCATTTCTTCCATTTGCTTTATCTACTCTCAATTCAAGAGCAAATTTCAGGATTCCAGCAAGATGGCGGACTAGGCAGAAAGACTCCACAGACCCTCTTCAACAACGAAAAGGGAAACCAATTAACACAGACACAGAAGATAATCCTGGACCCCTGAGCCTAGAAGAGTAGGATACAGAGGTGGACTAAATCTCAACTAGCAGAAGAATTTGAGTGAAAATAACAAAAAAAGGAGACAGACAAAGATGCGGTCTGGCAGCGATCTTGAGCGATCCTGATGGCACAGACAGTTTGGAGATTCCCAGGTGCTGGTAGGACCTAAGAATTAACAAAAAAAAAAAATCAGCCCTGCTAACCAGGGACTGCACGAAGGACTATGCACGGTGGCTGGGAAATAAAAGGAGATGGTGAAGAGAAAGGTGGGCTGGGCTGTGGACTTTTGCCGGTCTGGAGGACACCGCCATTTTAAAGTTTTAAAAGCAGCTTGACTATTTTGGATATTTAAAGAGACAGTGCTCTAGCACATTCCTGGGGTTTAAGAACATGTTCTACTTTCCAGCAAACCCAAGGACACTCCGGACCCTCAAGACTGAAAATGTACGACATTCCTCTTGTTACTCTTATACCCCACACCCACTTGGTGAACAGAGGTGCAGACATTCCCCACTCGCACCTACCTTCTGGGCCCACAGGAACTCCATCACAGTCTGTGTGCTCAGACGGAGCCTGG
>NW_006921588.1:35317577-35342815 GCF_000298275.1 Orycteropus afer afer
AGGGGAGCTGTTGCATTGTGGTAAACTGTGGTCAATGACATGAAACAAAGTATATGTGAACTGCTGTATGGAAAGTGAATTTGCTCTGTAAATCTTCACCCAAATCACAGTAAAAAGTAAATAAATAAAGAGCATATTTCAAAACCTCTTCTGACATCCATTTTAGTCTTTTCTCTCTTTCCTGTCTTTTTAGTGACTTTGCTTTCTTCAAGTCATCTGGCTCCATCATTCATATTCAATTTGTCAAATCTATTCTTGAGATGGTCTCTAAACTCAGATGGGATATATTTAAGGTCGTACTTAGGCTCTCATTAACTTGTTTTAATTTTCCTCAACTTCAGCTTGAATTTGCCTATGAGAAATTGATGATTCCTCTGTCAGCCCCTGGCTTTATTCTGATTGATGATATTGATGGTGGTATTAAGCTTCTCCATCATCTCTTTCCATAGATGTAGTCCATTTCAACCCTGTGTATTCAGTACTTGACTCTGAAAAGGCACTTAACTGTATTGTTGTTGTTGTTGTTGTTATATGCCGTCAAGTCAGACTGACTCATAGCGACCCCTCCTTGGGTTTCCAAGGCTGTATCACTACAGAAGTAGATTTGCCCCATCTTCCTTCTGAGGAGTGGCTGGTGGGTTTGAACCGCCAGCCTTCTGGTTAGCAGTCAAGTGCCTTAGGTACTACGCTACCAGAGCCCCCCTTAACTGTGTAGATCATAACAAATTATCAATAATATTTCAAATAATAGGAGTTCCAGAACACTTAATTGTGCTTATATGGAACCTGTAGCATAGATGAAGAATCAGTCATTTGAACAGAAAAAGGGGATACTGCATGGTATAAAATCAGGAAACCTGTGCATTAGGGTTGTGTCCTTTCACCATATATATTCAATCTACATGCTAAGAAAATAAGATGAAAAGCTGGATTATATTAAGAATAATATGGCAACAGGATTGAAGAAAACTCATTAACAACCTGCAACATGCAGATGACACAACCTTGCTTGCTGAAAGTGAAGTTGATTCAAAGCACTTAATAACAAAAATCAAAGTCTACAGCCTTCAGTATGGATTACAACTCAACATAAAGGAAACAAAAATCCTCATAAATAGACCAGTTAGCAACATCATGATAAATGGAGACAATATTGAAGTTATAAGGAATTTTGCTTTACTTGTATCCATAATCAGTGCCCATGGAAGCTGTAGTCAAAAAATCAAACTATGTGTAGCAGTGGGCAAATGTGCTGCAAAAGACCTCTATAAAGTGCTAAAGAGCAAACAAATCACATTGAAAACTAAGGTGCACCTGAAATATCACCTCATATGCATGTGAAAGGGAGCTCTGGTAGCATAGTGGCTAAGACACTTGCCTCTAACCAGACGGCTGGCGGTTCAAACCCACCAGCCACTCCTCGGAAGGAAGGTTGGGCAATCCTACTTCCGTAGTGATAATCGCCTCGGAAACCCAAGGAGGGGTCGCTATGAGTCGGGGCCGACTCGACGGCACATAACAACAACAACAACAACATGCATGCGCTGACAACAACAACATGCATGTGAAAGCTGTACATTGAATAAGGAAGGCCAAAGAATTGGTGCCTTCAAATTATGATGTTGATGAAGAATATTGAATATACCATGGACAGCCAGAAGAATGAACAATCTATCAGGGAAGAAGTACACCCAGAATGTTCCTTAGAAGCAAGGATGAGACTTGCATCTCACATACTTTGAACTCCACTGATAATTGAAAGGTTGGCAGATGAAGCCCACCAAATGGCTTCATGGAAGAAAGACCTGGCAATCTGCTCCCATAAAGATTGTTGTTAGGTGCTGTTGAGTCAGTTTTGACTCACAGAAACTCCATATATAATAGACCAAAAGACTACCTTGTCCTGCGCCATCCTCACAATCTTTGCTATCCTTGAGTCCATCACTGCAGCCACCATGTCAATCCATCTCATTGAGGATCTTCCTCTTTTTCACTGACCCTCTACTATACCAAACACGATATCCTTCTTCAGGTCCTGGTCCTGCCTGACAACCATAAAGATTACAGACTTGAAAACCCTGTGGGGCAATTCAACTCTGTTCTAAATGGTTACTATGAGTCTGAATCATCTAGACAGCACACAACAACAACCATATATTGATATGGAAATATTTCCACAATACATGATTATAGAATAACATCTCTATATATGTATATATATATATGTGTGTGTGTGTGTGTATTTGATTTATGTAAAATTATATGTGCATTTGGATATTTATATACTCTGTGTGTGTGCATACACAGGTGTATGTATAATATATGTATGTGTATATGTGTGTATATATAGAGAGAGACAGAAATAGCAATAGAAAGAGTAAAAATAAGAAATACACACACAGAGACATAGAAAGAAAGATAAAGATAGAAGAAGTGGGGGAGAAACAGTTTTCTGAAGCTATTTCCATGAAACTATGAAGCCATTATCTTGTGGAAGGATGATTCAGAGTAAACTATTTGTATGTTTTTTTATTAGCCATATAGTTTTTGAAAAACTAATTTTTATAAACAAAACTAAAATGATTTCACCATATCCAAAACAAAATTAATGAAAAATACCATTACATATATGTATGCCTGTATTCTTAGGGAAGCTTGGTATTTTGAAATTTTAAAAAGTCTTCAAACATCAGTAATTTTTAATTCACTTCCATATTAAAATATTTAAAATAATAATGGAACAATGAACCCAAGTTAATCTAGCTATTAGCTTAAACAAAATTAATTTAAGGAGCAAAATCCACAGTATAAAAGATCTAGTATTAAAAATTAAAATAACAAACAGACAAGCAAATTGCAAGATAGACTTAAGCACAAATAATTGCTATTGAAAACAAAACAAAGTTCATGAACAATAAAAGGAGTGAAGATCCATAATGTGAAAAAACAATTTAATAGAAGAAAAACATGGATAAACTAGTCTAGACAAAGAAAATCAGGAACAAGTAGTAGTCTGAAAATTGTACTTTTTTCATTATCTTACATATGGTTGGGCAATCCACTTCCATAGTGATATACCACCTCGGAAACCCAAGGAGGGATCGCTATGAGTCGGTCCGACTCCACGGCACCTAACAACAACAACAACAACATGAGGGATGATAACAGATTCTATTTTCTTTTTGACACAGCTAATTTAAAACAGATGATCATGTAGCTTTTCTTTTACAAAATGTCAAAAAATATATAAGTATAAGCAGAAACAAAGTTCCTATCTTTTAACATACAAGAGGTAAAATACACTGCTCAAATTTTAATGTGCATGGAAATCATCTGAAGATTTTGCTGAAATGCCAATTCTGATGCAATAGGTCGGGACTGAAGAGCTCTGGTAAGTAGTGCCTAAGGCACTTGACTGCTAACCAGAAGGCTGGTGGTTCAAACCCACCAGCCACTCCTCGGAAGAAGATGGGGCAATTTACTTCCGTAGTGATAACTGCCTTGGAAACCCAAGGTCGCTATGAGTCCGTTCCGACTTGGTGGCACATAACAACAACAACAACAACAGGTCTGCGCTGTGTTCTCAGTGGCTTCATTTCTACCACCTTCCTAGATAATGCAGATGCTGTTTTTTCTAGGACCACACTTCTTCCCATGGAGCAGCTAGTGAGTTTGAACCACCAACCTTCTGGTTAACAGCCACATGCCTTATCCACTATGCCACCAGAGCTCCTTCTTTTCAGCACTAGCTTATAGATATACCAATATGAGTTTTCCAGTTCCTAACTTCATTGGGTGCATTCATTTCTCTATGGTCCCACTCGATAATCCAATAATATTGGTTGCCTAACTGATACATACAGGCTTTTAAATGTATATTAATCCCCCTGTTGTTAGTGTAGCAAAACCGTATAATTTGGGCTCATTCAATCAAAAGAATAAATACAAAATCCTTGTTTGGTGTTGACCAGCCAAGAATTAGCCAGAAAGGCAAATAATAAGTAAAACAAAAACAATAATAGTAAAATAATAATTTAAAAAATCAGAGTGGCTTGAATGTTAAGACAGAAAAAATTACTCGTACTTTGGTTGGTGTTTATCTAACAATATCAATCAAAGTAGATTTGCCATAATCAATAAGAGGCAATTAGCAAAGCACAATTCAAAGGCAGCCTTTTGAACATCAGTGTCTGCTTTCCTACCAAGTGGTTTAATGTTATTTTCAAGCTACTTAGAAACACAAAACAGTACATCAATAATTCAATGTTTTTTTAAATGACAGGATACAATTTCATTTCCTAAAAAATCATTTCTAAACACTTGGATATTCTTCATCTAGTAAAGTTGACACAGACATTAAAATTGGTCTGGACCAAGACATACTCTAAATAGGTCATTACGATACACTGTAAAGTGGGTAAGAAAATGAAGGTAGATATATTTCCATCACTTAGCAAACCTAGCACAAGTAGGCTATAAGTAAATGCTGGATAACCTATGAGTAAGTATACCTGACAACTGTGACTTTTTCAAAATCTCCTAAAAGTTTTTCAGAAACATATTGAAATTGCAACAATTAGAAAAAATTCAAGTTCATGACAGTATTTTAGACATTTGTGAGAATAAAATGTCTCTCTTTGTTGAAAATAAGAATTATCCAGAAAGCCAAACAATAAGTAAAACAAAAACAATAACAATAAAATAATAATTTAAAAAATCAGAGTGACTTGAATGCTAAGACCGAAAAAATTACTTATTATTTACTTTGCATTCTAGATTCTTCAACGAATGTTAACTTAAAAAAAGAAGCATAGTAGAAAGTTTACCAAGGTTGTTTGGAATGCTTGCTAAAAATAAAAACTAGCCTCTAGAATCTGATATTAACTGATACCTGACAGTGTTTTACTTCAGGATAGATCTTGAAATGTTATTTTTGATAGTGAATGCTCTAGCATCCTGATATTAACTGATAATTGATAGTGTTTTACTTTAGGATAGATCTTGAAATGTTACTTTTGACAGTGAATGCAATATCATTCCTCTTCAGTTTGTCATTCTGAGCATAGTAGAACATATAATTGTCTGATTCAAAATGGCCAATACCAGTCCACTTCAGCTAACCAATGCCTAGGATATTAGTCTTTAAGCATTCCATTTTATTTTTACAACTTCCAGTTTTCCTAGATTCATACTTTTTACATTCCATGTTCTGATTAATAATCAATGTTTGCAGCTGTTTCTTACCATTTTTGAGTCATGCTACATCAACAAATGAAGGTCCTAAAAGCTTTACTCCATCAATGTCATTAAAGTTGACTCTACTTGGAGGAGGCAGATCTTCCAGTCGTATTTTGAGTGGCTTCCAACCTGAGAGGCCCACCTTCCAGCACTATATCAGGCAATGTCTGAGGCTATTCCTAAGGTTTTCACTGGCCAATATTTTCAGAAGTACATCACCAGGGCCTCCTTTCTAGTCTGAATTAGTCTGGAAGCTCCATTGAAAGTTATCTATCATGGATTACCCTGCTGGTATTTGAAATACCAATGCATACCTTCCAGCGTCATATCCACATGCAAGTCACCCTAGTATGATAAACTGATCAAAAAGAAAAGACAAGACCAAATGGCTGTCAGAAGAAACTCTTAAACTTCTCTTGAGTGAATAGTAGCTAAGCGAAGGGAAGAAATGATGAAGTAAAAAAAGCTAAAAAGAAGATTTCAAAGGGTGGCTACAGAAGGCAAAAGTAAAGTATTATAATGAAATATATAAAGACTTGGAGACAGAAAACAAGAAGATAAGAGCACACTTGGAATTTCTCAAAATGAAACAACTGAAGAAAATATTCAAGCATTGTGTTGCAATATTGAAGGATTTTAAGGCCAAAATATTGAAAGATATAGGAAGCCTCAAAATAAAATTGAAGGAATAGAGTCACTGTACCAAAAAAAAAGGATTGGTCAAAGTTCAACCATTTCAGGAGGTAGCATATGATCAAGAACTGATCGTGTTGAAGAAAGAAGTCCAAGCTGCACGGAAGGCATCAGCAAAAAAAAAAAAAGGACTCCAAGAACTGATGGAATGACAGTGGAGATGTTTCAACAAATGAACAAATTGAAGTAACACTGGTCTATGCCAAGAAATTTGGAACACAGCTACCTGGGCAACCCACTGGAACAGATCCATATTTGTACCCAGTCCAAAGAAAGGTGATCCAACAGAATGCAGAAATTACTGAAAAACATCATTCATATGACACACAAGTAAAATTTTGCTGAATACATTTTAAAATGGATACTGTAGTATACTGACAGGGAATTACCAGAATTTTGAGTAAGGTCCTAGAACAAGGGATAACGTTACTGATATCTGATGGATCTTTGCTGAAAGCAAAGAATACCAGAAAGATGTTTTGTTGATATGTGTTTTATTGACTATGCAAAGGCATTCAATTTTGTAAATTATGGGTAACATTGAGAAGAAAGGGAATTACAGAACACTTAGTTATGTCCATACAAAACCTCTACATAGACCAAGAGGCAGTTGTTCCAACAGAATAAGGGGATGCTGTGTAGTTTAACATCAGAAAAGGTGTGTGTCAGGGTTGTGTCTTTTCACTATACTTATTCGATCTTTATACTGAACAAATAATCTGAGAAGCTGGACTATATGAAGAAGACAGCAGCATAAGGATTGAAGGAAGACTTATTAACAACCTGAGATACACAGATGACACAGTCTTACCTGTTGAAGGGCAAGGGGACTTGAAGCACTTACTGATGGAGATCAAAAACTGCAGCCTTTAATATGGATAACAACTCAACATGTTGTTATTATGTGCCATCAAGTCGAACCCAACTCATAGCGACCCCTCCTTGGGTTTCCAAGGCAGTATCACTACACAAGTAGATTGCCCAACCTTCCTTCCAAGGAGTGACTGGTGGATTTGAACTGCCAGCCTTCTGGTTAGCAGTCAAGTGCCTTAAGCACTACGCTATCAGAGTTCCTACACCTCAACATAAGAAAACAAAAATTCTTAGGTCTAGACCTATAAGCAACATCATGATAAATGGTTAAAATATTGAAATTGTCAAGAATTTTATTTTACTTGCATCAACAATCAACACCAAGGAAGCAGCAGTCAAGAAATCACACAGTATACTACATTGGGAAAATCTGCTGCAAAAGACCCCTTTAAAGTGTTAAAAGCAAAGATGTCACTTTGAGGGCACATACACACTTGACCCAAGCCATGGTATTTTCAATTGCATCATACACATGTGAAAAAGGGACAATGAATAAAGAAGACTATGGAAGAATTAACGCATTTGCATTATGCTTTAGTGAAGAATATTAAGTATACCATGGACTGTCAGAGGAATGAGCAACGTGTCTTGGAATAAGTACAGCTAGAATTTTCCTTAGAAATGAGAATGGTGAGATTTTGTCTCAGTACTTTGGAGATTTCATCAGAAGAGTCCAGTCCCTGGAGAAAGACATCATGCTTGGTAAAGTAGTGGGTCAGCCAAAAAGATGAAGACCCTCAACAAGAATGGATTGACCCAGTGGCTGCAACAATGGGCTAAAACATAGCAACAATTTTGAGGATGGCTAAGGACCATGCTGTATTTTGTTCTGTTGTCCATAGGTTTGCTATGAGTCAGAATTGACTAAAGGTACCTAACAACAACAAGTATCCTGAACTGTGAGAAAATAAATTTTGGCCTTTAAAGCCACCCACTTATGGTATTTGCGTTACAGCAGCACTAGAAATCTAAAACAATTACAAAGTCTTTTTTCCTTAGTCTCATGTAGGAGAAAGTATAGCAGAATATTTCAAGTGAAGAGCAAAGAGGGCTGGCAGATTTGATTTGAAGAGCTAAGTGATTCTGATATGCCATGTTGCCTGGCAGCCACAATTGGATTAGAGGCCTATTTCCTTCACTTGACAGATGTCCAGACACCTCATTGCACCAGGCTACTTAAAGAGTGTCAGATACCATGTTAGAAACTTTACATCATTAATTCATTTGGTATGCTTTAATCCACTTCTCACTAAATGCCCCAAAATATTTAACAAATATCATTTTAAGTAAGTCATTCATATGTTCTACCTTAAATTTCTCCTATGACACTGTAAGAATATTTTCCTTTTCCTTTTTCCTCTTTTTTGGAGATGAGATCTTGTCATCTTCCTTAAATCTTCCTCAGAAATTGATTTACTGTACTTATACTGATAATTAGTGAAATATATTTGAACATTTCTCTAGCATCACATTGGCGGCATAGAACCCATACACAGCTCCTTTAATTTGATAGTCTAACTACCAAATTGTCTTGACTTGTACTTTAAGGAAGCAACAATGATACAAATTTGATGAAGCCAGTGTTACTAGCAGTAACAATGTTTTGTGGTACTCTTGACAGAGCTTTCACATAAAAGAACCCTGTCTATTGCTTTTAAAGCACCAGCTATATGTTTTTTGTTTCAGCTGGAAAAAGGAAAATAAGAGAGAGAGAGAAACACAGGAAAAAATATTTTTTTACTACTGCAACTTACCCAGGGTTAATTAGAATGCCCTCCTTTGGTCCTCTGAGGCATTAGGTTGTGACAAACGGAACACATTCCAAGCAGTAAGCACCAAATATTAATATGCCTTCTGCAGAGGGTTTAGTTTTAAATGAAGTCAACTATAATCAGGTGTTTGCTGCAAATAATTTACCTGTAAATGTTATTAAAATTGCAACCTGCTTGGCATATCTAGTCATTGTGTTTACAACCTAAAGAAAATAAAACATGAATGAAAACATTTTCTTGTCAGGGGCAAGCTATAGTCATTAATTTTATTCTTCACTATGTTTTTTTTGTGTGTGTATGTGTGTGTGTGTGGGGGGTGTATTATTTTCCACAGGAGGTTGACAGCAGTTGCTTCTGCACTTGTTTTACTAATACATGGAAAACAGGAGAATTTGAAACCAAAGAGTATTTCAATAAAGAAAACTATTATAAAAATGTTATGAAGATATGTTGGTTATTTGAATAAAAATATATAATAGACAACACAAAAAGAAAAAGAATTCCTTGTGGCTTGAAGTTCCTGAAGAGAATTCCCAATTTTTCTGGAATAGTCATCCAAATCAGTATTTCTGAAGGAGAACAAGTAGTTCTGTAACAAGTGTTTCTAAGAGACAGTTACAGGGGAGGTAGATTAAATAATTTGAAAATATTGAGAGATGTCTCATAAATTCTAGGATCAAGAAAAATCTTAAACATTTATAAGTACACTTTGCATCATTAATTATTAAATGTATAAATGTGTATCACCTCTCTTCTTTAATATTCTTTAAATTTTAAAAATAAAATTATTGAAACAAAGTCTTACCTGAATAATAAAATGCTGTACATACTACACAGGTAAATCTTCCTTCCTGCTTAGGTATGCATGTAAAATTATACATGTGTATATTTAACATGGAAGCTCTGGTAGCATAGTGGCTAAGGCACTTGACTGCTAACCAGAAGGCTGGCTGTTCAAACCCACCAGCCACTCCTCAAAAGGAAGGTTGGGCAATCCTACTTCCGTAGTGATACTGCCTCGGAAACCCAAGGAGGGGTCACTATGAGTTGGGGCCAACTCGATGGCAAATAACAACAACAACAACAACATATTTAACATAATGGCATTGTGCTGTCCATGGTCCTTTTTTTAAAAGTTGTTGTTGCTAGGTGCTATTGAATTGGTTCTTCCTCATTGCAACTCTGTAGACAACTGAACAAAATTCTGCTCAGTTCTGCGCCATCCTCACAATCATTTCTATGCTTGGGACCATTGTTGCAGCTACTGTGTCAATCCCTCTAATTGAGGGTCTTCCTCTTTTTTGTCGATCCTCTACTTTACCAAGCATAATATCCTTCTCCAGGGACTAGTCCTTCCAGAGAACATGACCAAAGTACGAGAGGCAAAGTGTCACTACCCTTCCTTCTAAGGAGCATTCCAGCTGTACTTCATCCAAGACAGATTTGTTTGTTCTTCTGGCAGTCTGTGGTATATTCAATAATGTTTGCCAAAACCATAACACAAAGGCATAAATTTTTCCGTCTTTCTCAGTCATTGTCCATTTTTCACATGAATATGAGGCAATTGAAAACACCATGGCTTGGGTCAAGTGGTCCTTAGTCATCAAACTGATATCTTTGCTCTTTAATATTTTAAAGAGGTCTTTTGCAGCATATTTTCCCAACACAATATGTCATTTGACTTTTTGGTAGCTGCTTCCGTGGGCATTGATCATGGATCCAAGTAAAATGAAATCCTTGACAACTTCGATCTTTTCTCCATTTATCGTAATGCTGCTTATTCTTCCAGATGTGAGAATATTTTGTTTTCTTTAAGTTGTAATCCATACTGAAGGCTATTAGAGTTATTTGTTCTTGTGCTTTTCTTCTTCTTTTTTTTTTTCTCCTCGCTTCCCTGCTTCTCCTTTCCTCTCTCCCCTTGACTGCAATTACTCTTTGCCTTCCAGGCACCTTAAGTTAACACGTGCTGTTGTTGTTGTTGTTATGTGTTGTTGAGTTGGCCCTGACTTATAGCTAACAACCTGATACAGATCATAAAATGATTTGATTCCTCCTGCAGGAAGGAAAGCAGTCTACTTTTCAATTCCTGTGTTACCAGGGCAGGCACAGAGAGAGAACTCCAGGAGCTGTACCTCGGACCACTCAAGTTTGGAAATGTGAGCTGATAAATGGAGAAAAGGTTGAAATTGGCAAAGATTTCATTTTTCTTGGATCCACGATCAACATCCAGGGAAGCAGCAGTCAAGAAATCAGACACTGTATTACATTAAGTAAATCTTTCAAAAGACATCTTTGAAGTGTTGAAGAACACAGATATCACTTTGAAGACTAAGGTGCTCCTAACCCAAGCCATGATATTTTCAATCACCTCATATTCATGTGAAAACTGTACAATGAATAAGGAAAACAAAAGAATATCTGACGTTTTTGAATGTGGTGCTGGCAAAGAATGCTGAAAATACCGTGGAAGAAGGAACAAAGCTGTCCTGGATGAAGTGCAGCCAGGATGCTTCTTGGAAGTGAGAATGGCCAGACGTGATCTTAACTCACTTTGGTCATGTTGTCAGAAGGGGCCATTCCCTGGAGAAGGATATCATGCTTGGTAAAGTAGAGGGTCTGCGAAAAAGGGAAAGACTCTCAATGAGGTGTATTGACACAGTGGCTGCAATGATAAGCTCAAGTGTAGCAAAGATAGTAAGGATGTCACCCAACCAGGCAGTGTTTTGTTCTCTTGCACATAAGGTCACTATGAGTAGGAGCCAATTCGACAGCACCGAACAACAACAACAATTTTAAAGCTACATGGATTCTAAGAGATAATCTAATTCAATTGCTTTTTTCTTATTATTTTTTAAATAGAAAACTTAGTCCTAGCGAGGTTAAAATGATTTGCCAAAAGTTTCACAGCTAAAGGGAATGTTGGAACTCAAATTGTGTGTGGTGTGGTCTCTTCTTCCAGATCAGCATTTTTTTTTTTTTTTTGCTATGTTTATTTTGTTCTATATTATATTTTCTTTATAATGCTGAGTCAAAACTTTAGTGACAGAGGAGGACATTTAAGAATTGGTGCACAATTCCATAGTCTGAGAAATGAAGTGTTCCTTTATACCTGTGGTTAATGGGAGAATTTTTCAGAGATGGCATGAAAACCTGCTAACGCCACAGTTATGATAATGGGTGAAAGCTGCTGTGTCAGGTCTTGGCAATCTGCATTTTAAAATGGCAATTTCCAACTATATGTGAGTCAATTACAACTCCCAGTCCTGCACTCTACTCTTCTTGAAAGTCCCTAAAAGTCACTACATTAGTTTTCTTTAAGACTCAGATGTAAGTTTATCACACTCCTGAGTTTCTGAAGTCAACATATGGTGAACAAACATGTAGTCAGTACATAAAAGCCCACACATGCAAACATACATATAAACATAGGCAGAAAGCTGCCAGAATTCTCATTCCCTAATTTTACTTTCTTACACTTCAATCCTTTGTAAAATGAGCTAAACTCAAAATGACTGCACAATTTTTTCTTATTTAGGGAAATGAAGGTCTTCTGTTGGTAATGCCCTGAGGAAGAGCTAATGCTAGAGTTCTTAAACCCTGGCCCATAAGACAGTCTCCCTTTATTTTTATAATACAAACTAAACTCTGCATAGGGGAAATTAAGAAAAGAAAATTACCTTAGTTTTTTAAAAAGGAAGGATTTTTATATTGCTGGGGTTTAGTAGTCCCACTAGCCCATTTGGTTCTTATCATGCCACTCAGAAATATTAAAGGAACATTATCTGACAAGGAGGCCCAGGGAGGTTACTGTGTGAAAGATTAAAACAAAAAGGTCACAACAGGAAACAGCAGTGATTTTCATAAGTAATATTATATAAGTTAAGAGTTTATGCCTTGGAACAAATGTATAAGTAAACAATGTTTTCAAAGGAGTGAGGATAAAGGAGTTTCTGGTGGGGAGGAGGTGGGGAGTTCAAGATCTGGAGGAGTAGCTGAATGGTTAGCAGTTTGAACTCACCCAGAGGCACCTTGGAAGAAAGACCTTGTGATCTGCTTCAAAAGAATCACAGTCATTGAAAACCCCATGGAATACATTTTTCTGCACCCCATGGGATGACCATGATTTAGAATTGACTATGTGGCTCTAGTTAGGTTTTTTTTTTTTTTTTCCTTAAGGAAAGAAGGAACAAGCAGCAACTGGAAGATTCATTTTTCTCTCTAACAGTCCTCTTGTGTCAGCCGAAATTGCTAATAATGATCTGTAGACAAAGCGAGAAAATAGCATTTTGCCTAAGGTCCTAACTGTGCCTTTTCTGCTATATTCCCTTTTGAACAGTAATATATGTTATAACCAGAATTACATATTTTTATAAGCTACAGACATACAGATATTGTGGGATTTGGTTCCAGAACACTCAAATAAAGTGAATATCACAATAAAGCAAGTCACACAAATTTTTTGGTTTCCCAGTGCATATAAAAGTTGTGTTTATACTATATTGTAGTCTATTACATGTGGAATAGCATTATGGAAATGTTTGAAATATTGTGAGAATTACCAAAATGTGATACACAGAAATGAAGTGAGCACATGCTGTTGCAGAAAAATGGCACCAACAGACTTGTTCAATACAAGATTCCCACAAACCTTCAAGTTGTGAAAAATGTCGTATCTGCAAAGTGCAATAAAGTGAAGCACAATAAAATAAAGTGTGCCTGTGTGAAATATTCCTATTTTCTGTGGTCTGTGGGAACTCTGGTGGCGTAGTGCCTGAGGCACTTGACTGCTAACCAGAAAGTTGGTGGTTCAAACCCGCCAACCGCTCCTCAGGAGGAAGATTGGGCAATCTACTTCCGTGGTGATACCGCCTTGGAAACCCAAGGAGGAGTCGCTATGAGTCAGAGACAACTCGACAGCACAGAACAACAGCAATAGATGGTTGTACATGGGGAAAAAACAAGCAAGCAAACAAAAAACTGGAAATATTTTTTCTTGTGTATTGAAATTTTCATTGAGAACTTTGTAATAGGATAGCATATTGAATTTTATATCTCTCTGTATGTGAAAAAGTACAATAATGAAAAACATAACACCAAAACAGAATATAAAATTGTTGTTATAAAAAACGCTTGAATTATGACAGTTTAATATAGTTTTAAATGATTATTATGTTGTTCTCCAAGGAGATTTGGAGAACTTGTTCAGGAAATGAACTCTAGATGTATCCCATGAAAGATGTTAAAATTGCATGTAGCTAAACTCAATAAAATGACATTTTAATTATTTTTAAGAATTGAAAGAAAAATATGTAATGTCATGGCCCACTTGAAGACTCCCTACCCATACAATACCAAAGATCCAGTACATAGTAATAGAAAGATAAGTTTATTAATGAATATAAGTTAAGTCTGATCTAATTCAGAAAAGAAAAGTTCTGAGACTAATTCTCTAAATGAATAAATAATACATAAATGATTTTTCGATTTAATTTTTAGGTTATTTTTTCCTAATATTATTAGATCAATCTACCAAGAAAAGTTTTGCTTTCAATTAAACTCTGTGGGTTAAGCCCTTGTTTTGGATAGAAAGGCAAAAAAAGCACAATGTATAGTTTTATTTTGTTTTTCCCCAGGATGTTAATTTATTGAAAGCAATGATAATAATAAAATAGTTGTCATTGAGTCGATTCCAACACATGGAGATCACATATGTGTGAAATAGAAATGTGCTCCGTAAGGTTTTCGATGGTTGATTTTTTGGTGGCGTGTCTTTCTTCTGAGGCACCTGTGGGTGCACATCCAAGCACATAAACCATTCGCACCACCCACCCAGGAACTTCTGCTGAAAGCAATTGTTGTTAGGTGCTGTTGAGTCTCCTCTCACTCTTAGCGACTCTGTATACAACGGAACTTAACACTGGAAAGAATGCCTTTAGCAGTGGAAAGCAGACCCATGACTGCATTTGTTCAAACAGACTAGATTTTCAATACTTAAGAGTCCCCAGGTCTACCCTGCTTCTTAATTGCTTATGTTGAAATAACTGCTCTCTCTCTGAAATATCCAACTCTTTTCCTCAACCAAAATATAAATAAATAAATAAAGATAGGAAACAAAAGAGTAAGTTTAAAAAAAAAAAAAACGACTTAAATATTATATTCTGAAGTAAGATTTTTTTCCTAATTGTCCATTTATCTCATCCCTTGAGGGCTAGCAGGATCATTTAGGCGATACCAAAAAAAAAAAAATCACTGCCTTAGAGTAGATTCTGACTCATAGAGACCCCCGTTGGGTTTCTGAGGATTAAATCTTTAAAGAAGTAGGAATGGCTGGCAGGTTTGAACCATCAGCCTTCTGGTTAGCAGTCAAATGCCTTAGGTACTACGCCACCAGGGCTCCTTCATTTAGGGGATAGAGAATGCAATTCAGATCAAAGTCTCAATTTTAATCTAAAAAAGTTCTAATTTTAAAAAAATAATGTAACCCTAAAAACAAAACAAAACAAAACAAAACTTACTTCCATTGAGTTGATTCCGACTCATAACAACCCCCATTGGGTTTCCATGAAGCAGCTGGTGAGTTTGAAACACCAACTTTCTGGTTAGCAGTCAAATGCCTTAGGCACTATCCTATAAGAGTTCCTTAATGTAACCCTAGAGACTATATTTTCTTTCTTGAAAATAGGGATCCTAATAACTGCCTTGCAACTTTGTTATGAGGATTAAGAAAGATAATGAATGCTTTGTACAACATTTGTTGTAGTCCTGTTATACTAGCATGAGAGCTACATCCTAGAGAAAGGTAACATAGAAGAGAATCTGCTTTGTTTCTTAACTAACATGCTTCCTAAAATCAAACATAATTCTAATGAGTAATGTACCAGGAACAATGTACCATATACATGGTCATTGATACCCAGCTGTATTCAGATTCAGAATTGCCCTTCCCTTTGTCCACTAAGCTTTTGATACGTACACCTGTCCATGTTCTTGCTTTTCATTGGCTAAGTTCTTTCTGAAGTCTCTTCTGAGAGCTCTACGATGAACCTCATTTGTTTCATCACATCAGCCTCGACAAGGTCTAAATTGTAGTTGTTGTTGTTATGTGCTGTCGAGTCAGACCTGACTCACAGTGACCCCTCCTTGATTTCCGGAGGTGGTATCACTATGGAAGTAGATCACCCAAACTTCCTTCCCAGGAGTGGCTCACCAGCCTTCTGGTGAGCAGTCAAATGCCTTAGGCACTATTCTACTAGAGCTCGTGGTGCTATGCTACTGTCTCGAGACAGTAGGAATACTTGAGATTTGTGCCTGGGAGTCCTTGGCAGGGGATTTCAGGGCAGGGAACCCAAGCACTCAGAGTTGGTGGTATCCATAGCCTTAGGAAGTTTCCGTCACCAGTAGTGTCTTCCCTGGAGCCAGCAGTCACCTTCTAGAGAAGGAGCAGATGTTAATAGGATCCCCGCTCAATCCCATTTTACAATAGCCCTGGTCAACGTGCAACCCCAGGATCTGAGCCTCATTCTTGATTCCTCACTCATTTCTTCACCAGTAATGTGAAATAAGTATAATTCTTATAGTATTTTATAATTCTTTTTAAAGTAGAGTACTTAAAGTTTAAGCCTATTTTCAATGCAAAAGTCTACCTGTGTTAGCACTGTCTTTGAGCAACTGCCCCTCTTCAGTCCTCATCTCCCGTTACAATGAGACATCTACCATTTACTCACAGCTCCTCACTTGATTAACCCCAATTTGACTCTATCTCCTGTAAGTCAATAACCACATGCATTTTTTTCTATTTGTCTTCAGATCTAAATCTCTGATTTCTAAATAATTATAGGTATGAAACAAAGACTATGTGAAACTTCAAATTTAAATTTATTTCTTTTCATTTTGTTTTTCTATTACACTTGGGCAAGGAAAACAAAATATTACACAAAACAGTATTAACTACAAATGTTTTATTTTCATAGTATTATTTTTCATTTAAAATTATATTTATCCCCCAAACAAATTGCAATTCAAGCCAAAGAAGAAATATTAAATACAATTTTATTCTAAAACTAAGAAGTGTATTTTTTTTCATTATTTCACAATACTCATTAAAAATAAAAGCAGCTGCCTTTGAGTTTTATGAATACAATTATATGAATATCTCTAATCTAAATAAACAGTAAACTGACTTAAAAGTTCTCATAAAATAATGCTTAATAGTACTTAAATTTAAATTAGATAAATTAAAGGCTCAAAGGTAATTTATAGACTAAATAAGAATCTTAAAATATAAAGATGTTCTATGTTCAAGTAAAGAAATACTCAAGTTGTTTATGCACAAATTCATTTAGTGTACTGCATGGTAGTCATGGCAGGCACATAGATAAGATCACAAGACATTCAATTAGAACTGAAGAATTATGAAAATATAAGCCTAGTCGAATGGTTAGAGTCCAAATCTTCAGGCTTTAGATATTTACCTTCAACAAGTGGTCTGAAGAGGAAGTCTTGACAATCTCTCTGCTCAGAGGAGGCTCTTGGAGGTGGGGTCCAAGGTCAGGGGTGATGGGTAGTATAGCCTTTGTTTCTGCAAGCGTTTCCATCTTTGGAGAGAGTAGAAAGAGATTCTACCTTAGCCTTCTTTCATTTAGTGAGCTGACATCCAGGGTTTTTATGTAATTTTCTCATCTCTACCTCACACAATAAGGTCCAAGTGATGTCATGTTTAACAAACATTTCTGTTATATCTTTTCTCTTAAAGATCATTGATTAGCAGTATGTAGCATCTTTTCTGTAAGGTTAGAGATTGAGGGGATAGTCCATGATTTGCTTAATGTCTCAAGACCACCTTACAAAGAATTAGTTATATATTCATCTTTTCTTTAAGGTTAGAGTTTACAGGATTATTTATAACATTCTTAATGTCTCAAGGCCACCTTGCAAAGATTGAGTTTTATTTTACATTTCCTTGTGTCACAGAATGCTGTTGCAAAGCCAATATAAGAGGTTGTTTGCAACATACTTCATGTATTTCTACTTTTCTTTTTCTGACTTCCATGCTACATGACTTATATGATTTGAGAGTATTATAGAAGCATACATAAAAATTAGTCTATAGGAAAATGGAAATAAAAACCATGATAGCATGCCACATCACACTACTAGTATGTCTAAAATGATAATCATAGCCAAAAAAAAAAAATAGCAAGTGTTGGTGCAGATGTGGAGAAATTCAAACCTTCATTCTTTGTTCATTGGAATGTAAAATGGGGCAGTCACTTTGGAAAACATTTTGGAACTTGCTTAAAATATTAATCATAGAGTTACTGCATGACCCTTGTAGTATATACCCAAGAAATTCCACTAGTAGTATATACCCAAGAAATAATGCCTGCATAAAAACCTATACACAAATGTCCATAGTGACATGATTGACAATAGTTAAAAAAAGGAAACAGCCCAAATGTCCATCAACTAATGAATATAAATAAAATATGGTATACATTATATTATCTAATAATAATAAGGCATGAAATAATGCTATATGCTACACCATGGATGAAACTTGAAAACATTACGCTAAGTGAAAGAAGCCAGTCACTAATGACTGAACATTGCATTAATCTATTTATGTAAAAATGTCCAAAATAGGCAAATCTATAGATGCAGAAAATGGATTAGTGGTTGCCAGGCACTCACCTGGAGAAGGTGGGGTTGGTAGAGAGTGACAGGTAATGGCAGGAAGTTTGTTTTGGGGTATACAACTCTGTGAATAAAAAACAAGCAAACACAATCTCACTAAATTGAACACTTTAAAAAGATGAATGTTATATTGTGAGTATTCCAATCAATGTCACAAAATACAATATATATGAATTATTGAATGGTATCTATAAACTTTCACACAAATCACACACATATACACACACACAAAAGTGAATGTTATAATATGTGGATTATAATTCAATAAAGCTGTTATAGAAATGTATTGATAAATATTAAGTATATATGAAAGGATAATATGACTTAGCCAATTAAGTTTATCTTAGTTTTGTCTTATCTTTCCATATCTGAAAATCCAGAACTTAATTTTATAGGTATATTCAATTCTACTAGTATTATTGTCTTAACACATTAGAAGTAAACTCACAAAAGACAGAATACATGAAACCATATGCCAAAGGGACAGTGAGGGCACATCTTCTCACCTTCTCTAACCCCACAAGGGGGGAGACAGAATCACCATCAGTAGCCCAAGGCCTATTCCTGCGAGGCCAGACTTGCTGCCTCCCTCCAGCCCTTTCACCAACCATTCCTCCCACAACACCCACCACTTTTCTGCTGGGTTTGATAATTCACTGCAGTGGCCACACAGAACCCATAGATCATGGGGTCTATTAGGGAAGCACCAGGCTACAATTCAAGTTCAGGAACAACGCTCAGTCTTTCTCAGCCCATCATCTCTCAGCCAACAGTCTTTCTCAGTCTCTCTCCCAGAAGTTCCTGTCTTTCAGTGTCTCTTTCTCAGCAGCACATGTCTATCAGGAGCTTTTTTCTCTCAGCTGCACATCTTTCTCAGCCAGCAGTCAGAGAGATTCCATCTGCCTCTACGAGGGCTCCTTTTGAGCCTGGAAGTGTGGCCAGACAAACCAATCATAACATCAGGAACTGTATACACCTGAGAGAGAGAGAACTTCACAAAACATTGCTTAGTGCCACTCTCAAAAGTCATCCAGGTGGATAACTTTAACAATCAGGAGCTCCTCAGTTGCTCATGGCAAATTCCACCTCAGAGTTTACAAAACTTATGGCTAGAAAAGCCATAGCAGGTAATTTATTACACTGCACCATAGCACTAATTTACTAATTTCAAATCACGTTGTTAAGTATTTACTCAAGAGAAATCAAAACTTATTTTCACACAAAGATCTGCTTGTGAAACATTGCTATATAGGTGGATAGATGGGTGGACAGGCTGAACTATAGGTATGTCTATGCAGGGGTGAGTGTGCCCAAGACCATGTATAGGGTTGGCAGACAATGTTTCTACAAGTGTATTTGTATGTTCTATAAGAACTCCCAGGTGTATGGTAAAACTGACAAGGGACAAGGCTGTAGTCACTTCTTGGGCACAGACAGCTACCCAGAGGGAGCAAGTAGTTGAACTAGTGGGCTGAGAGCCATAGTCACAGGTGGCATCAAGCTCAATTGGCATAACACACTACAAAAAACATTGTACCATCTCCTACTTTGTCAAGTACAAACTGGGATCTTAAAAGCTTGCAAGCAGCCATCTAGATGCAACAATGGGTCTCTCCTCATCCAGAGCAAAGATGAATGAAGAAAACCAAAGGTTCTTGGAAACAATTAGTCCTAGTGACTGGTACACCATGCTATCAACAGCCTATACAACTATGAGACCAGAAGAACTAGATGGAGCCCGGCTACAATTGTCAACCACTAGAAGGGGCATCTAAGTAGGAGATCCTAGATAGAGAAGGGAGAACAATGAAGAACAAAACTCAAAATCATTGGGGAAAAAAAAAAAAAAAAAAGAGGAACCAGTTTTGCTGGTCTGATAGAGCCTAGTGGAACCACTGAGACTATGGCCCCTACGTGCCCTTCAGGTCTGGAATTGAACCCACACCTGTGGCTTCCAGCCAAACAAAAGACAGGCAAATGAGGTGAACATTTACACTAAGTAGAGACACTCCTTGGAGAGAACAATAATGGGAGAATAGAAAGGCTGTGTATGCACAGGGACATAGCTCAGGGGGCAGGAGTGCATGGAGGGAAGAACACAGGGAAGAGGTTAACTATGGTGAAGAAGTGGGAGGGGAGCTGTAGTCAATGTCATGAGACAAAATGTATATAAACTGCTGTATAGATAGTGAATTTGCTCTGTAAACTTTACCCAAGTCACAATAAAAAAAGAAAAAAAATCTGCTTGTGAAAGTTTATAGTGGCTTTGTCCATAATCACCAAAACCTGGAAACAATCTAAATGTCCTTCAGTAAGTGAATACATATACAAACGGTAAATGCACACAATGAAATATTACTGAGCAATATAAGAAACAGATACACTTCAAACTGAATGAAATTGAAACATACAATAGTAATGGCAGAAGTTAGACCCTACAGGTTATATACTGTATGATTTCATTTATATGGCATTCTGGAAAGACAAAATTAGAGAGGAACATGTCATTAGTTGTCAGATTTAGTCATGTGGGAGAGGTTGAGTACAAAAGAGCACGAAGAAAATTTCTGGAGGGATAGAATCTTGATTTTCTCTTGATTGTAGTGATGCTTACACGATTATATCTGTCAAAACCCAGAGAACTGTGTGTTTAACAGGTAGATTTACTGTATGTAAATTATACTACAATAAATGATGAAAAATGATTAATATATGATAGATACATAGAAAAATACATAGATGATAGATATTGATTGATAGAATAAGATTAATTTTCTATACTTGTTCTTTTTTTTTTTTCAGGTACCCTGAATTTCTCTGCTGATATATGTGAAAGAAAACATCAACAAATAAAACGGACTTTTCCTTATGTTCCTAATTATATTTATGTCTTGTCAAAGACAAGGATCTCTGAGGAGAGTAACACTAGAGATATGTTTCCTGAAAGTAGATAATGTCAGGGAGAATGGGAAAAAAATTCGAGAGCTCTGACTATAGGAGCGGGTTGGATGTGTTCTCCCCAAGATAAATGGAAGAACCTACAGGGAGGAGAAGCATTAAAGACATAAATGGCTGAATAGTGACCCTTTGACAACTTGCTTTTTATAGCTAACATAATTGTCTTATATGAAGCAGCACCCTGGGGATGGAGAGAAGGAAGCTGATGTATTTATTCCTTTTTTATCTCCTCTAACCTGGCTTTCCTTTTGAGGACATGATTTCTGCCCCTCTTCATGCATATTTTTAGAACCTTACTCCTAATCCATAGTTTGCAGTTACATGCTGGTATTAATGCCAACTGCCTGTCTTATCTTTAGATGTGGACTAACGCTAGGGACCATCTGCCTCATTTCCCGGCACCACATACTTAAATAGCCTCCATACCTGAAAGGAACAAAAGGAATCTATAGGACTTAATAACTGATAAGGATAGGAATGTAATTTCCAGAAAGCTCTGAAAAGCAATAGAGAGTAAAAACAACAAAATAAATAAAATAAAGATAACTTCAAAACAATGTCCTTTTAAAGAGCCAACTTGCAGGAAACCATGAGATGAAAACTCATTTATCATCCCCTTACTCATCAGCTTATGAAAAATTATGGTATTAAAAAGGTCCACTGCTTCTTATAGATATAAAGCCAGAAAATCAATTTGTGAATCGTGGGAAATAATGGTAAACACTAGCAATGAGACACTTTGGAAGCCTTTAAGGTTTTTTTTGCCCACTCTTAATGGTATGGTTGAAGCAAGAAAGAGAGAATCAATGTAACGTTTTTATTTATAGTGGTTTAGAATGAGTTTTCCAATCTATAAAATCTAGGAATCCTTTTTTTCCTTAGGTGGAACATATTTTGATTTTTGAATTTGTCTTAAGCAAAATTTGGAAGCTGAAATAAGTCATTTTGCCTTGCTCCAAAGTATATTTTTTAAAGATTATTTCCTTTTTAATAACTTTAGCACGCATTTTGGTAATAATCAAAGTGATCTCTTTTTCCCCAGAAATAAAAGTGTTCTAGTCAAGTTTTTTAAAAACTGGCAATTTTGAGACAAGATTTTCAAATATCACCTCTTTTTCAACTTTTATGTATCTTTATATAATTTTCAATTTTAGGTTCTTTTTAATATTGAATCATTTTTTTCAACATTTTGAAATGATCTGTGTTATAAAGAGTAGGAAAAACACTGCATATCTATATCTATCTATCTATCTATATCTATATCTATATCTATATCTATATATATATATATATGATTAATTAAATCTAGCACATCCAGGCAATGCAATGATGATGCAAAGAAAGTATTAATTGGGTATAAGTGAAAAAAGCTGTTATGAAACATTGATTTGAAGACTAGTATAATTTGTTTTCATTAAATCAAGTGATTCATCTCCAAAGCTTTATTTATGTATTTACAAAGTCCAGGAAACCTTTTTTGAAAAGCATAAATATATTCCTCCAATAAAACCAAAAACTAAACTCACTGCCATCCAGTCAATTCAGACCCATAGTGACCGCTCTTTGGATTTCCGAGGCAGTAGTGCCTACTGTAGTGCCTAAAGCACTTGACTGCTAACCAGGAGGCTGGCGGTTCAAACCCACCAGCCACTCCTCTGAAGGAAGGTGGGGCAATCTACTTCCATAGTGACACTGCCTCGGAAACCCAAAGAGGGGTCGTTATGAGTCGGGTCTGACTCGATGGCAAATAATAACAACAAATTTCTACTGAAGTAGAATGCCCAGTCTTCCTTCTGAGGAGTGGTTGGTGGGTTTGAACAGTCAGCCTTCTGGTTAACAGTCAAATTCCTTAAGCAATACTCCACCAGAGCTCCCCTAATAGAAGCCAGTAATCTGAAACAGTCTTCCAACAGTTTGGGTTTCATTCTACCTATAGAGGGAGGTTATAAAGAAATAATGTCTGTTCCTACAGTAACGTCACCCTTTCATGTAACCATTTGTTCTTTTAACCTCTTCCTTCTTTGCTGCCAATTTTCATGGCAAACTTGTCCAGACTTGTGCACATACGCCTACCCCTCAAGAACAGGCCTGTGGCTTGAATCCAGTTCAGTCTGTTTCAATCCAACAAGGACCTGTGATCACAGGAGTGGCAGGGCTTGTCAATTAATAGGGATTAGCAGGCAGGGAGACAGGGTGTGTCCTGTATATGTGTATATGTGTGTATTTGTTATGTGTGCCTGCACACATCCATATTCAATGCAACAAGATTTTATCTTAAATGCATTGCTCACTAAACAGGTTTACAAAAAAGAGAATTTGACGCCATATATGCTCAGGAAGCGTAGTGCCTGAGGCACTTGACTGCTAACCAGAAGGCTGTCAGTTCAAACCCACCAGCCACTCCTCGGAAGGAAGATGGGGCAATATACTTCGGTAGCAATACTGCCTCGGAAACCCAAGGAGGGGTCGCTGTGAGTCGGTCTTACATAACAACACAACATGTGAAAACGATTAGGGTATTGACATAATGCATCAACTCAAGCTAAAATAATAATTACATTTTCTACCTATTTTGATAAAGCTAAAAGGATTTCTATTTTATTATGTTCCAACTTTGTGTCTTAGAATTAAATGGCTTATCTTTTTAGATTATTAAAACAGAGATGATATGACCATCCATTAGTCTTGTTATATTTTCTTTAGCATTGAAAAATCAACTTAGATTTTTAAATGACAATATCCATATAACTTGCCCTAAAGGACATATTTCAAATTTTAAAAGATGCTTCAACACTTGTTAGAGTGTTAAAAATTTGTCTATTTGGAGTTCTGATGGCGAACTAACTAGCTTCTGCTTACGTATTTATATCTCTGATTCTAGATTTATGTACCTTTCTTTTAGAGTTTATACCCTATTTAAACCAACAATAAAATTCATCTATTAAAGTCCTAGTCAGAAATTTCAAAGATGTGTGGAGAAATGATTCACTTAAAATCATTTCATGTTAGTATTTTTACTAGATAGTATAACTGCAATAAAGTTAATGCTCCTGATACCTCTAAAATGGTACTTTCAATATAACTTTTCCATCTCAGGATTCCCTGATCTTGCCTTCAGAGTACCCCCAAAGCTTAGACAAGAGTTAACATATCCCCTGAAAGTGATAAACCAACAAAGAAGAAAAGTTCAGTGCCCACAATGTATCTATTTCTCTGTTAGGCACTCTACAGAAGAAATACAACATAGTTTTGATTGGTCTGTTCTTCTCTTTTCATTTGCATTAATTCTCTTTTATGGCCTAACTACTTTCCTTGCTTTTAAGGTGCCCGCTAGGAGCTCTAGGTGGCATAGTGCCTAAGGCATTTGACTGCTAACCAGAAGGCCCGTGGTTCAAACTCACCAGCCACTCCTTGGAAAGAAGACTGGGCAATCTACTTCTGTAGAGATAACCACCTCAGAAAGCCAAGGAGAGGTTGCTATGAGTGGGAAGTCGGAATTGATTCTACTGCAGTGAGTTTGGGTTTTTTTTGTTGTTGTTGTTTAATGTGCCCCTCTCTTTAAGCCTGAAAAGGTATCCTCTCCAATTATAAGTAATGTATATGTAATGGCATGGCATAGGAAGTATTTTTCTGTGGAAATAATTTAATTCCTTTTCTTATAATAATTCTCAGCCTAGTTTGCAATAAATAAAGAATGCAAATGGCTAAAATGAAGTTAGATTTTCTCTGAAGTAAGATAGGCACATAAAAATAATAATGTTTTTGTCCGCTTTCATTTTCAGGAGAAAATAAGAGAAATAACTTGAAAGGAAGAGAAGTGTTTTCTAGGATAAAAGGATCTTTTTTTTTGGAGCACTAGAATTTCTACATTTTCCCATGGGAGAAGGGCACATTGTTGGCACTTATATTTCTTTTTCTCTGGTTGCTCTATTCTTTGGGGAAGTCTGCTTCACATATGAATCTTCCTTTGAAGACATTTTCCCCACCACCAGAGACTTTTTTTTTTTAATT
>NW_006921588.1:35343475-35347434 GCF_000298275.1 Orycteropus afer afer
ACTACTCGCCAAAGTAGGAGGTGGAACAATGTTTTATATAGTATGTTATGCCAATTGAGCTTGATGAGAGACTTTTTCCTGAATTTGAGTCAAGGAATGGCTCTAAATGACCTAGGTTTTTTTTTTTTTTTTTCTGTTATAGGTCACCAAGAACAGGGAAAGCTGCTGAAGTGTGGAAACATATGAAGAAGGAAGGCAATAAATTTATGCTAATTTAGACAGGGCAAAGCTTGCCCCTAATTACTTGTAGAATACCTATTGGTTTGACAGGAATCCTTAGGTTTCCAGTCAACTAAAAGGCAGTGCATGATAGCAAGTTTGCAAATCACCCTCCCCCATTTTTACCACTAAGAAACTACTCAGTAGGGACAAAAGATCTTATTAGTTGTGAATTAAGGCTGCTGAAGGAAAGGTGAATTGGAAAATGGTATGCCTCCTAGATTTGAAGTTTTGGAAAGAAAGTCCTGAGGATGGCTCAAAATCAACACGCACAACATTAAACTATACGCTTTGCACTCCTCATGGCTCCCTTCTATGAACCACTTATCCCCTATTTGGAAAATTTCCCTCTACCCTGCTGATAATCTTTCCTTATTCTTCAAGACTACTTATGCCTCTCTTTCTGAAGACTTCCTGGAAATACATTTATCATCACCCCAACACCACTATGCCGCCTATTCAGGATATAGGAAAGCTAGGATTGTGCATGGCACTACTATGGCTCTCATCACACAGAATGGATATCTTTGGTTTTTTGGTCTGTCTCTTTCCACCAGACCAAAAGTTCCTGAGTGCAAACACATGCCTTGTTAATCATAGAGCTCTCAGCATCTGGCACACAGTAGATACTCATTGAATGTAATCTAGAAAAAGAATGAATAAACCCATGAATCATTTTCTTCATCATTTCCTCTCAGCCCAGGAATGAGACTCACTTAGTTGGTCAGATTTTAGGAAGGAGTTCTTGAAAGAAAGAAGGAAATATTTACATGAAGTTTCTAACTAAACTCAAAGTAGCATGATGGTGTTGAGTAGAGCATGCATGATTCTAAAGAAGTCTTACCTTAACACTCTTTAAATATAGTACCTTCTTGAACATAAAACACCTCTGAACAATTCTGATATTAAATCAGAATTCATGATGACTGTATGAGCAATTCTTTTTAAGTCTAAAAGGACAATAAAATCAAACGTAGTCTTGTCTGACACATACAAGGTAATTACTGTATTTTCCTTTCATTTTATCCATAAAAGATTACTTGCCACAATATAACAAAATAGATTTTTTCCCTTCCAATGGAACCACCCACAAATGTTGATTGTTTCTGAATAGGCAGGTTCATTTGAAAAATGCATGGACATTTATATATTGACAACACTATGTGTTATTAGGACACAAAAGCATTCAAACTGCCAAGGAGGGGTCGCTATGAGTCGGGTCAGACTTGACGGCACATAACAACAACAACAACAACAACTGGTGGTGTAGTGCCTAAGGCATTTGACTGCTAACCAGAAGGGTGGTGGGTGACCCACCACCCACTCCTCGGAAGGAAAGTTGGGCAATCTACTTCTGTAGTCATACTGCCTCAGAAACCCAAGAAGGGGTGGCTATGGGTCGGATCCGACTTGACAGCAGCACATTTTTTTATGCAGAATAAGAGATTACAGTCAATTCTTTCTTTAATATGGCGTGACAATACTCTATAACACAAAACTATTCAAATCAGGTATTATGTTCAGCCTTCCCTAGAGTCCTAGTGCAGGACTCTAGAAGTTTTGCCGACCATGGAGAACATAATCCATCATTTCCTTGAAAGTAAAACTAAGGATCATTGAAATGCATTTAGTCCAAATGCTCATTCACTGTTATACTCTGCCAAAACAGTATTCAGTAGAATACAAAGTGATATGGAAGGAAGAATGAAGCAATTATTCAGAGTTATTTTTTCAGGGAACTAAAGGAGCGCTGGTAGCATAGTGCCTAAGGCACTGGAGTGCTAACCAGAAGGCTGGCGGTTCAAATCCACAAGCCACTCCTCGGAAGGAAGGTTGGGCATTCCTACTTCCGTATTGAAACTGCCTCAGAAACCCAAGGAGGGGTCGCTATGAGTTGGGGCTGACTCGATGGCAAATAACAACATAACAACAAAGTAGATTTCTAGATGTTGTTATTGCTGTGTGTCATCAATTAGATTTTCAACTCACAGTGCCCTCAAGTGATGGGGCAGAGCTGCCCTCTAGGCTGCGATCTTTATGGAAGCAGATTTCCACCTCTCTCTCCTACAGAGCCATTAGGTGTGTTTTAACCAGAAACCTTTTATTTAGCAGACAATAACATAAACTGTATTGTATCCTAATCATGGAGTGATAAAGCCTTTTGCTTATTATTATTCCACTGTTTTACTGCAGTTCTCTGAACCCTGTAAATTAGATCAAACAGGGTATTACTATGTGACTGAATAATAATCAAAATCACAGTTGAGGGTGAGGATAAAAACAACAACACAACACAGTTGAATTCCATTGTGTAGATAGTTTATGATCTTTCATCTATGGTGTGTAGCTTTTATCAGTGACTTTCACAGCCTTAAGAGTAATATGTAAATTTTATGCGTTGTACTAGGCCTTGCAGGAAAGATATTTAATGAACAAATATACTACTATACTACTGGATATCCTTTAAATTATATGCTGTGGGCCTGCTTTAATTAAGACTGACCTGTACATAAATACCCCTTACATTCATACTCTTTAAACTTGTTTTCATCAAGTTCCAAATTTAAGTAAAAATATTCAAAACAGACATTTAAAAAAAAATATGAGAGTTGCAGGAAAATGGTTATTATTATAATATGACTTTGTAAATGAATATATATACTCACTCTCTAGACTACAATTTGGGACAATTGATATTCCACATTACTCCAAAAAGGCAAAGGAATAAGCCTATTACATGAAATCAATGTCACCAGGTAGTTCAGCAAATTGACTGGTGTATACTTCATTTCCATTTGATGGATTTACTACCGTAGTTCTAAATATGTACACTAGAGCAGTCTACGGCTTGGAAAAGTGGGGTCCTTCTATAAATTTACTATATCATAACCTGAATGCTTTAAATTTGACTACTTATGCTTCGGGTAAAATCTTCAATCCTGAGACTGAATCAGTAATTTGGAAAAATAAAACCTCCTACTCTAAATTTAAGGAGATCTGGTGGCATAGTGCCTAAGTGCTCTCTATGAGTCAAGAAGCCCTAGTGGCGCAGTAGATAAAGTGCTAGGTTACCATCCAAAAGTCAGCAGTTCTAACTTAACAGACATGGAGGAAAGCTGTGGGCACTCTGCTTCTGTAAAGATTTACAGCTTTGTAAACCTTTTGGGGCCATTCTACTCTATCCTATGGGGTCACTATGAGTTGGAATCCTCTTGACAATGGATTTGTTTCTTTTTTTTTGTTTTCTTCTAAATTTATTAAACATGTTCAATAAGTTAGTTACTAAAGTTCATACTGCTTGGAGGGCAGCCCTCTTAGCTGCCTGGTCCGCTGCTTGGTTGCCTCTTGCTTCAGGGAGTGCCCTCTCTGATGTCCCAGGGTGTGAACCACTGCTACCATTCGTGGCCGGGTCACAGCTGATAACAAGCGAAGAATTCCCATCTGGTTCTTTATTTCTCTTCCTTCTGTGTTTTTGAACCCACGCTCCCGGTAGATGGCACCATGTATATGAAGAGTCTCATACGCATAACGACTGTCTGTATAGACCATTAGCCTCTTTCCCTCTGCCCTTTCCAATGCCTCTGCCAAGGCGATAAGTTCAGCTTTCTGAGCGGAAGTTCCTGGTGGTAAAGCTTTGGCCCAAATAATCTCCTCCCTGTTGTTTACCACCGGGGCTCCCACATACCTTAGTCCATCCTGTATGAAACTGCTTCCATCCGTGAACCAGATGAAGTCACTGT
>NW_006921588.1:35348359-35354934 GCF_000298275.1 Orycteropus afer afer
ACAGTGGAGAAGCTCAATATTACCAGACCACGGCCAAATGTGGGACAGGTCTTCAAATGCTCTTACGCAAGTTCAAGTTGAAACAAAAGAAAATCAAACCAAGTCCATGAGAGCTAAAGTATGACCTTGAGTATATAATACCTGTATTTAGAGAACATTTCAAGAACAAATTTGATGTTTCGACACCTAATGATCAAAGAGCAGAGGAGATGTGGGCTGATGTCAAGGACATCATATGTGAAGAAAGCAAAAAGTCACTAAAAAGGAAAGAAAAAACAACCAAAATGGATGTCATAAGAGACTGAAAATTGCTCTTGAACATACAGTAGCTAAAGAAAATTGAAGAAAAGATAAAGTAAAAGAGTTAAACAGAAGATTCCAAAGGGCAACTCAAGAAGGAAAAGTAATGTGTAATAATTAGATGTACAAAGACCTGGAATTGGAAAATCAAAAAGGAAGAACACAGTCAGCATTTCTCAAACTTAGAGAACTGAGGAAAAGTTCAAGCATTGAGTTGAAATATTGGAGGAAGTAAAATATTGAATGCTGTAGGAAATATCCAAAAAAAAAGATGGAAGGAACACACACAGTCACAGTGCCAAAAAGAATTGAGCAATGTTCAACCATTATAGGAGGTAGCATATGATCATGTAACAATGGTATTGAAGGCAGAAGTCCAAGCTGCCATGAAGGCATTAGCTAAAAGCAAGGCTCCAGGAATTGATGGAATATCCATTGAAATGTTTCCACAAATGAATGCAATACTAGAGGTGCTCAGTCATCTACGGAAAAAAAATGAGAGAAAACTACATGGCTAACTGACTGGAAGAGATTGATATTTGTACCCATTCCAAAGAAAGGTGATCCAAAACAATATGGAAATTATTGAGCTACTGTTTACATGGAAGTAACATTTTGCAGATGATAATTCAAACACAGTTGCAGTAGTATACAGAAAAGGAACTGCCAGAAATTCACTCTGGATTCAGTAGAAAATATGGAATGAGTGATGTCATAGTTGATATCAGATGGTTCTTGGCTGAAAGCAGAGAATACCAGAAAGTTACTTGCCTGTGTTTTATAGACTATGCAAAGGCATTTTAATGGTATGATATTTTTAATGATCATAACAAATATGGACAACATGGTGAAGAATGGAAATTGTGCTCATGCAGAACCTGCACATAGACAAAGAGACAGTCAAAAAAAAAAAAAAAAAAAAGTAGGGAATACTCCATGCTTTAAAATCAGGAAAGATGTGCATCAGGGTTTTATCCTTTCACCATACTTATTCAATCTGTATTCTGAACAAATAATCTGAGAAGCTGGACTAAATGAAGAAGATGGTGACATTAGGATTGGAAGAAGACTCATTAACAATCTGTGATATGCAGATGGCACGATCTTGCTTGCTGAAATGAAGAAGACTTTAAACACTTACTGATGAAGAGCAAAGACTACAGTCTTCACCATGTATTATACCTCAACATAAACAAAAAATCCTCACAACTGTATCAACAAGCCACAGCATAATGAATGGAAAAATAATTGAAGTTGTCTCCTTACAATCAAAGATGATGAAACTTCATCCCATGTTCTTTGAATATGTTATCAGAAGGGACTAGTCCCTGAAGAAATATCATGCTTGGTAGAGTAGAGGGTCAATGAGAAAGAGGAAGGCCCTAAGAAGATGGATTGACACAGTGTCTGCAACAATGGTCTTAAACATAGCAAAGATTGTGAGGATGGTGCAGGATTGGGCAGTATTTTGTTCTGTTGTACGTGGGGTTGCTATGAGTTGGAACTGACTTGACATATAATAACAACAAAGATTATGGCCAAGGAAACAATATGGGACAGTTTTACGCTATCCTATGTTGTTGTTGTTATTTGCCATCGAGTCGGACCCGACTCATAGCAGCCCCTCCTTGGGTTTCCAAGGCAGTATCACTATGGAAATAGATTGCCCAACCTTCTTTCCGAGGAGTGGCTGGTGGGTTTGAACCGCCAGTCTTCTGGTTAGCAGTCAAGTGCCTTAGGCACTATGCTACCAGAGCTCCTACTCGATCTGGTATCATAGGGTTACTATAAGTTGTAATCAACTCATCAGCACATAACAACAACAAAAACAATGCAATTTCGTTCTTAGGACATAAATATTAAGTGGCACCCTCAAAGCATAGCAGTAATTTTTAAAAATCACAAATAATAATTGTTAGTGTCACTAAAATATAGTTTGATACCCTCGAAGTAACAGTAATTATCCATGTAGAATAAGCCTCCTGATACTTCTCCAGGAGCACAGATAACTTATATTGTCTTTTCTACCTTACATTTATCATCATTTCCTCTCACGCAATGTCCTCTTGCTTCCATCCCCAGTATTTTCCCCCAACAATTTCCTATGTCCTCTCTAGAAGAATGACATATTTCAGGAGTCAGAGGAAATATCAGTAGAGACCAAACACCTTATGTCTCCAAGACAATTACTCTTCTACTGTGATAAGAAAACCCCTCCTCTTTCAAGGTTCATGTCCTCTACTTTCTGCCCAACCTGCCATATGCAGATCTCCTAGTCATATGGACTCATTATGTAAGGTCTTTAACACCTTACCTACACTTGACTCCTACAGAATCACAGAAAGGTCTAAGGGTATGTGTAAACCATACAGCAATCTCATCACTGATACTCTTCTCTCTCTTATTTAAAAAATTTTTACCTGTCATTCACAATTGGAGAAACAGAGCCTCATGATGGTCATTTTCTGTGGACCTCATCAGTTATTCAAATACGGATTTAAACACCTAGTTCTCTGACTATACGATAGTGATCCTATGAGAAAAAAAAAAAATTCCCTAAATTCATGGAATTAGCCTTTACTAAGGACTACTCTAACTTCAACATTCACCTTCTGTTTTCCCAGTATGCTTCACTCTGTCCTCTCTGAGACCTCTGCATCTTTAAAAAAGCCTTAATTTTCTCCCAGTCTAATGCTTCACTATAACTTTAACCCTTTCAAGATCTAACTATTTTTTAGTTTAAGATTTTGTTGAGACCATGTGTTTTCAGTAATGGAAGGCATTTTGAATGAAATGAAAATTTTTTTTTGAGATAATATGGATTTGGAATTTTGATACCACTGGTGGGACACAAGGAGCTCTGATTGCATAGTGCCTAAGGCATTTGACTGCTAATCAGAAGGCTGGAGGTTCAAATCCACCACCACTCCTCAGAAAGAAGGTTGGGCAATCTACTTCCATAGTAATACCGCCTGGGAAACCCAAAGAGGTGTCGCTGTGAGTCGATTCTGACTCCACAGCACTGAGTTATAGAATAGGAGGGACACTTATGTCCTGAGGGGTCTCTGGTGCTTGAGTTGATGGGATAAGGCTTGTTTCTTCATATTCATGCACTTATAATGGACCCACAGTTGGCGGCAGGCACTAAAAGTAGTATAGCAGCTTCTCACTAAACCCCAGAGGCACTCTTTTCTCACAAATCACAAAAGGGCTAATTCATTCTTTACATTCTATACTATAGCAATGCTTTAATCATTGTCTGGTTATCTTATCAATGCTCCCTTTCTCTGAGTCACTTCCAATCAATGAACCCATTACTTTGATTTAACATAAGTTCAATTCCTTTGCACAGGCTGAAGTGTACATCACAGAGCAAATCTTATTTGAACTATTATAAAATTAAAGTGTCTATCTTCAGAAAAGATTTCAGTGCAGGAGGGCAGGTGCTTTTCTGTTCGTGGTCACTTTTTAAGGTGTTGTTAACTTCATCATTCTACTCTGCAACCCTGCCATTCCTTCATATCCTTATCTCTGAACAGATGATTCTTCTTATTTTACAAGAATACAAAGTCACTCCAAAATAAATTTCTTTGCTCTCTGCACTTAGCCATATCTGCATCCAGTTACATTTTCTTCATTTATTCAATGAACGTTTATTGAAAACCTATCATGTTTCAATATCTCTTGTAGGTACTTGAGATACATCCCAGGATAAAACTGACAAATATGTTTGTCCTCATGTAGCTTACATTCTAACAAAAAAAAAAAAAAATGGGCATTAAATAAAGACATAAGTATATGTGTGTATTCATATGTTTATCATAGTATAGATTCCTGGTGGAGCAACTCTTAAGCACTTGGCTGCTAACTGAAATGTTGGCAGTTTGAACTCACCCAAAGGCTCTGTGAGATAAAAACCTAATGATCTGCTACTGGCAAGAAAGCCCGATGGGGTAGTTATCCTCTATTACATGGGATTACTACAAGTCAGGACTTGATAGCACCCAACAGCTGCAGCATTTATTATAGTCATTCTTTATTATAATATAATATTGGGATCAGTGATGTGGAAAAAATATATATAATATATATACTGTTTGTAGTCTAGATCACCACCACTCATTTATCAGTTTGTACTACTGTGGTGGCTTGCATGTTGCTGTGATGCCGGAGGATAGGTATGCCAAAAGTATTTTCAAATCCAGTACTATCATGGAAAGAAGGCTGGCAGTTCAAACCCACCATCCACTCCTCGGAAGGAAGATTGAGCAATTTACTTCCATAGAGATACCGCTTCGGAAACCCAAGGAGAGGTCACTATGAGTAGGATTCGACTCTACAGCAGTGAGTTTGGGTTAGTTGTTTTTTACTATCATGGAAAAAAGCAAGAATAGAAAAATGTTAAGGGGATTAGGAGTGTTAAGGTGCTTACAATGTTAAATAAAATGATAATGGAAAACCTCACTGAGGAAATGAGTTTTGAGCAAAGATTTGAGAAATATGAGAAATGAGAAGCTCACTGAATGTCAGAGCTAGGTTCTAGGCTTGGAAGAAAAGGACTCACTTATATCACACAGGTTGCAGTCTCCATGTTGGCCTGACCCTTCCCCGCTGCTCTCATCTAGGTTTGGCACCTACTCGACTTATTATTCTCCTTCTCACTGTAATGTGTAATAGCTTTCTCCCCATAAACATAGTCTGATCTTTCCAGCTTAAAGAAATATGAAGAAATCTTTCACTCTGCACCAAATCTAGTTAATACTTATTTTTCTTTCCAAGTTGTTGTTGTTGTTATGTGCCATCGAGTTGGATGCGACTCATAGTGATACCTCCTTGGGTTTCCCCTGAAGCAGTATGTCTACAGAAGTAAATTGCTCAATCTTCCTTCTGAGGAGTGGCTGGTGGGTTTGAACCACTAGCCTTATTTGAACAACAAAAACCAGATGTTACAATCAAATAGCCTATAATCCCAATGTGTCTCAGTAATGTATTTATTTTGGCACAATTGTGTTTTCAGAAAAACAAATTTTATTAAAAGTGTTGTGGTTCCTTGTTATATTGTATGCAGTGCCTACTTCATTCATTTATGTTAACTGCTTGGACCTTAAATCATTTGAGTTGTAAACCTCAACTTAGACTTCTAGGTAAATCTAATAGTAGACTGAGAGATGCTTTTGGAACTTTTTCAACATTTTGATCACACTGTTTATACAAAATTCCTTTTTACAAAGAAAATTTTTTATATATTGTGAGTTATGTGAAAGTTTACAGAACAAATTCATTTTCCATACAAGAGTTCACATACACTTTGTCTCGTGACATTGACTGCAATTTCCCATAATGCAACAACTCCCCTCCCACTTCCTGTCCATTATTACCTCTTCCCTGTGTCCTTCCCTCCTGTGCAGTCCTGCCTCCAAGCTGTCTCCCTGCACATACACAGCCCTTTTATTCTCCCATGATGGATCTTTCCAAGGAGTGTATCTACCTAATGTAAATATTCAGCTCATATGTCTGTCTTTTGTTTGGCTGGAGGCCACAGAGTGGGTTTAATTCCAGACCTGAAGGGGAGCTAAAGGCCATAATCTCAGGGGTTTTACCAGGCTCTATGAGACCAGCAAACCTGGTCCCTTTTTGTTTTTTTAATGATTTTGAGTTTTCTTCCACATTGTTCTCCCACTCTTTCCAGGATCTCCTATATAGATTTTCCCTCCAAGTGGTTGACAGTGGTAGCCAGGCACTATCTAGTTCTTCTGGTCTCATACTTATATAGGATGAGGATCACATGGTATACCAGTTGCTTGGACTAATTGCTTCCATGCATCTTTGGTTTTCTTCATTCTTCTTTGTTCTGGACAAGGAGAGATCCATCGTTGCATCTAAATGGCCACTTGCAAACTTTTAAGATCCCAGTCATACTCAACAAAGTAGGATGTGGAACAATGTTTTTGTGTAGTATGTTATGCCAATTGAGCTTGATGTCCCCTGTGACCATGGTCCCAAGCCCACGGTCCAACTACTGCTCCTTCTGGCTATGACCAAGGAGTGACTACAACCTTGTCCATTGTCAGCTCTACTATATACCTGGGAATTCTTACAGAACATACCAATACACTTACAGAACATACCAATACATACCAATACAGAACATGCCAACCCCTGTACATGGTCATGGGCACACTCTCCCCTGCATACACATACCTAATAGTTCAGCTGGGAGCTCTGGTGGCATAGTGCCTAAGGCACTTGACTGCTAACCAGAAGGCTGGCAGTTC
>NW_006921588.1:35356799-35365852 GCF_000298275.1 Orycteropus afer afer
TGGGTTTCCGAGGCAGTATCACTACGGAAGTAGATTGCCCCATCTTCTTTCCGAGGAGTGGCTGGTGGGTTTGAACCACCAGCCTTCTGGTTAGCGATTAGATTTGTCCATATCCTCAAAGAATTTTGATGGGATCTGGATTGGAATTGCAATGAATGTATAGATTGCTTTGGGTAGAATCGACATTTTCATAATGCTCAATATTCCTATCCACAAGCATGGTATGTTCTTCCATTTATGTAGATCTCTCATGGTTTCTTGAAGTAGTCTCTTATAGTTTTCTTATAGTCTTTTGTGTCCCTGGTAAGAAAAAAAAATCTAATTTTTTTAAAAAATCTGACAATAATAATGTAAACTAATAGTAAGTTTCATATAACAACATTTAAAGGATTTAACTTTACAATTTTTGAGAATGGTTAGATGTAATCTGCCTTCATAGACAGGATACCATTGTTTGCCAGTGAATGAAAAAAAAAAATTTGTGAATCATCCTTAATATATTTCTGTGTTTGAAATTCAAAGCAATTTTGATCTAAAATACATATCCATACCCCTAACCAAAAAAACAAACCCATTACAATGAAGTCGATTCTGACTCAGAGTGACCCCCATAGGGTTTCCAAGGCTATAAATATTTATGTAAGGAGACTGCATCATATTTCTCCCTTGGAAAGGCTTTTGGATTTGAACCACTGACTGGTTAACAGCCCAATACCTTAACCACAGTGCCACCAGAGCTCCATGGAATCATCCTCTTGTCAGAAAGGTTCATGCTCTCACTTCACCCAATACTAGTAATGTAATTATTTCTACCTCCAATTAGAGAATATGCCACCAGTACTACAGAGTAGAACATAAATGAGGATGAGCAGTGTTGTAAGGTTTTGCAAAAATAGTGTTGGGGCATTGTCATCCAACCTTGTTTAACTTCACAGGGAGAGACAGTCACCATCAGCAGCATCAGCTCAAGGCTGATTCCTATGAAGTGGAGGTTCAGACATGCCACCACCCTCTAAACTTTTTGCCAGTTCTGATACAAACCTTTCCTATAATAGCACTCTCCACTTCTCTGCTGAGTTCCATAATTCATTTTGCAATGGCCACACAGAACTCATAGACAATACTCACAATTATGGAGTATGTTAGGGAAGTAACAGGTTACAGTTCAGGATCAGAAACAACTCAAGGTACCATTCTTCAATCAGTACAGGTTCTTCTCAGCCAAGTTACAGGAAAACTTCTCTCTGGCCTCCACCTCTGCTGTGCTTGGGCCAGTGTTACAAAGCTGTTTTAGCTCTGCCGTGCCCAGAGAGGCACCCAACTCTACCAGCAAGCCTCCTACCCAAAGGCACTCAGTATTCTCATTCTGTGGACTGGGAAGCCTGCTGTTCTGTCTTCAACCAGTTTCTTGGTTCTACTGCATCTACCACTTCTCTGCTGTCTTTCTATTGTCTCAGTGCAGGGATTTTTGGTACAAGGATATGTCCTACACTCAGCTATTCTCTTGATGGTAGTGAAGTTCCCCCTTTCTTCCTTTGAAATTGCTCATTTTAAACCTAGCAGAATGGTTAAATGACCAATCTCCATGTTAGGGTTCCATACATGAGTCCCACAAGAGTGCCGTGTCATGTACCTTATTTACATTATTATCAATCCATCCACAAGCACCTCACAATTGCATAGTTCCCCTTAGTAATCTGGTTGAAGTTGCAAAGACTATGACTAGAAGAATCACTTGAAATAATTTCACTGCACTACAGGTTTCCTCAGAAATCTAGCTATTTCTTGAGAATTTGACACAAACAAAATCTATGAGCAGTGCATCTTGATAACATCTCTCTCTGTGTGTGTTTGTGTGTGTGTGTGTGTGTGAGAGAGAGAGATATTATGTGACTATTTTGGATATAAAACTCTTGAGTTTTTGCTATGCCAACAGCCATCTGTTTAACAAAGTCTTGAGTGATTTTTTTTTTTTTTTTTTTTTACATTTAGATGGCAATGACTTGTATCTTTTTATCTTACCTTCTTGGCATAACAAATTTAGTCCAGGGCTTAGTCCATGAATTAAACCAGTCCCAATGACCTAAGACAATACTTGGAATAAAAGATCTGCCTATAGCTAACTCAGAAAAAAGTGTCTTTTAGGGAGCTGGGGTGCAAGAAATAGCACTATAGATAAGGAAGAAAGAGACATGAATAAGAAATAAGAAGTGAAGGAATGAATGGTGGGAGGAGAGACGGAGAGAGACATAAAGACAGAGTGAAAGAGAGTGGTCTATTTGGTATTGACATGAAAAGGTGAATTAATGATAAGGAGTATTTTATTAGTAGAGTGCTAGAGTAAGGAAATACAAGATGCTTGTTCCTAAAGGGTCAATAAGATTTCTGGTTGTTAGAGTTGTTTTTACACTAAAACACTTTCCAACTCTTCATGAGGACTAGAAATCTGGCTGAACTACATTCTCTGAAGAAGGATTGCAGGCTTCTATTGACCGAACAATTGGAGCCAAACAAAACCCCTGCCCCATCCAGTAGCTGTGCTTTAGATAAATATCTACTGGGCACCACATTGGGACTTTCAATTTAGATCTGGCAGGGAAGATATCAAGAGAGGATAAGAACATTCCTTTCATCCTGAATATTAAGAAGTGTTTATCTTTGATACTTGAGCCGCATTCAAAGATGAACAAACAGAAAGAGGTTTAAAAATCTATGAAAATACATTGCAATATAGAGGAAAGGTTGTATTGAGTTGAAGAATCTGAGAAAAATATACATAATGGATCCTCAGGTGGGATTCTACTTCTACCTGTGGCTCTGACAAATGTGAAGTATTTTATGAAAGTTTACTGCATCTGTGTCCAGGTAAGTAAGCACAGTGGCACATGCCCTTAAAGGCAGAACCTTTGTTGTTGATGTTACTGTCATCCTTAGTTACTATTTATTATTTTCCTAACCCTTCCTGCTTTCTGAACTTTGTTGCCCTTTTCATCCCAAATCTCAGACACGTTTGTTTGGGCTCTTCACAGGTTTCCCATTTAAGGACACAGCTCTCCCTTACTCAATGAGTTTCATTTATTCCTACACTCTTTGCCTTAATTGAAAAGTGCCTAAATTTTTAAAGATATTAATTTTAATGTACACAATTATAATGCATTCCATCTGAACCCAAATACCCCAACGTTAACAGCTAGAAAAATATATTAATTGAATACTGAGAATAGGTTAATATAAACAATAAATAATTGAACATAAATAAATAGAATTATACAATTTGATCAACTATTTTAAGAGAAGATTCTCACCAAAGAGGAGAGCTCTAGTAGTGGGTGGTGAGTGGTGGAGGAGGCTGCAAAGGAACCATCCTTTGTAGGTGAGTGATTTCTGGACTCTGCCTTCACCAGTTTGGAACCATTTTAGAGCTCATGACTACATAGGAGTCAAACTTCACTTAAAAATAAAGATCCAGTAAAAAGATCAATTTTGGAGAAAAATAAGAGTGTTTTCTGCATTTAGCAGATAGAAGATTGTAATCCCTGCATCTGTCTATATTGGTGTAGTTAGCTACACAGAACTAAATATGGTGGGTCCATTTAAACAGGGTACATAATTCAAATTTGTTCTATATGTTATGCTCTGAGTGAAATTCTGTGTCAAGTAAATTGGTGAGTGTGTCTTACTGGAACTGTAATGTCAAAATATCACATTTTATGTCACATTTGCTAAGTACAGTGTTTTATGAAATAGTCATTATGTTAAATGAGTGGCAAAAAGTCATTAATTGAACAGTATTATATAAATTAAGTTTGCAAAGTTTAATATTTTTATTTTGGTCAAAATATTCCATATCAGCTGGCCTTTCCTATTCACTGAACTTCATTCATGTCACACTTTCTTTCTCTCACCCTGCTCCAGCCACACTGACCTCCTTTTTCCAGTATTTGGAGTATGCTCAGATTCAGGTCGATCACAGTGGCTATTCCTTGTGCTAAGCACATCCTTCCTCCATATTAGTATGGTTCAACCTTTACTTCATCTAGCACTCTGTCCAAAAGTCACCTTCTTGCTTGCTGTAGTTACACAGCCAAACATGATGGATTCATCCACACATGGTGCATAATTTAAATTTGTTCTATCTTTCATGTTCTGAATAAAATCATTGGGTTTCTTTTGTTTTGCTTGAAGGCAACCATACTGCTCAGACCACCAGGAATAGTGATGTTAAGGATAGCTTGGAAACAGTGAACACATTTACATAAGTAATTAAGGAGATTAAAAAATGTACAAATCTCAGAAATAACACAAATAGTGCACATGTTTTTCCATATTCCTATGAGATTATACACACACACACACACACACACACACACATATATATGAGAATTGCTTTTGCTGCATTAAGTCTTTGTAAACTTAGCTTGTAGAGGAACTAATACTCTGAATTTCTGTAAATAAGTCATTTTTTTAAAAAAATTTAAAGCTGTCTGCTAAAAGTCTATTGCTTTGTAAAATATTCATTTAAACATCTGATTAAATTTTTTAAAATGAAATATTCTATTTGGATTGCATTCAGATCATTAACTAAAGACAAATTAAAGTAACACTGTATAATTAAAGTATAGCTGCACAAATATTCTTACCCATGTATTATTTCATTTTGTTCTTATATCCACACTGCATCAGAAAATACCGCCATCATAACCCTATTCATATATGAGAAACTAGAGCTAACAGATATTATGCAGTTTAATAAATTAGATGAAGTATCAGGAGTAGAAGATATATACCTACTCCTGGGCTGGTGCTTGCTCCTCCATTCCAAAATTTGTTCCTTAAATAGTTGTTAAAAAACTAGTAGTATTTTCAGTAAAGAATCATAAAACTTGAAGCCAGCAATAATGCCTTCATCAGTGAATCCATTTTTAGCTAATCAGGCTCTGTGGCCATAGTCTTCTCCCTTGCAGCTATAGAAAGCAATCCCTTGCAAACTGCTTGTTTTCTCTACATTTCATACAGTGTGAGAAGAAATATCAACAACTCCAGGCTTGCCTTATACATTGGAAATTGCAGAGCACAATATAGGTCTCTAAGTAGATACAGTACAAATGAGTGAGGAGAGAAAAATCTATGAGTAGCAACAAACTGAAACACAATCTTTTCTCATTCTGTGTAACTGTTTTTTCATTTTTTAACAAGTATAATGGCCTCTAGGGAGCTCTGATGGCATAGTACCTAATGCATTTGACTGCTAACCAGAAGGCTGGCAGTTCAAAGCCACCGGATTGGGCAATCTACTTCCGTAGAGATGTTGTTATTGTTGTTGTTGTGCCTTGGAAACCCAAGGAGGGGTCACTATGAGTCAGAATTGACTCCCCAACAGTGAGTTTTTCTTTCTCTCTCTTTTTTTTTAATATGATATATACCATGAAGTGTGGTTTTCAAAAATTACTCATTACTTATTTTCACAGCAAATCAGATTGAAATATGACAGAATCATTATTTAATTCAGTCAGTATGGTTCATGAGTCTCATATTCCATTATTTATACAAAGAAATTACCAACAATGTCAACAAGAAAGAATATCAACCAGATCACTCCACTAGATTTTTTTAATGTGCGAAGTAGAGTATCAAATTCAAAACCTGAAATATATCTGTAATGGAAATTTTTTTGCTCATATATTTTTTAAAAATAAAACTAAATTGAGGGCATTTTAATATGTCAATTTCAATTCCACAGAATTTCTGTAACCAAGATGATATTGAACCATTGACTGTTAATTTATATGCAGGTCATTTTGATACCAGCCAAACATGTTTCAAAACTGTTCTGTGTTACTACATAGTTTCCTAAGAATTGCCAAGCTGACTTAGAACTGCCATCTATGCAGCCCAGGATTCTGACCTTGATAATCAGGACAGCCTAAAAAGAGACAAGAGTTGTCTTTTCAAAGTATAAGATAGAAAAATTTTAATTCACTTGACATGAACTTTGTACCTTTGAATTAAAAAAATAATAATAAGATTATTTTCAGACACATAAAGGAATTGGATAGGAAAGTTCTGTAATGTAACAGTACCTGAAGAAAAGCTAGGCAATAGCACTATCAGTTCAGATGGTGTGTATTACACAGGTCTGAAGGTGTCCAGTCAGATTATGGCCAAATTGGGAAAGATGACTTCAGACCCTTCCCCCACTGATGAAAAGGGTCACTAAATTTAGAACTTTATGACTTTTAAGAGGAAGTCAGGCATACTGCTAAAGTTTGGCGGGAACATTTACACTGTTCTCAAGTTACTGAGACCTCTATGGGCCATGCTGCTTGGTCATGTTGGGCTCTATGGTGATAATAAGTGTTAACTGATTTCTAGGAGTATTTGTAAAGGTTAAATGCCATTTAAGAAATATAAAATGCTTGGAAATATGTCTTACATACAGAAATAGCAGCTTTTATTTAAATTGTACAATAGTGAATGTCCCAAAGCTGCAGTATTTACCTATTTTTCTCTCACAATTAATGAATGATTACATTCAATACATATTTATGTAATATAGATAACCATCTTCTCCCTAACTCCTAACTTGTGTATGAGCTATCTCCTAATTCTAGTATTAGTCCCATTTTATTTTATCTCCAGTGGTGACTATATCACTGAGCTCCAAATATGTATATTCAACTTCAGTCTGACATCTCTGCTTGAATGTCTTCAAGACATCTTAATTTTAATACAACTCAAACACAATTCTTAATTTCTTAATTTCTTCACACTCCTTACTTCTCCTCAAGTGTCTGCATCTCAATAAAAGATATTCACACACTTGCTTAAGTTAAAAAACAGGAGTCATTCCAAGACCCTCTCTTTAAACAACAGACCACATTACATCTTTTGCAGGTGTTACTGGCTCTACTTTCACAATTTATCCAGATCTGACACTTCTCTTAACCTCTACTGGTACTATCTAGCTTAAAAAACATCTTTCACTTTGACCACAGCAAAACTCTCTGTAATGTTTTCCTCTATTCTTCCTTGATGCCATACAATATGTTTTCAACAAAGGAGACATTTAAAATATTTTTATGTTAAGTGAACAAAAGCAGAAGAAAAATCGTATATTAACTACAACAATTATATCTCACAAAAGGGCTACACTAATGTAAGCTAAATTGTGTATAATGGGTAATTGTTCATACTTTGCTATTTTCTTTTTAGTTTTGACAATGATTTTATGTTACTTTTATAATTGGAAGAACATTTTATGAAAAATATTAATTAAAATAAAAGTAAAAACTTATATAAGAACAATCATAGTTTTTGGTTGTTCTTGCTGTTGTTAGGTGCCATCGAGTAGTCTCCAATTCATAGTGACCCTATGTACAACAGAATGAAACACTGCCTATTCCTGTGCTAACCTTGTGATCCCTTCTATACCTGAGCCAATTGTTGCGTTTTAGCCACTCTGTCAATCCATCTTCTTGAGAGCTTTCCTCTTTTTCGTTGATCCCATACTTTATCAAGCTTTATATCCTTCTCCAGGGAATAGTTCCTTCTGACAACATGGCCAAAGTAGGTGAGTCGAAGTTTGGCCATTCTCACTTCCAAGGAGCATTCTGGCTGCACTTCATCCAGGACAAATTTGTTAGCTCTTTTAGCAGTCCATGGTACTTTCAGTGTTCTTTGCCAACACCACAACTCAAAAACATCACCTCTTCTTCAGTCTTCCTTACTCATTGTCCAGCTTTCACATGCATAAGAGACAATTGAAAATGCCGTGGCTTGGGTTAGGAGCATCTGAGTCTTCAAGAAGACATCTTTGCTCTTCATCATTTGAAAGAGGTCTTTTGCAGCATATTTGCCCAGTGCAATAAGTCATCTAATGTCTTGACTGCTGCTTCCATTGGTGTTGATTGTAGAACCAAGTAATAAAAAGTCTTTGACAACTTCACTCTTTTTTCTCCATTTATCATGAGGCTGTTTATTGGTCCAGTCGTGAGGATTTTTATTTTCTTTATATTGAGGTGTAATTCATACTGCAGACTACAGTCTTCAATCTTCTTCAGTTAGTGCTTCAAGTCATCCTCACTTTCAGCAAGCAAAGTTGTGTCATTGGCATATCGCAGGTTGTTAATGAGACTTCTTCCAATCCTGATGGCATGTTCTTCTTCATATAATCCAGCTTCTTGTATTGTTTGCCCAGCATACAAATTGAATAAGTATGGTAAAAGGATACAACCCTGACACACTGCCTTCTAGATTTTTAAATCATATTCTGTTTGAACGACAGCCTCCTGGTATATGTACAGGTTCCTCATGAGTACAATTAAGTGTTCTAGAATTCTTGTTCTTCTCAATGTTATCTATAATAACTTATGATCCACACAATCAAATGTTTTTGCATAGTCAATGAAACCCAAGTGAACATTCTGGTATTCTTTGCTTTCAGTCAAGATCCATCTGACATCAGCAATGATATCCCTCATTCCACGCTTCCTTCTGAATCCAGCTTGCATTTCTGGAAATTCTCTGTCAGCATACTTCTGCAACCATTTTTTAATAATCTTCAGTAAAATTTTGCTAGCATGTGATATTAATATTGTTGGATAATTTCCACATTCTGTGAGATCACCTTTCTTTGGAATGGGTACAAATATGGATCTCTTCCAGTCAGTTGGCCAGCTGTCTTTCAAATCTCTTAGCACAGCCGAGTGAGTGCCTCCATCGTGGCATCCATTTGTTGAAACATATTAATTGGTATTCCGTCAATTCCTGGAGCCTTGTTTTTCACCAATTCCTTCAGTGCAGCTTTGACTTTTATTATTGGTTCTATATCATATGCTACCTCCTGAAATTGGTGAACATCGACCAATTCTTTTTTGATACAGTGACTCTGTATATTCCTTTCATCTTCTTTTGATGTTTCCTGCATCAGTCAATGTTCTGTCCATGGAATCTTTAAATATTGCAACTCAAGGCTTAAATTTTTTCTTCAGTTCTTTTAGCTTGAGAAATGCTGAGTGTGTCCTTCCCTTTTGGTTTCTCAACTCCTGGTCTTT
>NW_006921588.1:35366817-35368144 GCF_000298275.1 Orycteropus afer afer
ACATTTAAAGGATAGCAGCGCTGGTATTAACAATGGTGTTCACTATTTATATGTATTTATATCTTATTGTTAGGTGCCATTGAGTTGGCTGTGACTCATAGCAACCCTATGTACAACAGAAGGAAACACTGCCTGGTCTTCCCAGTCTGCTAATTCTTGCAATAAATTTAATTCACATGCTGATTTATAGGTTTGCCCTTCTAAAAAAATGTCTACTATTCTTTTGCATTACAAGTCTTGTAATTTCAGCACCCCATTAAACAAGAGCTTTTGTTTTTGTAGTATTTGTAACTATTTCAAACTGGTCTCTTGGGAATGTTCTGTCTGAAGGGTTATATCCTTGACATTTTTGATTAATCTCATTTAAAGCAGCTCTATAAAATGGTGATTTAAATATAAATTGTTTGAAATTATGATTCTTGGTAGGCTTTAAAGTCTTCATTTATAAATAAGGTTAACAAGTGCATAATGCAGAAACTATCTACTTCTCAGAGATATTATGAGTCCCTATATGGGAGCAGGAGCTCTGGTAGCATAGTGCCTAAGGCACTTGACTGTTAACCAGAAGGCTGGCAGTTCAAACCCACCAGCCTCTCCTCGGAAGGAAGATGGGGCAATCTACTTCCGTAGTGATGTTGGGTCCGTGTTCAGAAAGGAATGTCGGTACAAGGAAGCCACCACGGACACGATAATGTAACTTCAAAAGGAAAGTTTATTTGCTAGCTTGAGCTAGGGTCCCTGCTCTCGCTGACGCAGCAGCTTGGGCAAAAGACCTCGTGTTCTTTTACTATCATATTTTTATAGGAAAAATATAGGGTGGAGTAGAACCAGGGCAAAGGGGTACAGATGATTAGTTGTTGCTAAGGGGTTTAGGGCAGGGGTCTGAGAAGTTGGGGGGCGGGTTGGAATCCCCCGGCTTCAAAGTCTAGTTAGGGAATTATTATCTATGGAGGGTGTAAAACCCTGATGAGTGTGAGACTTGCCGGAGCCAGGCAAATCTCTGATAAAAGCCCTGAGGCATGGGACGTGTTAGAATCCCCAACACTAAAGGCTTCGGGTTAAAGATATACCTGGAGGCCCTTAGGACTCAGGCCTCACATTTCCCCCTTTTTTTGTTATGCATATGAGGAATCTTCCTCCTGTGTTATAGGAGATAAAGACTGATATTGCTGTCTCAGGACCATAAGTTGTACAGTATTAACCCAATCTTTTACAAATGATATAAGCTTATTTATAATGCAGGGACCAAAAGTCAATATAATTATAAGGATTATGAAGGGTCCTAAGAGAGTAGATATCAAAGTAGTCAACCATGGGGAGTTATTTA
>NW_006921588.1:35369319-35370496 GCF_000298275.1 Orycteropus afer afer
TTTGGTCAGTACATCTGGCTGGGCTGTCAGAAAAGGAGAAATTTACATAATTATTGGCATTCACCTCCCACTTCCCGTTCCCATCATTAGAAGTTACACAGCTCCAACTTTTGCAGTAATACCAAGGGAGCCCCCCACATTGCCAGATATTTCTTTTATACCCTGGGCAAGTGTAAAAACCCATAGCTCTGATATGGCATTTGGCCCATCCACATTCTGTAGCTTTTCCAAGGGAAAAAAGCAAATCAGGCCACCATACATTAAGGGGGGTGATGGATGTGGTGGAGTTTAGGGTCTTGTGGGTCTGTCCATTGCAAATTTGCCAAGTGACTTTGTAGGATTGGTGAGTCACAGTACTTATCACGAGTTGGTAGAAGCTCAGGATGAGGACGAGATCTGCTCTAGTCTCTATGGTGCTGTGTTAACTTGATTTTCAGTGGGTTTTCAGGATCGGAGCACACTTTCCAATTCACTTGTGCAGACTGCTGTTCCGTCTGGTTAGCTCTCCTGATATGGGAGTGGTGTATCCAGGCGCTGATTCCTTCTACCTTAACAGCAGTGGGGTTCACAAGAACAACAACATAAGGTCCCCTCCATTTCAGTTTCAGTGTTTTTTTTGGTGCCTCTTTATCCACACCCAATCTCCCAGTTCAAACCCGTGGTCAATTCCTTTTTCGCTAAGAGGACCTTCATATATGGCTCGGAGTTTGGGCCATAATTCCCTCTGAATTATTTGGAGAGTTTTCATCTCCAAGATTAAATCTTTTGACAAGTCATTGGGACATTTTTCCAGGTTGGAAATAATAGGGGGTGGCGTCCCATACATTATTTCAAATGGGGTCAGATTTAGCGTGTACAGGGTATTCCTAGCCCGGTAGAGTGCAAAGGGGAGGAGGGTCACCCAGTCTCTGCCAATTTCTATTGCCAATTTAGATAGGGTCTCCTTTAGGGTTCTGTTCATTCTTTCTACCTGCCCCGAACTCTGAGAGTTATATTCGGTTATATTCACAATGTAATTTCCAATTTAACCCCAGAGTTGAGGCTAAGCCCTGGATAACTTTACTTACAAAAGCTGGTCCATTGTCTGACCCTAACGTTCTAGGCATTCCATATCTGGGTATTATCTCTTCTAAAATTTTCATGGCCACTACCACTGCTGTTTCCCTTCTAGTGGGGT
>NW_006921588.1:35372456-35379692 GCF_000298275.1 Orycteropus afer afer
TCGGGGAATCTGTAGGATCGTCTGTTTCATGGCTTCAGTGAGCCACCTCTGCCCAGCTCTTAACTTATACCCCAAATATGTGACTTCTGGCTTAACTATCTGAGCTTTCTTGGCACTAGCTCAATATCCCAGCTCTCCCAGAGTGGTGAGCAGTTTCCTGGTTGCTTTGAGGCACCCTGCCCGGTCGGGGACTGCTATTAACAAGTCATTTACATATTGTAGTAAAGTTATTTGCGGGTTTTGACCCCAGTACTCACGTAAGTCGTCACTCAAGGTTTCATTAAACAAAGTGGGAGAGTGCTTGAACCCTTGGACCAACCTTGTCCAGGTCAGCTGGCCAAGGATTTTATCCGTTTCATCAACCCATTCGAAGGCAAAAATGTCTTGGCTCTGCAGGGCTAGGGACAGGCTAAAGAAAACATCCTTCAAGTCCAGGGTAGTATACTACACATGATCTGGGGAAACATTGCTGAGTAGCGTGTAAGGGTTAGGGACTGTGGGATGTATGTCTTCAACTCGGCGATTTACCTCTCTCAGATCCTGCACCAGTCGGTATTCTTCCCCTGGTTTCTTTACTGGGAGGAGAGGTGTATTCCATGCAGACCAGCACCTCTTTAGTATCCCTTCCCCTAACAGCCGCTGGATATGGGGTTGTATGCCTTCCTGGGCTTCCCTGGGCATGGGATACTGTTGGACTCTTACCGGTATGGCAGAGGGTTTTAAGTCCACAATAATGGGTGGTCGGTGTTTCACTAATCCAATTCCTCCAGTTTCTGCTCAGACTTGGGGAAACTCTTCCAGCCACAGAGCCATATCCGTTAAACCTGTGCATTGGTCTTCTACACCTTTATACAAGCGGTATTCATCGTGTAAGGTGACCGTCAGGACCTGTAGAGGGGAGCCTTCCCCATTGGTAACCTGGACACCGTTTTTGTGAAAGAATATATGGGCTTGGGCTTTGGATAATAAGTCTCTTCCTAACAGTGGTGCAGGACAATCGGGTACAATTAAGAATGAATGGGACACTTGCTTAGTTCCCAGATTCACTTGTCGCTGTGTTGTCCAATGATACCGCTTTGCCCCTGTTGCCCCCTGGACCAGGCTGGTTTTTGAAGAAATCTTTCCCTCCTTCTTATTGAGGATGGAGTACTGAGCCCCTGTATCTACCAGGAACTCTACTGGCTTCCCCTCCACGTTCAAGGTTACCCAAGACTCAGGGAGGGGTTCTGAGCCCCATCTCCCCTAGTCGCTGTCTTCACCTGCCACCAACGTTCTAACAGGAGCAGGCTTTTCACAGTTTTTGTTCTCTTTCTTTGGGCATTCATTCTTCCAGTGTCCAGTCCCTTTGCAAAATGCTCATTGGTTCGGGGCCAGGGGTGGGTCTCGGCGGGGCCTGTCATGTTGGTCTGGTCTCCTTCCTCTCCCTCTCCCTATGTCTCCCCGAGCTCCAGCAGAGAAGATCTTTGCTAACTCCTTCTGATTTTGTTTATTTTCTTTAGCTTGAAATTCCCTTTCCTCCCTCTGTATTCTTTCCTTGCTTTCTTCTGGGGTTTCTCTAGTATTATACACCTTTTGTGCTACTTTCATTAAGTCCTGTAGTCTGCTCCCCTAATCTATCTATCTTCTGAAGCTTTCTTCTGATATCAGGGGCTGCTTGGTTTACAAAGGATAGGACCACTGCTGCTCAACTCTCATCAGCTTGTGGGTCCATGGGAGTATACCGTCTAAATGCTTCCATTAACCTCTCTAGATATGCTGCAGGGCTCTCTGTCAGCCCCTGCCTGACTAAGTTTACCTTGGCCAAATTAGTCAGTTTCCTTGCCGCCGCCGCCGCCGCCGCCGCCGCCGCCATTGCTAGGAGACCGGCCATTAGAATATGGTGGTACTTTTGGAGACGCTCCCTACCTTCTATTTGCTCAAAATCCCAACCGGGAAGAGATAACGGGAACCCAGCATCAATTAAATTCTGAAGCGTCGTCAGCTGCCCATTATCCCCTGGCACATTTTTCCTGTCCTCGGTCAAGATCCTTTCTTTTTCTTCAGTGGTGAAAAAAACCTGTAATAGCTGCTGACAATCATCCCAAGTGGGATTATGAGTAAACAGTATAGAATCTAACAAATTAATTAGGCTTTGGGGGTTTTCAGAAAAGGGGACATTCTGCGCTTTCCAGTTATACAGGTCCGACGTTGAAAACAGCCAGTACTGCCAGGTTCTGCTTCTGTCCTCACGGGGCGGGCCTATTGCTCTGAGGGGCAGCACCTGGACAGTGGATGATGGAGCTTCAACCTCCTGGGAGCCCCTCTGGCATGGGCGGAGACCGGAGGCTGGGCCCATAAGGACAGGCAGCACACTTGGAGCACTCTCTCCACTCCCTCCCGATACTTGTGGAGTCTGGAGAGGGTGGGAAGGTGGCGGAGGGGCTTAGGGAGGTGGAGACACGCCACTTTCTAGATCCATCAGATTGGAGTGAGCTTGGGAATCAGGCAAAACCGGTGGAACAGCTGCTCAGGACCCAGGTCATCTCGGTTTCTCCTTTTCACTACTCCCGAGTGAGGATGTTAACACCTTAACAGAGAGATTCGGAAGAAAAGGTTTTAGCCATGGGGTGGGTTAGTCACTATATCTTGCCACACTAAAATGTAAGGAAATTGGTCCGGGTGCCCACAGGGGCCTGGCAGTTGGACTCGGTCGAATACGGCTGCAATCACCTTTCCATCCAGTGAGCCTTCCGGAGGCCATCCCACCTCAAGAGAGGGCCATTCTGAAGAGCAAAAAGTTATTAATTTATTTTTCTTAATTATCACAGACAAATTAGATCCTCTGGTTTTAAACTCTGAAAAATGTTCAACCATCAGGGACAAAGGGGTAGTCTGTTTCTGTCCCATTTCAACCTCCTTTAAGAAAACACAGAACAAATAAAAGACAAGTGGCCACACAGCAAAAGACACCAACACACACAGCACAAATATCCGACACCCAGAAGAGATCTCGTCCCAGTACCACAGATTGGAGGTGCCTCCACCCCTCTCCTGAAGTGGGCTATTCTTACCAAAAAGCGCCCACAGCCAGCCTGAGAGTTGGGAAGGGCTCCTTCCCCACTCTTTCAGCGTGTCTGCAGGTTTCCTGATCTGGCACGTCCGCCAGTTTCCAGCCTTTCCTAATGGACTAGTGTCCCCACGCAAAGGACGTATTCTAGTCCTGCCGGCCTCCTGAAACTCTCCTTCTATCACAGGCAACTTCACTCATTCCTAATTTTCCTTCCCGGCCAATGCACCAAATGTTGGGCCCATGTTTGGAAAGGACTGTCAGGACAAGGAAGCCACTACAGACACGATTATGTAACAACAAAAGGAAAGTTTATTTGCTAGCTCGAGCTAGGGACCCTGCTCTCGCTGATGCAGCAGCTTGGGCAAGAGACCTCATGCTCTTTTACTATTGTATTTTTATGGGAAAAATATAGGGTGGAGTAGAACCAGGGCAAAGGGGTACAGATGATTGGTTGTTGCTAAGAGGTTTAGGGCAGGGGTCTGAGAAGTTGGGGGGTGGGTTGGAATCCCCCGGCTTCAAAGTCTAGTTAGGGAATTATTATCTATGGAGGGTGTAAAACCCTGATGAGTGTGAGACTTGCCAGAGCCAGGCAAATCTCTGATAAAAGCCCTGAGGCATGGGATGTGTTACAATCCCCGACACTAAAGGCTTCTGGTTAAAGATTTACCTGGAGGCCATTAGGACTCAGGCCTCACAGTGATACTGCCATGGAAACCCAAGGAGGGGTCGCTATAAGTCAGGTCCAACTCGATGGCACATAACAACAACAACAACAATATGGGAGCTAAGATATTGCTGTTTATGTAGATTCTAGTGGTTATTTTCCCATTCTTATAATAATTTTAAATTGCTTGATTTTTAAAATAAAGCTGATATATGCTTATTATTAGAAGGAAATCCAGGCATACAGGGGTGTATGCAACACACAAAGTTTTAGACTCAACTTAACATTCTTTTGTAGTTCTAGTTTTCACATTTACTTTTTAATCCATTTTGTAAATTCCTTTTCTGTAGGGCATGAGGCATGGATATTAATTACATCATTCCAAATGGACAGTCCCTCTGGCAACACTGTTATTTGGGCCTTGTGGTCCCTTTCCTGAATGTGATCCACCCACACTGTTATTTGGTAAACTGAGTCCATCTGCTCATATGGAACCTCATCTCCAGATTTCCCAATCTCTACATGGCACACCATGCTGGGTTCTTTTCTCCCTCAGGAGGAGTCAGTGGCTCAAGCCTACCAGCTACTCCATGGAAGGAAGATGAGCAATTTTCTTATGTAAAGTTTTACAGCCTTGGAAACCATATGGGTTGCTATGAGTTGGAATTGACTCCATGGCAGTGGGTATTATTTTCAGTAATGTCTCATGGCAGAGAGAGTTGAAATCCAAAGGTAAATTTTTCTGCTCACTAGGATTGCAGTGGCAACCAAAAGATCAGCCATTTGAACCCATTAGCCATTCTGTGGGAGAAAGAGGAAGCAGTCTGCTTCTGCTAAGATTTATATCCTTGGGAACATTATGAGTCAGTTCTGCTCTGTCTTGTAGAGTTCCTATGAGTCAGAATCAATTTGATGGCAGTTGAGTGGGTGGATTGGCATTTCTTAAAATGAACAAAGAATCGAGGTAATTTTTTTCCTAATTTATTTTCTGAATCCCAAAGATGTTGATTTAGAGTGGTGTGGTAGAAAACCCAGAGTCTTGAGTTGTACTTCCAGTATTTATATTTACATATTCTGGAACTTCTCTGAAAAGGTTGTTCTAAACCATTAGAATTCAAATGTTTTACCAACACAGCAGGTGGTATTTAATTTCTTATAAAGAATATACATTCAATGTTAATTCTAAATCTATTAATCTTCTCCCCTTCTCCTTCATACAAGAAAATATGTGCAAAATTTTGAGAATTATTTTATGACCAGATTAACCTCAAATTAGCTATAATTTAATGTAATAAAACTAATTCATTGACAATTTCATTAAAAGATTACTTATCACAAGTTACCTATGACAAATTGTACAACAATTTTCCAAGATGATCTCTAAAGTCACGTTGATCACTAACATTGAAAGATTCTGTAGAACACATTAACCTTAGTCATCAGACTTTTTAAAATAGGTATTCTATAAAGGTTTCCTTAAGATTAAGCTGCCAAACCAGTTACCCTAATTAGTTTAAGTAGTCCATGAGGAGTGAGTGGTGCTGGCCTAGTCAGGATCCTCATTTACTCAGATTCTGGACAAATGATACTAGACCTTGTGTTTAAGTGCTCAGTAGCTTTAGTCATCTAGTAAGATTCTTTCCAAAGTTTTGCCCATTGATGTGTTTTTAATAGATGGATAAACAATGCAAAACTGCTCTCAATAGTTCGCCCCTATTGGCAAAGTTTTAATGGCAGTTCAAAACGAAGGTTTTAAGAATAAAAACAATGTTTAGGCACTGCATTTGGTAGAAAATAGCTGTTTTATTTTTAAAGTTTGCGCTAAATGAGACAGATTTCTTTTTGACCAGTCAGTTGATACAAAAAGTCTGTTCATCTTTGAGTCATCATCAGCAAAGTGCAAATTAAAAGAAACAAAATAAAATGAAAGTCTACTTTGGATTTCTCCAAGGTTTTAACACCATAGAGACATTTTGATGTTTTTTTATCATTAGGCTGGACAACCATGCATAACAGTTATCTTGACTGTGAGTTTACAGTATAGATGGTAGAACTAAAACTGAGTAAAGTAAAAACTATTTCCCCCACCCTGGTACTAGGTTGGGAATAGATAAGTAAACTAAATTACCTCAACTATTTCCCCACCCCACAGATGATTATTCAGTTCCTTAAAGAACTGAATGGAAAACATTCTTTCTACAGGTTATAGACACACTAAAAGTATTTTAGAAACAACTTGTAAATTAACTCTGGCCTACAGAGACATGCACAATAGGACAGAAAACAAGTGTTTTAGAAACAACTTGTAAATTAACTCTGGCCTACAGAGACATGCACAATAGGACAGAAAACAAGTGTTTTAGAAACAACTTGTAAATTGACTCTGGCCTTGTTGTGCCCAGTTCTTGAATCCCCAAAAACCACCAAGGAGCCGATTCCACTGCAAAAGCATAGGGGTTGTTTATTCAAGCTCGAGCTCGGACCCTCAACCATCACTGGTGCAGCGGTTCAGGAATGAGAGCCCCGAACAAAGGGAAATGGGGTCTTTTATCGGGGATGGAGCAGGTACGGGGAAGTTTCAATCAGAAAATTACAGGATTGGTTGTCATTTTTCAAATTGCACGTTGTCTCTAGTTGATTGGCTCTGTCCTGTGGCCAAGGCTGCAAACTGCCGTTTCTAGGAATTTCAAGTTTTTCTGATATTTACTGATTGGTTGTTACTAGGGGCTAAAAAGGAGGGGAGGGGGTTTTAGGACTCTGTGAGGTAAAGCCCTGAGGCGTAGGGAATGTACTGCAGTTCCCGGCACTAATGGCTCCTAGTTAAAGAATGATTACCTGGAGGGCATTAGTACAAACTTGTGGTCTCACATTCCCCCCTTTCTCTTGGCACTAAACTCAATCATGAGTTTGTTGTCTGCTACCATATACTGGGTTATAGTGCACTGTATCAATGCCTGAATCGTCTTGATGGATTAGTTGGTACTGTTGCCTGAGGACCATGAGTTGTACAGAGTTCACTCTCTCTCTTACAAAGTTGACTAGCTTATTTAGACTATAAGGACCAACTGTGAGTAAAATTAGTCCTTTAACAACTGGTCCAGCAATAGCAGATAATAAAGACGTTAGCCAGGGAGAAGAATTAAACCAGCCCTCATACCATCCCTGGTTTTGATTATGTTCTCTTTTTCTTTTTTCTAGTCCTTCTCTTACTTTAGCCATGGACTTTCTTATGACTCCTGAGTGGTCTATATAATAACAACATTCCTCCCCTAGGACAGCACAAACTCTCCCTTATCGTTGGAAGAGGATACCCATACCTCTTTTTAGTTTTAAAGTTAGTTCTGCTAAAGAGGTTAGGGATTCTTGGAGTTTGGTAATGGATTCTTAGAGTCTTTCTATTTTTGGACTCAGGTCTTGAAAGGAGTGTCAGTGCGAGGAAGCTACCACTGACACGATAATGCAAAAGCAAAAGGAAAGTTTATTAGCTAGCTCGAGCTAGGGTCTCAGCTTATACTGATGCAGC
>NW_006921588.1:35382367-35383453 GCF_000298275.1 Orycteropus afer afer
CCCAGTCTCCGCCAGTTTCTATTGCCAATTTAGATAGGGTCTCCTTTAGGGTTCTGTTCATTCTTTCTACCTGCCCCGAACTCTGAGGGTTATATTCACAATATAGTTTCCAATTTACCCCAAGAGTCGAGGCTAAGCCCTGGATAACTTTACTTACAAAAGCTGGTCCATTGTCTGATCCTAACGTTCTAGGCATTCCATATCTGGGTACTATCTCTTCTAAAATTTTCTTGGCTGCTATTACTGCCATCTCCCCTTTAGTAGTGTATGCTTCCACCCATCCCGAGAAAGTATCCACTAATACTAGGAGATATTTGTATCCATATTTACCTGGTTTAACTGCAGGGAAATCTATTTCCCAAAGATGGCCCGGCTCCCTCCCCCTTACCCTCGTACCTGCGTGTGTGCTCTTCCTCTTCCCTATTTTCATGACCTGACAGGCCCAGCACCGGTCTACCACACTCTGAGCCGCTTGCTTCTGATGGTGTACACAGACCTTCCCTTTGTCCAGTAACTCCAACATTTTCCGTTCCCCTAAGTGGGTCACTTGGTGAAGGTGTGTGAGAAGATGTCGCCCCAATTCTTCTGGGAGAATCAGTTTTCTCTCTAAGTCCATATACCATCTATTCTGATCTTTTTCTATCTGTGGTGATTTCTCTGCCCACTGTATGTCTTGTTCAGAGTAGTTGGGAGTAGGGGGCAGGGGTTCCAGTTGCAGGCAAGGTAAGTTAGTTACTAAAGTTTGTACCATTTGGAGGGCAGCTCTCTTAGCTGCCTGGTCCGCTGCTTGGTTGCCTCTTGCTTCAGGGGAGTGCCCGCTCTGATGTCCCAGGGTGTGAACCACCACTACCATTCACGGCTAGGTCACAGCTGACAGTAACCGGAGGATTTCTGTCTGGTTCTTTATTTCTCTTCCTTCTGTGGTTCTGAACCCATGCTCCCGGTAGATGGCACCATGTATGTGAAGAGTCGCATATGCGTACCGGCTGTCAGTATACACTGTTAGCCTCTTCCCCTCCGCCGTTTCCAATGCTTCCACCAGGGCAATAAGTTCAACTTTCTGAGCAGAAGTTCCTGGCGGTAAAG
>NW_006921588.1:35384270-35385452 GCF_000298275.1 Orycteropus afer afer
GTAGGATCGTCTGTTTCATGGCTTCAGTGAGCCACCTCTGCCCAGCTCTCAACTTATACCCCAAATATGTGACTTCTGGCTTAACTATCTGAGCTTTCTTGGCACTAGCTCGATATCCCAGCTCTCCTAGAGTGATGAACAGTTTCCTGGTTGCTTCAAGGCACCCATCCCGGTCGGGGGCTGCTATTAACAAGTCATCCACATATTGTAATAAAGTTACTTGAGGGTTTTGACCCTGGTACTCACGTAAGTCATCACTCAAGGCCTTGTTGAACAAAGTGGGCAAGTTCTTGAACCCTTGGACTAATCTTCTCCAGGTCAGCTGGCTGAGGACTTTATCCATTTCATCAAACCATTCAAGGCAAAAATGTCTTGGCTCTGCGGGGCTAGGGGCAGGCTAAAGAAAGCATCCTTCAAGTCCAAGGTCGTATGCCACACATGATCTGGAGGAAGATTACTGAGCAGCGTGTAAGGGTTAGGGACTGTGGGATGTATGTTTTCAATCTGGCGATTTACCTCTCTCAGATCCTGCACCGGTCGGTATTCCCCCCCTGGTTTCTTTACTGGTAGGAGAGGTGTATTCCATGCAGACCGGCACCTCTTTAGTACCCCTTTCCATAACAGCCGCTGAATATGGGGTTGTATGCCTTCCCAGGCTTCCCTGGGCAAGGGATACTGTCGGACTCTTACCGGTACAGCAGAGGGTTTTAAGTTCACAATGATGGGCGGTTGGTGTTTCGCCAATCCAATTCCTCCAGTCTCTGCCCAGGCTTGGGGAAACTCTTCCAGCCACAGAGCCATATATGTTAAGCCTGTACGTTGGTCTTCTACACCTTTATACAGGCGATATTCATCATGTAAGGCAATTGTTAGAACCTGCAGAGGAGAGCCTTCCCCATCGGTAACCTGGACACCGTTTTTACGGAAGAACATATGTGCTTGAACTTTGGACAATAAGTCTCTTCCTAACAGTGGTGTAGGACAGTCAGGTACAATTAAGAATGAATGGTACACCTGTTTATTTCCCAGGTTCACTTGTCATTGCATTGTCCAATGATACCACTTTGCCCCTGTTGTCCCCTGGACCAGGCTAGTTTTTGAAGAAATCTTTCCCTCCTTCTTATTGAGGATGGAGTACTGAGCCCCTGTATCTACCAGGAACTCTACTGGCTTCCCCTCCAC
>NW_006921588.1:35385818-35387164 GCF_000298275.1 Orycteropus afer afer
CCAGCAAAGAAAATCTTTGCTAACTCCTTCTGATTTTGTTTATTCTCTTTAGCTTGGAATTCTCATTCCTCCCTCCATATTCTTTCCTTGCTTTCTTCTGGGGTTTCTCTAGTATTATACACCTTTTGTGCTACTTTCATTAAGTCCTGTAGGGTCTGCTCTCCTAATCTATCTATCTTCTGAAGCTTTCTTCTGATATCAGGGGCTGCTTGGTTTACAAAAGATAGGACCACTGCTGCTCAACTCTCATTGGCTTGCGGGTCCATGGGAGTACACAGTCTAAACGCTTCCATTAGCCTCTCTAGATATGCTGCAGGGCTCTCTGTCGGCCCCTGCCTGACTGAGTTTACCTTGGCCAAATTAGTCGGCTTCCTTGCCGCCACTCGAAGACCGGCCATTAGAATCTGGCTGTACTTTTGGAGACGCTCCCTACCTTCTATTTGCTCAAAATCCCAACCAGGACGAGATAACGGGAACCCAGAGTCAATTAAATTCTGAAGCGTTGTCGGCTGTCCATTGTCCCCGGGCACATTTTTCCTGGTCTTGGTCAAGATTCTTTCTTTTTCTTCAGTGGTGAACAAAACCTGTAATAGCTGCTGACAGTCATCCCAAGTAGGGTTATGAGTGAACAATATAGAATCTAACAAATTAATTAAGCTTTGGGGGTTTTCAGAAAAGGGGGCATTCTGCGCTTTCCAGTTATACAGGTCCAACATTGAAAATGGCCACTACTGCCAGGTTCTGCTTCCGTCCTCCCGAGGCGGGCCTATTGCTCTGAGGGGCAGCACCTGGACAGTGGACGAGGGGGCTTCAGCCTCTGGGGAGCCCCTCTGGTGTGGGCAGAGACTGGAGGCTGGGCCCATAATGGCGGGCTGCACACTTGAAGCACTTGCTCCACTTCCTCCCGATACTTGTGGAGCCTGGAGAGGGTGGGAAGGTGGTGTAGGGGCACAGCGAGGTGGAGATATGCCACTTTCTAGATCTATCAGATCAGGGTGAGTTTGGGAATCAGACAAAACCGGCGGAATGGCTACTCAGGACTCAGGTCAACTCGGTTTCTCCTTTTCGCTAATCCCGAGTGAGGATGTTAATACCTTAATAGAGAGATTCGGAAGAAAAGGTTTTAGCCATGGGGGAGGGTTAGTCACCATATTCTGCCACACTAAAATGTAAGGAAATTGGTCCGGGTGCCCACAGGGGCCTGGCACTTGGACTCAGTTGAATACGGCTGCAATCACCTTTCCATTCAATGAGCCTTCCGGAGGCCATCCTACCTTAAGAGAGGGCCATTCTGAAGAGCAAAAAGTTATTAGTTTATTTTTCTTAATTATCACAGACAAATTAGA
>NW_006921588.1:35388464-35400700 GCF_000298275.1 Orycteropus afer afer
AGGTGTCTGTGAGTTTGTGGGATCTGTCCTATGCAGGTCCCTGTCCCTGTGACAGAAAGTAAGGTTAGTTGTCCAGGTTTTTTACAATTCCATCTACAGGTTTTGTAAGTTTCTGACTGGTTGAATTTCCCTATAAGTGCAACACCTTCATAATAGGGGGGTTTGATATCATAGCATAGCCAACAAGATTCTGTTAAATTAGATTGGGTTAGATTTAGTAGCTGGAAGGTTTGGTCCATAATTTTCCAAAGGGGGTCCTCTCATAAATTCTGAACTGAGGTGATGCCCCTTGAAGGGGTGACATGGTGGGACGAAGTTTGGATTGGCATGTTGTTCCTTGGAGGGGCCAATATGTTGTGAGAAGAGGAATTTCGAATTAATGTGCTGCCCCGACTATTGGAATGTAGGATGAGTTTTAACTGTGGGGTTAACACTGTGTTAGGCCTGATTGCTATGGGGGGTGTCCAGGATTCAATTTTCAGTCTGATATTAAAAATGACTCCATTGTCATGCCCCCTTTGATATAGTCGAAGTCCCCAAGATCTACCAGTTACCCAGGTCCTATATTGTTTTCCTGATTCTGTAAATCAAATCTTAATAGGATTACAGGCAAAATTCATACATGGACCAGCTCTGGTATACTTGTCTCCTGTGGCATAAGTCCATCTGCAAAAACTAAAATAATTAAAGTTTGAAGGATTTACTCTTTCCACTGCAATAAGGTCCCAAGTTGAGGAGTGTTTCCAACAAGTAGTTCTGGTGGTTTCACACCCCCATGCCCTGCAGTAAAAGTCTTCTGGTGTCCCAGACAATGAATGATGGCAAGTTTCTTGGGGAGCCATAGGGCAGCTAGTAGATTTAGGATCTCGTTTTTATTTTTAATTGTCTTCCCTTCTGCAGCCAACAGCCCCCTTTCCCGATAAATTGCCCCATGAATATGTGCCGTGGCAAAAGCGTAATGACTGTCTGTATATACATTCAATTTTCTGTCTTTTCCTAAAGTTAGGGCTTTGGTCAATGCTATTAGTTCGGCTCGTTGGGCTGATGTTCCGGCTGGTAATGGCTCAGCCCAAACTATTGTGGTTTCTGTCACCACTGCCGCCCCTGCATACCTTTGTCCATCACATACAAAGCTGCTCCCGTCTGTAGACCAGGTGACCTCGGCATCTGGCAAGGGTGTGTCTTGTAGGTCAGCTCGGGTTCCATGTACTTGAGCCAGAATGCTGATGCAATCATGGAGTGGAGCTCCCAAATCCGGATCTGGTAACAGGGTGGCAGGGTTCAGTGCTGTAGGTGACTGGAAGATAATCTTAGTTGGGTTCAATAACAGTCCTTGATAATGGGTAAGTTATTCATTACTAAGCCATCGATCAGGAGGTTGTTTAAGAGTTCCTTCTATGGCATGCGGGGTGGTAATATACAGTTCTTGTCCCAGTGTAAGTTTGCCTGCATCTTTGACTAGCAATGCCATTGCCACTATTATGCATAGGCACGGGGGCCATCCCACCACCACTGGGTCTAATTTCTTTGAGAGATAGGCTACTGGTCTTTTCCAGGGGCCTAGGTGTTGGATTACAACTTCCTTTGCTATCTTCTTATTTTCATCAATGTATAGATGGAAGGGTTTTGTCACATCAGGCAGTCCAAGGGCAGGAGTGGACAAAAGGGTGTTTTTAAGTGAATTAAAGGATTTTTCCATGGCCTCTGTCCACTGAAACTTCTGCCCCTCTTTGGTCGCTTCATAGAGAGGTTTTGCTAATTCTGCAAAACCTGGTATCCAGAGTCTACAGTAACCGGCTGATCCTAGTAACTCCCACACCCCACGAGGGGTGTTGGGCCTAGGGATTTTTAGTACAGTCTCTTTACGGGCCCTAGTCAGCCATCTTTGTCCCTCTTTTAACATATACCCCAAATAGCTCACCTCGGGTTGGCAAAGCTGAGCCTTTTTAGCTGAGGCTCTGTAACCCATGTCTTTTAATGTCTGGAGTAAGTCTCTGGTTCCTTGGAGACAGGTCTCGTAGTCTGCTGCAGCAATCAGGAGATCATCTATGTATTGTAACAATGTGAGACCGGGGTGGTCGGGTCAGAACTTACCCAGGTCTTCATGTAGCGCCTCGTCGAAGATTGTAGGTGAGCTCTTGAACCCCTGGGGAAGCCATGTCCAGGTTAGTTGCTCACTGATGCCCTCTGTCAGGTCAGTCCATTTGAATGCAAACAGGTCCTGGCTCTTTGGGGCTAGTGGTAGGCTGAAAAAGACATCTTTAAGGTCTAAGACTGAGTACCACTGGTGATTCGGGGGTAAAGAACTTAGGAGGGTGTATGGGTTAGGAACAGTAGGATGAATGTCCATGACCCGTTTATTGACCTCTCGGAGGTCTTGCACTGGTCTATAATCATTGGAATGAGATTTCTGAACAGGGAGTAGAGGAGTGTTCCAAGCAGACTGGCAGGGTCGGAGTATCCCCAGTTTTAACAGACACCGGATGGGGGGAGTTATGCCTTCACGGGCTTCCCATCACATAGGGTACTGGCAGACTCTGACTGGGTCCGCTCCAGGTTTAATTTCCACATAAACTGGTGGCCTATGTTTAGCTAACCCAACACCTCCAGTTTCAGCATGCCTTGGGAAAATCTGATAACCACTGTTTCATCTCTTCAGACGGGGGAGAAGAGGGTTGTTGGTGGAGTCTATACTCATCTTCTAGGTTAACAGTCAACACTTGTATAGGTTGGCCCCTTCTGTCCATAATGGTTGCCCCTCCTTTTTGAAAGTGGATTTGTGCTCCTATTTTGGTTAATATATCTCTCCCAAGGAGTGGATAGGGGCATTCTGGAATTACCATGAACGAGTGGGATGCTTGACCCACACCGAGATCCACTGTTCTTTGGGTAGTCCATGAATATTGATTTGTTCCTGTAGCGCCCTGAACCCAGGAAGTTTTGTTAGATAGTTTCCCTTGGGGTTTGAGTAAGACTGAATGCTGTGCTCCGGTGTTCATTAGGAAATCAATTGGTGTCCCCTCCACATTAAGGGTTACCCTGGGTTCGGGGAGGGGAACCAAACCCCGTCATCCCTAATCACTGAGTTCCCCCAATTCTAGTACTTTAGTCTGTGGTTTATGAGTTCTTTTATTTGAGCATTCCTTTGCCCAATGTCCTTCTTCCTTGCAATGGGCACACTGATTCTTACCTAGCTTGGGGTGTCTTCCCATGGGGGGGGGTTCCCCTTACTTCGCTATTTTGCGATTTTTTGCAGTTGTTGTTCTCTTTCTTGGATGCTCCCGGCTGTTGAGGCAAGTAGGATTTTTGCAAGGTTCTGAGTGCTGGTCACTGGCTGCCACTAGTGCTTTGGCTTGTCAGTCCTCTAGACTTTCCCTGTGATTATAAACCCTTTCTGCAACTAACATTAAATCCTGAATACTTTTTTCATTTAGTCTGTTGACTTTTTGTAATTTCCTCCTAATATCTGAGGCTTCTTGATTCACAAAAGCCATGATTAGTGCAGCCTTAGTTTCAGGTGCTTCTGGATCCATGGAGGTATATTGATGAAATGCCGCCATTAATCTTTCTAAGAAAGTGGCAGGACTTTCATCCCTCCCTTGCTGTACATCACCTACCTTAGCCAAATTAGTGGGCTTCCTTGCAGCTGCCCTGAGACCTCCCATTAGAGTCTGATGGTACAACTGGAGTCTCTCCTTACCTTCAGTCGTGTTGAAGTCCCAATTAGGATGAGTCAAAGGGAAGGTGGCATTAATCACATCTATATTAGTAGTGGGTTGCCCGTTATCCCCCAAAACAGATTTCCGGGCTTCCATCTGGATCCTCTTACATTCTTCAGTGGTGAATAAAATCTGGAGTTGTTGACAATCATCCCAGGTGGGCTGGTGAGTAAACAAAATAGTTTCTAGGAGATCGGTTAAATCTCTGGGGTTATCTGAAAATTTGGCATTCTGAGTTTTCCAATTATGCAGGTCACTAATGGCAAAAGGCCGATAGTGGAGTTGTTGATTGCCAGTTGCGTCTGCGGGCCCTGCAGCTCGCAACGGCAAGACTGTGGAATCTGCTGGTCCACTAGGGGGCGCTGCATGCTGCATTCTTCCATGGGTGCTGGCTGCCGGGCCTGCTGCTGCCGCCATTGTCCCACTATTGTCCGGAGCTTGGGGCAATGCACCCTCTGCAGCTGCAATACCTGCTGAAGGGGTTTGATAAGGGGGGGGGATGGAGCTCTTCCTCTGTCTCCCCCGGAATACTGGGTGGGTTGGCGCCAAAGGTTTAATCTCAGTTTCTGCTGCCAGGATAGTCTTAGGTGCCTGCTTAGGAAGAGAAAGAGGTAATAGTGGCTTTAACCAGAGGGGTGGATTCTCTACTAAATCCTGCCACATGATAATATATGATCCCTGGTCTGGGTGTCCCCAGCTGGATCGGAATACAACTTCTTTTACCCTTAAAATAATTTGGAGATCAAATGTGCCCTCAGTCGGCCACCCTACGTTGAACGTAGGCCACTCTGAAGTACACAGGGTCACAAGTTTTCTTTTCTTTATTTCTAAACTTAAATTATGTGCTCTTTGCCTAACTTCTTTAAAGTTACCAGTCAAAAGAGAAAGAGGAGTCGTCATAGTCTGTCCCATTTCGTCCGTCCACCAAATCACAAACACTAACAGACAATGAATAGACACACAAAAGGACTAACAAAGAATGCCTCCCACAAATTGGAAGCAAAACCGAAAGTGGGACAACGGCCTCATGCCGTGCCATGGGAGTGACCCGCTTCATCCCTATACCAATTCAGAATTCCAGATTGGAGGGCTTCCACTTCCTCCCTTCCTGAAGAGGTCCTGGGACGTCTCCCAGTTCCTCCGGCTGACGGCCCGCCCATGCGTTCACTTAGGCCAAAGTCAGCTCTACAGAAAATGGGCCCAGGTATTACACAAAAAGCTTGTACAAATATCAAACAATTAAACACACTTACCAGCTGGCTGCAACCTCCTGGGTCGGGAGTCCTGGGGTGTCTGGAGATCCCGGACGAGCCCCCAAATGTTGTGCCCAGTTCTTGAATCCCCAAAAACCACCAAGGAGCCAATTCCACTGCAAAAGCATAGGGGTTGTTTATTCAAGCTCGAGCTCGGACCCTCATCCGTCACTGGTGCAGCGGTTCAGGAATGAGAGCCCCGAACAAAGGAAAAGGGGTCTTTTATCCGGGATGGAGCAGGTACGGGGAAGTTTCAATCAGAAAATTACAGGATTGGTTGTCATTTTTCAAATTGCGTGTTGTCTCTAGTTGATTGGCTCTGTCCTGTGGCCGAGGCCGCAAACTGCTGTTTCTAGGAATTTCAAGTTTTTCTGATATTTACTGATTGGTTGTTACTAGGGGCTAGAAAAGGAGGGGAGGAGGTTTTAGGACTCTGTGAGGTAAAGCCCTGAGGCATGGGGAGAATGTGCTGGAGTTCCCGGCACTAATGGCTCCTAGTTAAAGAATAATTACCTGGAGGGCATTAGTGCAAACGTGTGGTCTCACAGCCTGAGGACATTCACAATAGGGCAGAAAGGAACAAAAGTTAATCATGGACCCTCTCCCCTCTACCCAAGCCCCTATCAGCTGATGACAGGGAGCTGGTGTGAAGCCTCTGGGCTCAATTGTCACACATTTCACATTCTCGCCCCAAATTCCTCAACCTTTTGTGAGTATGCACAACCCCCTCTCCTGAAACCAACAAAAACTGTATTTCAATGGCATCTGGGGAGTCAGATCTGGGTACTGAACTACCCCTACTCCTTGCATTGCCGCTTTGCAATAAATGATTTTCTCTCCTCTCAATATCAGTGTGTAAACTGTTTTGGTCTGACTGCACACCTGGCGTTTGGTCCTATAACAGAACCATGCATAAAGTAAGACAGATATGACATAAAGTTCCTTCCCTTCTTTCTTTTTAATCACTTATAATAAAAAATACTGCTGTACAACATTCATTTTCTTACTTTCAACATCTCCAGGAGAAAGCAATCTTTGGAGTTGTAATGGCTAAGAATATGCTGCCTTTTCCTTCAGTATCCTTTATGGCAATCATTCATTATTTTGATAAGCAAATATGATTTTCTAGTCAAGAGGCAGAAAACCTTTAGAAATGTGACATTTTATGCATCATCTTATATCGGTTGTAGACTCCTTAAGAAACTATTAGAGTCTCAGTAAATCTTTAGGTCCCCCTTGAAAAGGCTTGACCTTTTCAATCAAAAACAGTCATAAAAATTATGTCTTTATTTCAGTTACGTTATTAGTTATGAAAGCAGTAAATTCAAGAACTAGACATGAATTTTGCTAATGATCAGTTTTCATGGTTAATGCAGTGAAGATTTTTCAGTGAAGCTAAGGCTAGTGTAACACTAGTTCTCTCTGCCTGCTCATAAGTTCCTGTGATGGCTGAGTTGTTATTTTTGAAGCATGCTTTATCTTGAATAACTTGACCCTTTCACCTTTCCTTTTGGACTCTCCATTTCATTTACAATTTTATCTCTAAATAGATTTATTCTTCTTTGGTGCTATCTTTTATTTTCATTTATTTCATTTATCAGAACTTACTATTGATAATGCTGATTTATTCACTGTATGTTATCTTTTTGTTCTGTATGAGGAATATAAATGTTTTTAAATTTAAGAACTCATTCTGTGCCATGAAGCTAGTCTATGACAGATAGTGAAGTCCTTGAAAAGTTCTCTCTCTTATTTGATATTGAACCAATATTATCTAAAAATCTATTTTCACAGTATTGACAAATGTTAAGGACATATTCCTATTAACATTCATCTAGACACACATTCTAATGTATTAACATCAATGACATTTAATAATTTGGACAAAATTCTAGTTTTCATGATTAAACAGTACCACATATTACAGATATATATGAACAAAAAAGTATGACATTTTCTAAAGGTATCTACACACTTATTTTATCACAAAACATGACAGCCATGCTTGGTAAAGTGGAGGGTCAACAAAAAAGGGGAAGGCCCTCAACAAGATGGATTGACACGGTGACTGCAATGATGGGCTTAGGTATAGCAAGGATTGTGTGGCTGGCATCAGACCAGGCAGTGTTTCTTTCTGTTGTACATAAAGTTGCTCTGAGTTGGATGTGACTTGAAGGCACCTAACAACAACAACAAATTCAATAATTATTAAACACTAGATTTTGTGGTCATGATAAAATCAGTGCTCTCAAAGTACATAGTATGTTGCACTTTGATCTCTTTTCTCATAATTCTCTGGGGAGACAGTCACTTTATGATAGCCCTTGTAATGACTGTATTTATCTTCTCAGTGCAAATTAACCCAGTTCTTTCAATATTTTCAGAACACAGTATGTTGAAAGCAAAGAGCTTTAAATTTAGCTTTTTGTTTCTTTGCAAATCATTTCTAAATTTGCTTGTCAGCAAATAGTACCTAAAACAATGAAAAAGTTGTCTTTAAAGCATATATTTTATGATGTAGAATAAGAAAAGATTTAGTCGTGACAATCCTTTGTCCAATGAGTGCATGTGAGTGCATGCATTTACATACATAAGGTCACATTGATAATATCATGTCCTCTCTCTCTCTCTCCATATATATACATACATATATATATAGGAGCTCTGGTGGTAGTGCCTAAGGCACTTGACTGTTAACCAGAAGGCTGGCAGTTCAAACCCACCAGCTACTCCTTGGAAGGAAGGTTGGGCAATCTACATCCGTAGACATACTGCCGCAGAAACCCAAGGAGGGGTCGCTATGAGTCGGGGCCAACTAGCAAGCACATAACAACAACAACATACATATATGTATATATATATATATAGAGAGAGAGAGAGAGAGAGAGAGAGAGATAGTTAGGTGCCCTCAAGTCATCTCCTACTCATAGCAACCCTATGTAGAGCACAAAACATTGCCTGGTCCGGTGCTAACCCCACAATCCTTGCTATACCTGAGCACATCGTTGCAACCACTGTGTCATTCCATCCTGTTGAGGGCCTTCTCCTTTTTCGTTGACCTTCCACTTTACCAAGCATGGTATACTTCTCCAGGAAATGGTCCCTTCTTACAACATGGCCAAGGTAGGTGAGATGAAGTCTGGCTATTCTAGCTTCCAAGGAGCATTCCAGCTACACTTATTCCAGGACAAATTTGTTAGTTCTTTTGGCAGCCCATGGTTCTTTCAGTATTCTTTGCCAACACCACAACTCAGAAGCATCAACTCTTCTACATTCTTCCTTATTCATTGTCCAGCTCTCACATGCATATGAGGTGACTGAAAATACTTTGGCTTGTGTCAGGCGCACCTTACTTTTCAAGGAGATATCTTTCCTCTTTATCACATGAAAGAGATCTTTTGCAGCAGATTTGCCCAATGCAATAAGTCATCTAATGTCTTGACTGCTGCTTCCATTGGTGCTGATTGTAGAATCAAGTAATATGAACTTCTTGACAACTTCAATCTTTTTCCATTTATTGTGATGCTGTTTATTGGTCCAGTTGTGAGGATTTTTGTTTTCTTTATATTGACGTGTAATCCATACTGCAGACTATAGTCTTCAATCTTCATCACCTAAACCAGTCATCCTCACTTTCAGCAAGCAAAGTGGTGTCAGCTGCATATCACAGATTGTTAATGAGTCTTCTTCCAATCCTGATGTCATGTTGCTCTCCATATAATCCAGCTTCTTGGATAATTTGCTCAGCATACACATTGAATAAGTATGGTGGAAGGATACAACCCTGTCACACTCCCTTCTGATTTTAAACCAAGCACTATTCCCTTATTCTATTCAAATGGCAGCCTCCTGGTCTAAGTACAGATTCCTCATGAGCACAATTAAATGTTCTGTAATTCCCATTCTTCTCAATGTTACCTATATTTTGTTATGATCCACACAATCAAATGCTTTTGCACAGTCAATAATACATAAGTAAACATCTTTCTTTTATTCTGTTTTTTCAGCTAAGATCCATCTGACATCCCTCATTCTTCATCCTCTTCTGAATCCAGGTGGCATTTCTGGCGGTTCTCTGTCATTACACTGCTGCAACCATTTTTGAAATATCTTCAGTGATATTTTACTTGCATGCGATATTAATGATATTGTTTGATAATTTCCACATTCTGTAGAATCATCTTTCTTTGGAATGGGTACAAATATGAATATGTTCCAGTCAGTTGACCAAGTAGCTCTCTTCCAAATCTCTTGGCATAGCCAATTGAGTGCTTCCAGACCAGCATCCATTTGTTGAAACATCTCAAAGGATATTCCATCAATTCCTGGAACCTAGTTTTCGCCAGTTCCTTCAGTGCAGCTTTTTCATTGATCCTCTACTTCTTCCTTCAATACCATTAGTTCCTGAACATATGCCACCTCCTGAATGGAAGAACATCAACAAATTATTTTTGGTATAGTGACTCTATGTATTCCTTCCATTTTGTTTTGTTGTTTCCTGCATTGTTCAATTTACTAGCCATACAATTGTTCAATACTGCTACTCAAAGCTTAAATTTTTTCTTCAGTTCTTTCAATTTGAGAAAGGCCAAGTGTGTTCTTCCCTTTTTGCTTTCTAACTCCAGGTCTTTGCACATTTCATTATAATAATTGACTTTGTCTTGTCGAACTGCTCTTTGAAATCTTCTGTTCAGCTCTTTTATCTTGTCATTTCTTCCATTTGCTTTAGCTATTCTCCATTCAAGGGCAAGTTTCAGAGTCTCTTCTGACATCCATTTTGGTCTTTTCTTCCTTTCTTACCTTTTTAATGACCTTTTGCCTTCTTCACGGATGATGTTCTTGTGGCATCCCATAATTCTTTTGCTTTTCAGTCATTGGTGTCCAATTCTTCAAATCTATCCTTTAGATGGCTTCTAAATTCAGGAGGGATGTATTGAAGATCATATTTTGGTTTTCATGGACTTGTTTTATTTGTTTTCAACTTCAACTTGAGCTTGCATATGAGTAATAAATGGTCTGTTCTACAATCAGCTCCTGTCCTTGTTCTGGCTGAAGCTATTGAACTTCTCCTTCTTGCCTCTTGCCACAGATGTAGTCAATCTGATTCCTGTGTGTTCAGTCTTGTGAAGTCCACATGTACAACCACCATATTGATTGTTGGAAAAAGATATCTGCAATGAACAAGTCATTAGTCTTGCAAAATTCTATCATGTGATCTCCAACGTTATTTGTATCACCAAGACTAAATTTTCCAACTACCAGTGATTCTTCTTTGTTTCCAACTTTTCCAACATATGCTGATGTGATAATCAGCACATCTTGTGGGCATGTTCAGTGAATTTCAGACTGTAGGAATTGGTAAAAATCTTCAATGTCCTCATCTTTGGCTTTGGTGGTTGGTGTGCAAATTTGAATAATAGTGGTATTAACTGGCCTTCCTTGTAGGTGTATGGATAATTTCCTACCATTGACAGCATTGTCTTCAGGATAGATCTTGAAACATTCTTTGTGATGATGAATGCCACACCATTCTTCTTCAGTTTGTCATTCCCCAAATAGTAGATCATATGCTTTTCTGATCCAAAATGGCCCAAACTGGTCTTTTTCAGCTCATTAATGCTAAGGATATCAATTTGTATGTATTCAATTTCATTTTTTACAATTTCCAATTTTCCTTGACTCATACTTCATACATTCCATGCTCCAATTATTAATGGATGTTTGTAGCTGTTTCTTCCCATTTGAATCATGCCACATCAGCAAATGGAGGTCCCAAAAGCTCTACTCTATCCACATCATTAAGGTTGGCTTTATTCTGAGGAGATAAGTCTTTTCCAGTAATATTTTAATTGCCTTCTAAACTGAGGGGCTCATCTTCTGGCACTGTATTGGACAGTGTTTCAGGGCTATTCATAAAGTTTTCCAGTAATATATCAAACAATGTTTCACTGCTATTCATAAGGTTTCCCTGGCCAATTCTTTGAGAAGTGGCTGGCTTCTTCTTTCTTCCAAATCTGTCTTAGTCTGGAAGCTTCACTGAAACTTGTCTACCATAGGTAACTGCTGGCATTTGCAACACCAGTGGCATAGCCTCCAGCCTCATAGCAACATGTAAGCCACCACAAGATGGCAAACTAACTGACAAGTTTGTCTCTTTTAGTTGTTCCGAGCTGCTCTGCTCACTTCCTGGCCTTCCTTAAAGCTGCTCCAAACCCCCTGGTTCCTAGCTCCCCTTTTTGGCCTCCCCTGAAAGCCAATCCAAAATCCTCTACTACTCAGGTCTCCTCCAAACCTTAATGCTTAATCCCTTCCCTTAATGCTGCTTCCAAAAGCCCCCAGTGCCTCACTCCCCTTCTGGGCTGCCCCTTAAATCCACTTCCAAAAGCCCTGCCCATACCCTGCTCCCCTTTTGGGCCACCCTTTAAAGATGCTTCCAATATCTCATGGTTTTTGAATAAATAGATGGAAATTATAAAAAGAACAAAATGAAATTTTGGAGTTTAAATGATAATTAACCAAATGAAAAGTTGGTTGGGGGAGAGCAACAGATTTGAACTGGAAGGAAAAAAAATAGGGGTCTGAAGATAGATCAATAGAAACTATGTAATCTGAAGAACAAGAGAAATAAAGAATGATGAAAAAATAAAGATAACCTAGGATAAATGCCAAAAACTATACATATTTAGAGTATACCAATATACGCATGATTGTAGTAGAAGAAAGAATAAAGCAGAGAGAAAGAAGCAGGAAAAAATAATTACAAAAATAATAAAGCTATATTTTTATCACATTTCCTGATTCCAAAACTCATTTCAAGTTTATAGTAATCACAAAAATGTGGTTCTGTCATAATAATAGAAATATAGATCAATAAAACAGAATTGAGAATACAGAAACAAACACTCAGATTTACAGTAACTGATTTTCAACAATGGTATCATGGTAATTCAATGGAGAAAGACTAGTCTTTTCAACAAATAGTGATGACCTAATGGGATATCCACTTATGAAATAATAAATTTAAATCCCTACCTCATATTCTATACAAAAATTTACTATAAGTGGATCAAAAATTTAAAGGTATAAGTTAACTTATAAAATTCTTAGAAGAATGTTGTTGTTGTTGTTAAGTGCCATCGAGTCATTTCCGACTCATAGCGACCCCATGCACAGCAGAACAAAACACTGCCCAATCCCGCGCCAGCCCCACAATCCCTGCTATACTTGAGCCCATCATCACAGCCACCGTATCAATCCATCTTGT
>NW_006921588.1:35402037-35410299 GCF_000298275.1 Orycteropus afer afer
TCAGTAATAAAAATAAAAATAATCTAATTAGACATTTCTCCAAAGAAGATTTAAAAAAAAAAAAAAAAAAAGCAAATAAGCTCATTAACTATCTGAAAAAGCATATCAAAACTATAAGAGATAACACTTCTCACCCACTAAAACCAAACCAAGCCTATTGCCATTGAGTCAATAACAATCCTAGCATGGCTATAATCTGAAGGACAGATAATAATTAGTGTTTGTGAGGATATGGAAAATTGAGACCCTCACATACTGTTTGTTGGAATGTAAAATAGTGCAGCTGCTTTCAAAAACAATTTGGCCATCCCTCCAAGGTTAAAGAGAATTACCGTATTATTCATCAAGTCCACTCCTAGGTTTATAGTCTAGAGAAATGAAAACATATAGCCACACAGAAACTTGTGCACTATGGTCAGAACCAGTTACTGTGGAGCTGATTCATAAAAAAAGACCTCATGTCTTTCTTTTTTTTTTAATTTTCTTTATTTTCATAAAGAAAGACCTCATGTGATGCAGAGTAGAACTGCACTCTATTGTGTTATCAAGACTGGGACCTTTTTGAAGCAGATTGCCAGATGTTTTTTCTGGGGTGCCTTCTGAGTGGGTTCAAACAGCCAACTGTTGGGTTAGAAGTGGAGTGCTTAACCATTTGCACCACCCGGGGATTCCTACATAATAGCTGCAACAATGAGCTCAAATACCAACATTTGTGAGGATGGCACAGTACCGGGCAACGTTTTGTTCTGTAATATATAAGGTTGCTGTGAGTCAGAGCTGACACAAGGAGAAATAACAGCAATGTTAATAGCAGAATTATTAATAACAACCAAAATATCGTATAATATACTTAAATGTGAGTCTGTGTTTTTATGATTATAGATGGCAGTCTATAATTCAATATTATGAAAAGTGGTACTGTCTTTCCAACTAAGACAGAAGAAACATTATAATTGTCACTGGCAAATGTTACCACTTCAAGAATCATTAAGCTGTTGCATTTCTTCTAGAATCAGCATTCTAAGTTGATTTGTAACCTTTTTACTTTGTAGAGAAATTTTTTTCCTAATGTAATTGAATTGATTTCCTGCTCTTCAAAAAGTAAATGGCAGTCTCTAAAGAATAAATACTGCTGATTTTCTGAAAAGCCCTTGTTTGGGGTACAAGCTTAAATAACTCTAAAGAACAAAAATTCTTCACTGGCTTTGTTAAGATGATATTTTTCTTTACTGCTTTCTACCTTTTGGGAAAGATATGCAAATCTCTGCCTGTAGATTCTAAGTGACAAGAAGAGCCAGATTGACAAATGTGCTGTAATGTAAATTCAGATTTAAGGATTGAATCTGAAATACAGTACAAATAACCATTTGTACAGCAGCTACAAAATAGCAAAGGCCTTACTTTGCTATTAAAAGCTTTGGAGATACACACACACACACACACACACATACATACTTATATACAGAAATATTTTTGTTTATTATTATTATTCTCATGCACAGAACTCACAGGGGATGTGCAAACTTCCCAGGTAGTAGTCAAGAATCACCGGGATAAAGGAACAATGGTGGCAATAGTATCATTTTACACTTTTAGGCACCAAGGAACCTTGAACCTTCCTCCAAAGACTACTGAACCCTTAAGCACCACTCATGGATATTAATTTACACCACAGAGTGCTGAAATGAATGTGTTCTCACATATAGCAGTTCTCATTATGGCTGTCTTTTAATGGAGACCTAGATGTACTGGCTTGCAAATGGTTAGGCCTTTTTTAGGGATTTTTAATTCATTTAGTATGTCAGAGACTAAAATAAAAGATAAAACTCTAAAGAAGTAGCTTTTAAAATTTAGGCATACCATGATGGGAAATTTTGCAATGATTAAGGGTAATAGTTAAACAACATGATTAATGTAATTAATATCAATTAATTGTACACCAGAAAAATGTTAAATTGATAACTGTTTTGTTGTATACATTTTAAAAACAATAATAATAATAAGGTTCAGAAATAAAGAACTGTTCCTTGCTAAACTACTATATTGCTGTAGATATCAGGAAACTTATGTGAACCTTGTCTAGATTTTCAGTCTTACATCATTTTTTGATTAAATAGGTCTGTTCTTAATTGCTGTTGTTGTTAAGTGCTGTCGAGTCAGCTCCTATTCATAGCACCCCTATGTACAATAGAATGAAACATTGTCCGGTCCTGCACGAGCCTTACGATCCTTGCTACACCTGAGCTGATCGGTGAAGCCACTGTGTCATTACATTTTGTTGAGGGTCTTCCCCTTTTTCATTGACCCTCTCCTTTACCAAGCATGATACCCTTTTCCAGGGAATGGTCCCTTCTGACAACATGACCAAAGTAGGTGAGACCAAGGCTGGCCATTCTTGCTTCCATGGAGCATTCTGGCTATACTTCTTCCAGGACAGATTTGTAAGTTCTTCTGGCAGTCCATATAATACTTTCTTTAGTTCTTTTGACAGTCCATATAATGCTTTCTATCTAATACACATAACACTTTCAGTATTCTTCGCCAACACCAAAACTCAAAAGTTCATAGGTCTTCCTTAATCATTGTCCAACTCTCTTCATACTATTGAGGCAATTGAGAATACCATGGCTTGGTTTATGTGCACCTTAGTCTTCAAAGAGATATCTTTGCTCTTCAACACTTTAAACAGGTTTTTTTTTGCAGCAGATTTAGCCAGTGCAATACGTCGTCTGATCTTTTGACTGCTGCTGCCATTGGTGTTCATTGTGGAACCAAGTAATATAGAATCTTTGAGAACTTCTATCTTTTCTCCATTTATCATGATGCTAGTTTTTGGTTCTGATGTGAGAATTTTCTTTTTTTTTTATGTTACAATGTAATCCATACTGCAAACTGTAGTCTTTAATCTTCATTTGTAAGTAGTGTTTCACATTGTCCTTATTTTCAGCAAGCAAAGTTGTATAGTCTGCTGTCACAGGTTGTTAATAAGTCTTCCTCCAGTCCTGATGCCAGGCACTTCTTCACGTAGTCCTGCTTCTTGGATTATTTGTTCCACATACAGATTGAATAAGTATGATGAAAGGATACAGCCCTGACACATTCCCTTCCTGATTTAAAACCATGCAGTATCCCCTTGTTCCTTATCAATATACTACTGCAACGTTTTTGAATTATATTCAGCAAGATTTTACTTACACGTGGTATCAGTGATAGTGTTTGATGATTTCCACATTCAGTGGGATCACCTTTCTTTGGAATGGGTCCAAATATGAATCTCTTCCAATCAGTTGGCCAGGTAGCTGTCTTTGAAATTTCTTGGCAAAGAGGAGTGAGTGCCTTCAGTGGGGCATCTGTTTGTTGAAACATCTCAGTGGGTAGTCTATCAATTCCTGGAGCCTTGTTTTTTTTGCCAATTCCTTCAGTGCAGCTTCAACTTCTTCCTTCAATACCATTAGTTCTTGACCATATACTATGTCCTGAAATAAATGAACATGACCAGCTCTTTTTGGTACAGTGACTCTGTGTATTCCTTCCATCTTCTTTTGATGTTGCTTTCACCATTCAATATTTTTCCGATAGAATCTTTCAATATGGCAACTTCAGGCTTTAATTTTTATTTCAGTTCCTCCAGCTTGAGAAATGCTGAATGTCTTCTTCCTTTTTTGGTTTTCTAACTCCAGATCTCTGCACATTTCATTAAAATAATTGACTCTGTCGTCTCAAGCTGCTCTTTGAAATCTCCTATTCAGCTCTTTTGTCTTGTCAATTCTTCCATTTGCTTTAGCTATTCTCCATTCATGGGCAAGTTCCAGAGTCTCTTCTGACATTCATTTTGGTCTTTTCTTTCTTACCTGTCTTTTAATGACCTTTTGCCTTCTTCACAGATGATGTTCTTGATATCATGGCACAATTGTTTTGGCTTTTAGTCATTGGTGTTCAGTGCATTAAATCTATTCTTTAGATGGCTTCTAAATTCAGGAGGGATATATACTGGATATATACTGTGGACTTGTTTTAATTGTCTTCAGTTTCAACTTGAACTTTCATACAAGCAGTTGATGGTCTGTTCCACAGTCAGCTCCTTGCCTAATTTTGGCTGAAGATATTGGGCTTCTCCACCAGGTCTTACCACTGGTGTGGTCAATCTGATTCCTGCCCATGCCATTTGGAGAAGTCCACTTGTATAGCCTTCCTTTGTGTTGTTGAAAAAAGGTATTTGTGATGAATAAGTCGTTGGTCTTACAAAATTCTATCATGCAATCTCTAGCATTATTTCTATCACCAAGTCCATATTTTTCAACTACCAGTAATTTTGTTTGTTTGTTTCCAATATTTGCAGTCCAATCATTAGTTATAATCAGCACATCTTGATTACATGTTCAGTCAATTCCAGACTGCAGAAGTTGGTAAAAATCTTCAATTTCCTCATCTTTGGCTTTGATGCTTGGTGCCAAAATTTGAATAATAGTTGTATTAACTGGTTTTCTTTGTAGGCCTATGGGTATTATCCTTTCACTGACAGCATTATACCTCAGGAGGGATCTTAAAATATTCTTTGTGATGATGAATGCTGCATCATTCCTCTTCAACTTGTCATTCTCAGCATAATGGATCATATGGTTGTCTGATTCAAAATGGCCAAAACCAGTCCATTTCAGCTTACTAATGCCTAGGATATTGATCTTTATGTATTCCATTTCATTTTTGACAACTTCCAATTTTCCTAGAGTCATACTTTGTACATTCCATATTCCAATTATTAATGGATATTTGTAGCTGCTTCTTTCATTTTGAGTTGTGCCACATCAGCAAATGGAGGTCCCAAAAACTCTACTCTGTCCACATCATTAAGGTTGGCTCTAGTCCTAGGAGACAGCTCTTCCCCAGTTATATTTTCAGTGCTTTCTGACCTGAGGGGCTCATCTTACAGCACTATATTAGACAATGTTTCAGGGCTATTCATCAAGTTTTCCAGTAATGTATCAGACAGTGGTTCACTGATATTATAATGTTTCACTGGCCAATTCCTTGAGAAGTTGGTGTCAATTTCCTTCTTCTAAGTCTGTCATAGTCTGGAAGCTCCACTGAAACCTGTCTACCATGGGTGACCCTGCTCATATTTGAAATACCAGCCTCACAGCAACACACAAGCCACCACAGTATGACAAACTGACAGATGAGTGGTGGTTGTTTTTAATAAAGTTAACCACTTTTGAAGTATCAGCCAATAAACAAACAACTTTCTCCTCAAGAGGAAAAAAATTAGACTTTGGAAAAAGACATATTCTTATATATTCCAAGAACTAATTTCAGCTTATACTTGTCCTCTAGACCAAATAGATCTGCGTGGTACACAGCTAACACAGCGATATGTGCTGATGCTGTCATTATGTTCCCAGAAATGGTGTATTGTAGAGCAGTATTTTATTTTATTTTTTTAAAAGTGTTATTTGGGTGAAAGTTTACGGAGCACATTCACTTTCCATACAGCAGTTCACACACATGTTGTCTCATGACATTGACTACAATTTTTCCCAATGCAACAGCTCCCCTCCCACTTCCTCCCAATAGGTAACTCTTCCCTGTGTCCATCCCTCCATGCACTCCTGCCCCCTGAGATATCTCCCTGTGCATAAACAGCCCTTCTTTCTCCCATGATTGTTCTCTCCTAGGAGTGTATCTACCTCAGTTACATGTTCAACTCATATACCTGCCTTTTGTTTGGCTGGAAGCCACAGGTGTGGGTTCAATTCCAGACCTGAAGGGCAGCTAGGGACCATAGTCTCAGTGGTTCCACCAGGCTCTATCAGACCAGCAAACCTAGTCCTGTAGGGCAATATTTTAATTGCTGACAACACCATTATAAACTGAAAACAGAAACTCCTCTGAAAAGTAATCAGTATTTCTGCATTCAAAACTCGCTACTGTACCTGAAAGAATGCTATGTTATGGTCCCAGCCACAACATTATTAGTCATTTACAAATCTTAGAGAAATAAAGATGTTTATAAGAATCAAAGGACATGTGTATGCTTGTCTTTCTGTCTATCTGTATTGCACATGTAGACAGACTGTACTTCAAACATCCAGGCAGCCTTAAGACTGCTAGGAAAGAAACATAAACACCCACTGGTATCAACCATTACAAAAAACAACACACAATACAAGAGATACTTCACTCTTTCTCCATATGTTTAGTCATAATGATATGTTTGGGAACCACCTTTTATCCTGTTATGTTTTTTCCATGGTCTTTTATGAAAATTCAAGTTAACTAAAGTTAATCTGTTCAGTTAATGCATTAAGGAACTTTGGGAAATGAGCAAGTCCTCCCCACATTCCAGAATATAGCTAATGGGGAAATGTTACCTTACTGCTGTATGTGCTACAAGAAGAAATATGGTCGCAGTTTTATTAAACAAAAACAAACAAACTCACTGCCATTGAGTTGGTCCTAAATCATAGCAATGCCTCCTTGGGTTTCCAAGATGTATCTCTATGGAAGTAGGTAGCCCAGTCTTCCTTCTGAGGAGGGGCTGGTGGGTTTGAACCATCAGGCTTCTGGTTAGCAGTCAAATGCCTTAGGCACTACAGCACTAGAGCTCCTATTATTATTATTATTAGTGCCTTAAAATTTCCAACTCATCCATTAAGATTTTTATTTTTCATATATTCAATTTTAAAAGATTGAACTAACTTTCAAAAATAATTATTTTTATATTTCTGACTGAATTTCCTTATAACACCTTTGAATCATTCCTGCTTGATCATGGATTGATCTTTTCAGTTTAGCACATAAATAACAATGATGCCAGGAGCAGCAGCTGCTACTACCGTGAAATAAAAAGTGAAAATCTTATTTTTAAAAGTTACATGGCAACTTTTTACATTTTTCAACAAGGATGAGGATTGTGTTATAAATCTAGAAGATGAACTGTGTGGTCCACAGGCTATTTTTGTGGTGATAGCTACAAAAATCTTTCAGAAATTCCACTCTTATTTGTGTTCTACTATTTTTAATACATTAACATAATCAATAATGAGTATGTAGAATGTGCTGTTCACTCAAGCTGTGAAGTCTCAAAAAGCCCAGTGCTCAATAAGACACTGCAGATTGTATCAAAAAAGAACATTTTAAAATCATTTCTTGTGATGGAAAAATTACGGAGAAGATAAAACAACCCCATGTTAATTTATTTTAATGACAATTCGGAAGTAGAATATGTGGTATAGATATTCACATTTGTATTTTAGGTCTTAATTTAGCAATAGTTTTTCAGAAATGTCTCTAAATATTTTGTATTTATACTCTGGGAATATTGAACCTCTTTATTCATGGTTCAGTTCAATATATAACTGAAAACATCATTTTCTATTTTTTGTACTGATGATAATAGATTGCAATTTCTACCTCTCCAACTGCATTTTTGCAATCATCTTAGATCCTATTCCCTGCGCATTGTGGGCATTTGATTTTGGAGTCATGATTTTGAGCTCAGACAGGAGTTCAATAAAACTATGTCAAGAAGGCTTAAGAATATTCAACATAAATGCCTTGACCTCATCATCATTCATACTTACTAGATTAATGATAAATTCTGGTAATTAAAAATTCTTTGCATGTTTCAGCTTTCATTTTTGCCCTTTTAGTGTTCATGCTTTATCCATTGTGCATGCTTTATCTACTTCCAAATTATTTGATTGTTTTTTTCTTTCTCTTTTTTGTAGCATTTACTCAAAGATGATTATATCAGAAGGCTTTACCACTTAAAATTATGGTGGTCATGATATGGAAAAAGAATTGCACCATAAAATAAAAAGTTACTGAAATTAAAATATATCAATAATTTATTAACCCAATTGCCCTTGTGAGTTCTGGTGGCACTATGGTTAAAGAAGCGTTCAGCTGCTTTCTAACCAGCCTCTCCATGGGAGAAAATGAGGTTGTCTGCTTCTGTAAAGATTTACAGCCTTGTTGTTGTTGTGTTGTGTTGTGCTGTGTTGTGTTGTTGTTATGTGCTGTCAGTCAGACCAGACTCATTTGAACCACCAGCCTTCTGGTTAGCAGTCAAGTGCATTAGACACTGTTGTGCCCAGGTTATGAAGGAGTTCCTTGGCGAGAGAAATATGCCAACACACGACAATGCAAAAGCAATAGGAGGGTTTATTAGCTAACTTAAGTTAGGGTCTTTGCCCTTACCAGGTCAGTGGCTTAAGCAAAAGACCCCCTGCCCGATATTCTCACCAATTTATGGAATAATAT
>NW_006921588.1:35433641-35435543 GCF_000298275.1 Orycteropus afer afer
AGGCTGGCTGTTCAAACCCACCAGCCACTCCTCGGAAGGAAGATGGGGCAATCTACTTCAGTAGTGATACTGCCTCGGAAACCCAAGGAGGGGTCACTATGTGTCGGGTCCAACTCGATGGCATATAACAACAACAACAATATATATATATACAGTTCTGTTGCTTCTCCAAGTAATTAATATATTTAATACTGACATCCTTTAATCTAGTCATATTTTTATGTCTTTATTGTATGTGACATTATTCTTCAATTTCTTTTTAAAAGTATAGAAAATTTTTCTAGATTCCTTTTAAAGTAAGTTGTTTTGCATGGTCTTTCTACCCGTAGTATTTGTGACTCCACCAGATGATTGGGTGGGATGATACATATGTGGTGAGGTTCTTGTGGCCCACTAAAGGGATTAGATACTTTGCTCATAATGTAAATGAGTTTCCTGGAACACTTGAGATGTGAGACCGTGCAAATAAGGTGTATGGAAACTTAATGTGGGGCTTGGTCAATGTTGATGTCCCATTAGGCTTACATTTCACAGGCAGAAAAATCTTTCTACCATCAGAAAGAAAATCCAGGAGTGCAATGCACCCAAGGTCCTGGCACTGATCTTCTTTGATCCAGAAGACAGAAGACAGAGAGCTGTGACACTGGAAATGAGGAGTGACAGCAAGCAGCAGCAGCAGAGAAAAGATGGTAACAGAATAAAGACACAGCAGGAGACAGAGCAGTGGACTTCCCAGACCACGGAACAAGAAAGGTGAACACCTTCAAACAGGAAGCTTGCTGGAGAAGTAGGTTGCCTGAAGGTACTTCCATGGACCTAGACTTGCTGACCTATGGAGCTAAAAAGGTGAGTGCCTTGATGCAAGGAGATTACTGGCTGAGTGGGGTGCCTCTGGGCATTTATTGGCAGAGCTAAAGGAGCTTTGTAAGATTTGCTCAAGCAAGGCAGAGACCAAGGATCTGCAGAATTGAGACATTGAGGGCCGGAGAGAGAGAGTGCCTGTGGGCACTGCTGAGAAGAGGCTGTCCTGACTGAAGAACTGTATACTGAATTTCTGGTCCTTAAAACCTATTACTTCCCTAATAAATCCCATACTAGTGAGTATTGTCTGTGAGTTCTGTGTGACCTTTGCAACGAATTATTGAACATATCTAAGTAAAGAATGCTGTGGATGGACGACTGGTATCAGAATTGATTTAAAAAAAAAAAAAGTTGGAGGATAGAGGTATGTCAGACCTCCTCCACATAGGAATCAGCCTTGGGCTGCTAATAAAAATCCTCCTTTCCCCTTGTGAAGTTGGAAGATGACAGTGCCTCCTGCATGCCTTTTTCACATCTTGCCTTTAAAATGCCATGTTCATTATACTGAGCATTTATGTGTGTGTATGTCTGTGTCTTTTTTCTTCTCTATTATTTATTAATATCTCTATTTCTGAAAAAAAAAAAAAAACATTTTGTTTAAATGCTTGATCATGACTCAACAGCACCTAACAGCAACATTGTTTTTAGGTGCTGTCAGGTTGGTTCCAACTCATAGCAACCCTATGTACAACAGAAAGGAAAACTGCTCAGACAGTCAAATTCACAGTTGTTTGTTTCAGCCCATTGTTGCAGCCCCTGTATCAATCCATCTCCTTGAGGATCTTCTTTTAAGCTGCCCATCTGCTTTACCTAGGATGATGTCCTTCTCTAGGAGCTGGTCCCTCCTAATAACACGTCCAGAGAACATGAGATGAAGTTTCACCATTCTTGATTCTGAGGAGAATACTGACTGTACTTCTTATAAGACTGATTTCTTTGTTCTTCTGGCAGTCCATGGTATATTCAGTGTTCTTTGTCAATGTTGTTGTTGTTGTTATTTGCCGTCGAGTCGGCCCTGACTCATAGCGACCCCTCCTTGGG
>NW_006921588.1:35435643-35453297 GCF_000298275.1 Orycteropus afer afer
GACCCCTCCTTGGGTTTCCGAGGCAGTATCACTACGGAAGTAGGATTGCCCAACCTTCCTTCCGAGGAGTGGCTGGTGGGTTTGAACGGCCAGCCTTCTGGTTAGCAGTCAAGTGCTTAGGCACTATGCTACCAGAGTAGATAGCATAATTCAAATCCATCAATTCTTCTTCATCTTCCTTATTCATCGTCCAACTTTCACCTGCATATGAGGAGACTAAAAATATCATGACTTGGGTCAGCTGCATATTAGTCATCAAAATAACATCTTTACTTTTTAACACTTTAAAGAGGTTCTTTGCAGAAGATTTGCCCAATGCAAAATGTCATTTGATTTCTTGAACGTCACTTCTATAGTCATTGATTGTGGATGCAAGTAAAATAAAATCCTTGACAACTTCAAATGTTTCTCCATTTATCATGATGATGCTTATTTTTCCAGTTATAAGGTTTTTGTTTTCTTTATGTTGAGGTGTAATCCATACTGAAGGCTGTAGTCTTTGATATTTATAAATAAGTGCTTCAAGCCCTCTTCACTTTCAGCAAGCAGTGTTGTATAATCTGCAACTTAATGTTATTAATGAGTCTTCCTCCAAAACTTATCCTATGTTCTTTTTCATAAAGTCCAGCTTTTTGGATTATTTGCTCAGTATACAGATTGAATAAGTAGGGTGAAAGTTTACAAGCCTGACATACCCCTTTTCTGGCTAAACCATGTATTATCCTCCATTAGGATTTATCTTATAACTAAATAAATAAGGCAAATTATTGTACTACTTTCTCTTTCAGAATTGCCTTTGCTATTCTTGTCTGTTTTTCTTCCACTGGAAAAGTAATGTAGTCTGGCACTCTGCATGTTTACTTTATTGATATACTGAATTATTTCTTAATCTAATTTCTAAAGAATTAAGATAGCAGTTCCTGCTACTTTTCTCTGAAGAGACAAGTCAAAGGAACTAGTATTTAATGTCTAGAGCCCAGGCAAAGAAGACCAGTAAACAGAAAGGAGTCAATTCATCCAATGAGGAGACAATGTCATTATAGGGGAAGGTCTTTGTTGTGTGTATAAGTGTGTGTGTGTGTGTGTGTGTGCACACTGGTAATAAATATTTGAGAAAAGAAAAGTGATTTAGCATGGTGATTGAGATTATGGCCTTTTAGCATCATGTACTGATACGGAAGGGCATCTGTGTTCTAAGTGAAAAAAAAAAAGGCATGTTGATGAGCAGTGTATATAGTGGGATGTCATTTATCAAGGTAGAGGGAGGAAGAAATGCACATGATTTGCCAGGTATTTGTGAAATATCATTAAAGGGACATAGAATAAATTGGTGAGGATTATTGCTTATAAGGAATAGAAATAAATGGCTGAAAGACAATGTTGAGAGAGACATTGTAATGTATATATTTTTCATTTTGATCCATGTGAATACATTACCTGTTAGAGCCAATCTAAGTAAAATACGAGGCTAGTATTGAAAATTATAAGAAATGGCTAAAACTGATGGTGGTTCAATAGCTGTTCTTTCTATTGTCTGTTCTTTGATGTGTATCTGAAAATATTTAAAATGAAAATGTTATACGGAAAAAAGAACTGTGATCTTCAAATTTGTTCTCAGATCTGTCACTTAATAACTGTGAGAGCTAAATAAGCTTTTTATTATCATCTTTAGTAATGCATAAAATATAAATGATAATAATTCCTAACTCATAAGATTTTATTTGAATTAAATTAGAAAAAAATCATCTAAAGTGTAATCTTTGGAAAACAATAAATGTTCAATAATGATAACTATCTTCATGATTCTGTTGATATAATTATGTCATCTCAACTGAAAGTTTCTTAGAGTCAGAAATCATATTTTACTTGTGCTATTTTAATCTGCTTAATTACTTAATAAGGAGCTCTGGTACTTTATAAATAGTATTTGTTCTTTAACTGGTCAATGTTTGATTTCTGTAGTTTTATATACTTGACTTCATTATTAAATTTATTTTATTTTGACAAGTTGCCTTCCTTTTGAAATCGTATCTGTCTTTTCTCCACAACAGAAAAAGGTATAACTTGAAAAAGAATTTGTTGTTTATGAAACATGAGCCTTACAGAGATACTTGTGAAATAGGTTTAGCATTCAGTATCAGAAAATCAATAAAAATAATTACATAATCACTATAATTATACATTTTTCAGATAAGAAAGAAAGAAATTACATATTAAAATACCTAAAGGTATGTTGTGAGCTCTGGTGGCATAGTGCCTAAGGCATTTGACTGCTAACCAGAAGGCTGGTGGTTCAACCCATCAGCCACTTCTTAGAAGGCAGATTTGGCAATCTACTTCCATATTGCCTCAGAGGGAGCTCTGGTAGCATAGTGGCTAAGGCACTTGCCTGTTAACCAGAAGGCTGGCGGTTCAAACCTACCAGCCACTCCTTGGAAGGAAGATGAGGCAATCTACTTCCATAGTGATACTGCCTCAGAAACCCAAGGAGGGGTCGCTATGAGTTGGATCTGACTTGATAGCAGTGAGTTTGGTTTTTTGGTTAAAGGTATGTTTGCTTTCCCAAAGCTATATATAAGCAAAATGTATTAAGGAAATAAAATACTATTCTTCTCATCTGTATAGTAAATTCAACAATTACTTACGATCATTCTCATTGTGTTTTGTATATCACAATGTAAGTTGTATATGAATATTACTTTGTTATCATCATTTATGGCTATAATTCAACTTCAAATGATTTATCAACTATTCTTAATTAAATATATGTCCTCATTTGTCTAATAGCTCTCTTTAAATTGCCTAAATATCATGAAAAATAAATATTTTCCTCATCTTTCTATCTTCAATAACTTCTGCTACTCAGCACAAAGTCAGCATTCACTAAAAATGTGCTGAAAGCAAGCCTGAATTATTGAGCTGAACTTGCATTGATTTAGGTGGGATTTAATTAATATTGGAAAACATGGAAGAATATCTTTGGCAGGATAGACTTGACTTAACCACCTGAGCAAGTGCTTGTGCCCATCAGCATGAAAAAAATAAAAGGAAAAAAAAAAAAAAAATCTGTCTTGGAAGAAGTACAGCCCGAATGCTCCTTAGAAGAGAGAATGATACGACTTCATCTCATGTACTTTGGATACGCCATCAGGAGGTACCAGCCCCTAGAGAAAAACATCACTCTCGGTAATGTAGAGGGTCCATGAAAAAGAGGAAGATCCTCAATGAAATGGATTAACGTGATAGCTGCAACAATGGGCTCAAGCATAATGAAAAAAAGGGCATGGGGGCAGCATCCTCTGACTTTGTCTAAGTTCACAAGCGGGAGAGAGAATCACCGTTTGCAACATCAGCTCACTGCTGATTCCTATCTGGCAGAAGTCAAACATGCTGCCAAGCCTCTAACATTTTACCAATTCTTACTCCCACCATCCCTCCCTTGGCACTCATTACTTCTCTTCTGGGTTCAGTGATTCTGTGCAATGACCACACAGAACTTACTGACAATATTCAGGGTTTATTATGTAAGATGTTTAGTAGGTAAGCAACAGGTCAATTCAGGTTCAGGAATCTTCAGGACACAATTCTTCAATCAAGACAGCTTCCCCTTGGCGATGCTCAAAGGCACACTTTTCTTTGGCCCTAGGCCTCTTGGGCTAGCCTCTGCCCTACTCAGGCAAGTGTTACAAAGCTTTTAGCTCTGTCAATAGGTGCACCTAGGTGCACCCCACTCAGCCCGCAAGGCTCCTTCCCAAAGGCATTCAGCTTTGTCCCTCCATGGGTTGGCAAGCTTGCCATTTAGTCTCATGCCATTTGCTCAGTTCTGCTTCCTCTCTTGCTGTTATCTCAGTGCAGGAATCTCAAGTCCAAAAGGGCATGCTCCACTTCTGGCTTCTCTGTCTTGATGGCAGTGAGATCCCCCTTTTGCACTTCTGGGATAGCTCAATTTAAGCCCAGAGAGATGGCAAAACTGGCTAATCCCCACATTAGTGTTCCATACCCCTTATTTGTGCAGTGCTACCCCCACAGAAGTACCACGTACCTCATGTACATTACTAACAAACTCCCCAGTAATGTATCAGACAGCACTGGGGAATTTGTCATGCTTGGTAAGGTGGAGGGTTGATGAAAGAGGGGAAGGCCTTCAAGGAGATGGATTGACAAGGTGGTAGCAGTGATGGGCTCAAGTATACCAAGAATCATGGAGCTGGCTCAGGACCAGGCAGTGTTTTGTTCTGCTATGCATAGAGTCACTATGAGTTGGAGACAACTCGACGGCACCTAACAGCAACAACAATAAACTCCCCTTGGTAGCCCGCAAAGCATCTTACATTTGCATAGTTTCAACCAGTCACCTGGTGGGATTCACAAAGAGTATGACTAGAGGAACCATACCAGATAATTCATTGCACCACCCATAGCAATGATTATGAGGATGGTACAGGACAGGGTAGTGTCACCCTGAGTCAGAACCAACTCGACAGCACCTAACAACAATGGAAATATGAGAATCAATTAAAATGCTGTAATTTGGAGAAAAGGAATACAGAACATTTAATAATTGTATGCTTCATACATTGAATTGTTTTCTATGTGTAAGGCACTGTGCTGATGCTATACATACATTACCTCATATGATGCTTTCATTAACATGGTGTAGTGATTACTATTATTATCTCCATTTACACATAAAAAAATCAGAAACAAAAAAGCCTACTTGCATATAATCAAATAGTTGATACATGAAGAAGCTGGACTCAGTCTTAGTTTTGTCTAACTAACTAAGATCTGTTCTTTAACAATCTGACTCCCAAAAGTTGCAGTGCCAAAATATCAGGCTTTTAAAAAAATATATAAAATACTTCTCTGTGATTTTGACCTCAGAAAAATATGTCCTATGTCTACCTGAAATAAGAGTTCAATTCTTTGATCAGCCACCTTCTGAGGGCTTAGCGTGCTTTGTTTTAAATTCTTGTCATTCTGAAATGTTTTTGTATAGAAATGTTAGAAGAAATAGAATAAATCAGGTTAAAATTATTTTAAAAGTCTTTTCCAGAAAATAGCAATGTAGCAAAATTACTCCAGGGCTCCTCTAATAAGACATCCTACTTAAATCAGGGCAGTTATATGGGATACAGAAGCAGCATAACAAATGAAGATAGAGAAATCATCCAATTTCCTTAACAGCAGTTTATTCTGGGGTACTAAAAGCATTGCTTTGTTCTCTGAGATATATATATACTATGTACTTGTGTGGATGAATGCCTTGAAATTCTGAAATATTATAAATTCACTGAATTCTTGACATCTGTTCATCAGGGTCTAAACCCACAAAAGAGTCTAAACCCATGGCTCCATGTAAGAAAATTTTGTACATATTTATTTATTTAATCAACAGTGATATAACTGTAGCATAGGCTCTTTCCATGCCCCCCATCACTTTCTCTTTTATTTATTTATTTGTGATTTGCATGAAAATTTACAAAGCAAATTCATATTCCATATAACAGTCCATATAGATTTGTCTCATGACATTAACTGCAATTCCTTACAGTGTAACAACTCTCTTCCCACTTCCTCCCCAAAGTTACCTCTTCCTGTGTCCTTCCCTCTATGCACTCCCACCCCCCTGGGCTATCTCCCTGTGCAAGCACTGACCTTCTTTTCTCCCCTGATTGATTTATTGATCACTCCAAGGAGTGTATCTACTTGATGTAAATGTTCATCCCATATGCCTGTCTATTGTTTCACTGGAAGTCAAAAGACTGAAATTCAATTCAGACCTGAAGGGTAGCTGGGGCCCATAGTCTCAGGGGTCTCACCACACTCAATAAGACCAGAAAACTTCGTGGTTTTTTTTTTTTTTTGATGATGATTTTGAGTTTTGTTCCACATTGTTCTCCCACTTCTTCCAGGATCTCCTGCACCAATCTTCCTTCGAGCTGTTGACAGTGGTAGCCAGGCACCAACTAGTTCTTCTGGTCTTCTGGTCATATAGACTAGGATTGCATAGTGTACCACTCCCTTGGACCAGTTGTTTCCATGCATCTTTGGTTTTCTTTGTTCTTCTTTGCTCTGGACAAGGAGAGACCCATCGTTGGATCTAAAGGGCTGCTTGCAAGCTTTTAAGAGTCCAGTCACTATTCACCAAAGTAGGACATAGAGCAATGTTTTTGTGGAGTATGTTATGCCAACTGAGCTTGATGTCCTCTGCCACCATGGTCCCGAGCCCACAGGTTCAACTACTCACTCCCTCCGGGTAGCTGGCTGTGGCCAAGAAGCATCACAACCTTGCTCCTTGTAAGCTCTACCGTATACTTGGACATTCTTACAAAGCATACAAATACACATGTAGAAACATTGTCTGCTAACCCTATACATGGTCATGGGCACACTACGCCCTGCCTAGACAGACCTGATTGTTCAGCCTGTCCACCCATCTATCCACCTGTAGACATCAGTTTCTCTTATGTCATCAATAACTGTTGCTTATTTCAAATAAATGCATATTTGAGATCTCATGGATTAAAGTTTGGAATTTACTTACAGTAGGTGTGATTTTTATTTCACTTCTATCATTGCACTGCTTGAAACAGAATGACACATTGGGGTGTATCAGTTGACAGATTTAACAGATTTTATTTTCTTAAAAAAAGGTATATGTACAAGAAAATTAACATTTTCATTTGAGAATGGTTTTAGATTTATAGAAAAATTGCAACAATAGTACAGAGAATTTTGTGTACCCCACACCCAGTTTTCCTTTTGTTACTATCTATTGTTATTATTTTACATTAGCGTGCTACACTTGTCACAACTAAGAAAACCACATTGGTGCATTACCATGAACTGAAGTCCACAATTTATTCAAATTTCGCTAGCTTTTCCATTAATGCCTTTTCTCTTTTCAAAGGCCCCATTTACTTATCATATTTCCTGAGTGTCCTCTAGTCTACGACAGTTTTTCAGACTTCCCTTGCTTTTAAATATCTTGACAGTTTAGAGGTCATGTATGTTGTAGAATGTTCCTAAATTGGATTTGTCTGTCTCATGGTTAGCCTGAGGTTACAGGTTTTGGGAAGCAAGATCAAAGGACAAGTACAATTCTCTTTCATCATATCAAGCATACACACTATTAACATGACATAACTGATGATGTTAAACTTAACCAACTGCTCAAGGCAAGTTGGCTACATTTCTCCAATGTAAAGTTACTTGTTCCCCTCTCCATACTCTGCTTACCTCTTTGTAAGTCGTCTAGGAAATGCAGTATATACTGCATTTTATATACTGCAGTATATACTGGAGGGAAAGGGGCATTAAGCTTTATTCCCTAAAGGAAGAAGGATCTACATAAATAACTTCAAATTTTCCTGCGTGGAAAATTGTCTCTTCATCTCATTTATTCATTTACTCAATTCTTTATTTATATCGGTAGCATATATGGATATTTAGTTTATATTTTGGATTATACTTAAACACTACATTATTATTTTGTTGCTCAAATTATTTTAGCCTGCAATCTCCATCCAAAAAAATTAGCCATTGAAAACTCTGCGGAGAACAGCTCTAGTGTGACACACACACATGGGGTTACTATGAGTCATAGGGATTTGAGGGCAACTTTTGTTATTGTTTTGTTTGTTTATTTAGAGCAGAAATCACAGGAAAGTAAAGAAAGGCACAGGAACATCTCCCGTGACAAGCCACTTTCTCTTTATCCTTAACCAGTAACTATGGCCAAGACACCTGTGTTCTTTTCCATACAAAACCCACGTGTATGGTGTACTCAGATGGAAGTAGGGAGGTATGGAGCTTAAGAGTCTAAACATATCTCTAACCACTGCTATTGTTGTTGTTATGTGCCCTGTTGTTGTTGTTGTTATGTGCCGTCGAGTCGGCCCCGACTCATAGCGACCCCTCCTTGGGTTTCCGAGGCAGTATCACTAAGGAAGTAGGATTGCCCAACCTTCCTTCCGAGGAGCGGCTGGTGGGTTATGTGCCCTACTAACCACTATAATATGTGAATTCAAATGCAACCTTCATCTTACGTGGAACATCCATTTAATAGAAAAGAGGGAACTTCTGACATATTAATGGATTTGGGCCCGAGAAAAGTAGAATCAGCAAGAAACAGGACTGCCTAGTATCTATTTCTCCCTTTCATTTCTTCTGTAGCAGAGATCTTATTTTTATACAGATACCTACCTTTTCCACACATATTGCTTGGGTCTGCGTGGAGAAGCTGACCTCACCTCTAGCTGCTACACTAAGCCTTATTGTACTAGTAGTAACTTCACACTCCCTTGTTAGTGATTGGTTTAAGTATGGACATGTGACACAGCTTGAACAAATGGAATAAGAGGAGATGTTTTTTGGGGAATCCAAAGCACAAGTTATTCCTCTATCATCTGGAAATAATTCTTTAAGAGATCCCTTGTCCATTATCATCAATTCTTATTACCATGAATTAGATGATGTTAGAGGCTGTGACGGAGCTCTGGTAGCATAGTGCCTAAGGCACTTGACTGCTAACCAGAAGGCTGGCAGTTCAAACCCCCCAGCCACTCCACAGAAGAAAGTTGAGCAGTCTACTTCCATAGTGATACTGCCTCGGCAACCCAAAGGGGGTCGCTATGAGTCAGGGACGACTCGAGGGCACATAACAACAACAACAACAAGAGGCTGTGACAGATTCTGCCATCTTAGATAGCTAAGGATGAAGCCAACACATGAGTATTAGCAGAGCCCAAAGAATTACTGGGGAAAACAGTAAGAGACACTGAATTTATTGTTAGTTATTCTAGCCAGCAATAAACATTCATTTTATTGTTTAAGCCAGTTTTATATTAATTGGTCCTGAAGACATCTAAATGACAAAGTGGGAGCAATTTTATAAATATCATAGGTGCTTTTGTGTAAATGTTTCTGTCCAGTATTTCCTATCTCCAGTATTTGGGAGATTAGAAAGTAGGTCTTTTAAATTATTCTAGAACTTTGTCTTGTGGTTTTTCCCTCTAATGAAAGACAGATATCAAGACTATGTGTATTCTTGATATCAGAAAAATAAACTTCTACTGGCAATTGAAATTTAGACTTTTGTATCTCAAAACTTAAAAGTAGAAATTCTATAACTGCAGCTAAAGAAAATTTCTAATATCTTTTTACCAGTTATGCTGGTGTCTCCTAAAACAATCTTTTTATCAGAAAAAGTAGTATGATTCTGTTTCTCTTGCCAGGTATTGCCATGAATTTTATTTATCCAAGTCACTCGAATTTGAGAGCCCAGAGAGTTCTAAATGTTATTTACACTGTGTAGTGGGATTCTTATTTATAAGAAGATGGAGTACTATCGGGAAACCAATATATCATGGTCTATTTTGGTATTAATTTGAATTAATCTATCTAACTGTCATGAGACTATTGATATACTGTTCTTTCTGAGATAGTCCGTTAGTGGTTTCATCACACATCAAATCTATGCACAACAGGAATCTGAACTATTTGCAGATTTAAAAATAAAATTTTTATTGTATACTAAAAAGTAAAATACTACTCTAGGTACTGGTGAATTAAGACATTACTGAGGGCTGTGCACAGAAATGAAAAGAAGGCAAAGTCCTTGCCAATAAAAGTAGTAATAGGTTAGTGATATTGGTGAAAAACTTGAAACAAAAAATAATGCATATGAAGTACAGTATCATGTTTTATTATTATTATTTGTTTAATTTTATTTGTTTATTGGTAGTCTTCCTACAGAAGTAGCTAGCTTCCATGTTTTGAGTAGGAAAAACTATTATACATTATGCACATTTTACTCAATATCATAATGTTTAATGGTACAGTGTCTTTTCAATTCTCACCTCCAAGCTTTAGAGTTAACTGTAGGTACATATGGGAGTGGGGCTATGAGTAGAAAATCAAGTTGACAGAACCTAACAATAACAACACATGGTGAAATATTGGCATGTCAATATGTTATTAGATAGGGATTTTTTTTTTAGTTGGTATAAATGTTTTTGCCTTTAGATACTTTGACTGCAATAACAGAATAGGACTTTATTACATTTTCTCTTATTATGTGAATTTCACTCTCCAAGTGCTTCTTGAAACTGCTCTTGAAGGAAGCTTTCACAAGACTTCATTTGTTTGTTTTGCTTTATATTGTATTGGTTCTAGCCAAGAATTTTCTCTTTTTACTTACAAAGAACTTTTGAGATTTTCTTTCAAATATTACATTTTTTTAATGTCTTTGCAAATATAATGTTTTTATTAACTATTATTCTGGTTTGTATCAAAGGAAAGGAAACAATATTTACTCTTTTTTGCATTTTCACAATAATGAAACCTATGTGCAGGTAGCAGTTGAGTATGTAGTAAGATTTTAATATTGCTCTTATTGATACATTGTTTGCAGTTGGAAAAATGGTAAAGAATGAAACCAGAGAGACTATTTAGGGGGCCAACACAATAGTCTAAGTAGGAGATAATTATGATTAATGATGGAGAGGGGGGAATGGTCCAATTGCAGAAATGTTTAGAAAATAAACAATCAACAATCAACAAGATTGTTTATTGCTGCCAGTATTGATTGAGGTGGAAAAAAAAAAAAAGACTTGGCTAGTTTGATTATATATGCAAGTTAGGAACACTTTTAAAAGTGAAAATTCAAATACCAACCCGCCAATTTTAATATTCTTAAAACCCACCAAAAAAAAAACCTCACTGCCATTGAGTCAGACCCGACTCATAGCGACCCCTCCTTGGGTTTCTGAGGCAGTACCACTACAGAAGTAGATTGCCCCATCTTCCTTCTGAGGAGTGGCTGGTGGGTTTGAACTGCCAGCCTTCTGGTTAGCAGTCAAATGCCTTAGGTACCATATTTATTCTTATTTTTTTCCCTTGAAACACCTATGTAAATTCACAATCATGTTTGATACTCATAGAAATATAGTTGAGTCTCACCAGAGAAAATGAAATAGACTGCCAGTTCAATAAGGAATTAAAAAAGAAAGAAAGAAAAGGCACACAGATTATACAAAAAGAAGTAAAACTGTCTTCATTTTCAATGACTTAATCATCTGTAGAAAATCTTATGGGATCTATGAGAAAATTAATAAGTGAATATACTAAGGTTTGCATATATAAGACCAATGCACAAAAATCAATTACATTTTCATATACTAGTCCAAACATAAGTTAAATCTTAAAATCAATACCATTTACAATAACATGAAAAATATGAAACATAAATAAATCTGACAAGAGGTATATAATACCTGAACATTGAAAATTATAGAACATTTTTGAGAAAAATTAAATACAGTCTAACTAAATGAAGTCCATGGGTCAAAATTCTAAGTACTGTTAAGGTATCAATTCTCCACAAAATTGTTTTATAGATTCAATATAATTCCAATCAAAATCTCAGCAGGATTTCTTTGTATATAAATTTACAAGCTGATTCTAAAATTAATATAGAAATACAAAAGATGTAGGCTAGCCAAAGAATCTTTGAAAAAGCAGAGGAAAGTTCAAGGGCTAGAACTACTTGATGCCAGGTCTTATGATAAAGCTACAGTGATCAAGACAGTGTGGCACTGGCATAAAAACAGACCAATGGATAATGGAAATAGAATGGAGTCCAGAAATAACATTTCATCATCTACAGACAGTATTGTTTGTAAAATCCATACATACGTAGACATGGACAACTGATTTTTGAAAAATTGGTAAAGGAAATACTGTGGGGAATGATAGCCCTTTCAACCAATGGTGGAAGAACCCATGTGTGAAAGATCGAACTTTGATTCATACAGTACAACACGTGGAAAAATGAAGTAAAATGGAACATAGTTTTAAATCTAAAACCTGAGACAATAAAACTTCTAGAAGAAACAGAAAATCTTTGTAACCTTGTATTGGCAATGATTTTATATACAAAAGACAATAATCAGTACCCAAAAAAGAAAAAAAGAAAGAAGGCAGATGTATTGGATTTCACCAAAATGGATAGATTCTGCTCTTCAAAACACCTTGGGTTGAAGACAAGTGTTAGATTCAACCAAAAGCATGACCTATTATATGAATAATAGTCAACACAAGGCTAATCTCCAAAATGTGGAGGTAACTCATTAGTCCCACTTTATCATTCTGACATCAGCCACAAATGTGACACTTTGAATATCTGAACTTAATCACCCAGAGTTGAGTCTACACAAGTTAAGATTCTGTCTTTCCAGCCCCTGCCAAACAGGCAAATGTCAGACTTTCTACTGGTTCTTACTGCCCTAGGTGGGTTAGATAATGGCACACAGAATGACATACAGAACTTATGAAAATGATTACCTATACTTAAAGTTACCCATTTATATCAACAAGCTTACAGACACATCAGACAAGGTCTAGGAGACTTCCTGGCAAGAGACATCTGTTGTCCCAGGGACGTTCTGTTCCATCTCCTATATATAAATATTCTCACAGATCCAGAGGCTCTCAAAGAGAGATCTCCCATGTTTGAGGTGCCCTAGTCATTGGGAAGGAGCTAGTACCGTAGTGCCTAAGGCTTTTGACTGCTAATCAGAAGGCTGGAGGTTCAAACCCACCATCCACTCCTTGGAAGGAAGATTGGGCAATCTACTTTCTGCCTTGGAAACCCAAGGAGGGGTCGCTATGAGTCGGGTCCCACTCGAAGGCACATAACAACAACAACAGTCATTAGGATCTCAATGAATATGCATGAATACATTAGCCCCACTCCCTGTCTGAAGTTAGTTCACTGCATAGGGCTTGGGTAGCCTCTACTTGCCTGGCTGGTCTGGAAAATGAAGGTATCTTGATTGTTTGGGCTATTTTCAGAAACTAGAGTCAAAGGGCCAAGCTAGGTTCTTTGTCCCACATCCACGAAAGAAAAGTTAATGAATTGTATTTTATTAAAATGAAAACTTTTGCTCTGAAAAAGACTGTTAGAGAATGAAAAGAAGTCACAGACAGGGTGAAAACATTTGGAAACCAAAACTCTGATAATAGCCTTGTATCCAGAACATGTAAAGAAGATTCTAAAGTCAATAATGAAAAAACAAACTGCCTAATTAAAAAGAGAGTATCTTTGAATATATTTTACCAAGGAAGATAGGGAGATGGCAAATAGGCACATGAAAAAATGCTCACTGTCATTAATTATCAAGGAAGTGTAAATTAAAACTAAAATATGAAACAACTATACACCTATTTGAATGGCTAAAATTAGAAAAAAAAAGATTAACTATATCATGTTGGCAAGGATTTGGAATAAATGGAACTCTAAGACACTCTTGGTAGGGACATTAAACCATTCAACTATTTGGAAAAGAGTTTGGCAGTTTCATAAAAAGTTAAATTAAAAAAAAAAAATACCTTTTATACATACCATTTGACTCAGTCATTCCACTCCTGGGTATTTAACCAAGTAAAGTGAAGTCATTCATGAAAGTGTTGTTGTTGTTGTTGTTATGTGCCATCGAGTCGCACCCGACTCATAGCGACCCCTCCTTGGGTTTCCGAGGGCAGTATCACTACGGAAGTAGATTGGCCCATCTTCCTTCCGAGGAGTGGCTGGTGGGTTTGAACCGCCAGCCTTCTGATTAGCAGTCAAGTGCCTTAAGCACTATGCTACCAGAGCTCCCTCATGAAAGTGTACGTCTACACAAATATTTGTACAAGAAAGTTATTGGCACCTTTAGTTGTAATAGTCAAAAATGGAAACAACTAAAATGTCCATGTATAGGTGACAGAATTAACAAATGGTGGCATATTCATACAATGGTATCCCTCTTAGTAATATAAAGGAATGAATATCCTGCAGCAAAATGGATGATATTAAAATATTTATGCTAAATGAAAGAAGCCAGACAGAAAAATAATAAATATTTTATTATTCCATTTATAGAAAATTCTGGAAAATGTGAACTAATCTATCCTGGATATTTTAGGTAATATAGCGACCCTTGATACTGACTCCCTCTTTCTTTCCCTCTCTCCTGAGCTCTTTCTCTCTCACATGCAAACATGCACACTGAGGCTTATTGTTGTTTCTGTTTGTTTGTTTATTTACTGACTGGCTGGACTATCTTAATGAAAACTATTTCTCCCAAGTTTGAAGTCTCTGCTGTTGCCCCTTAGAGACCACAGCTTCTGGTATGTGTGTAGCCTGCTGGAATGAAGGTGGTTGTAGTAGGGCTTTTTTTGACTGTTGCCTTTCAGCCTAACACTCAGCTTTTAGGTTCAATAATTGCTCCCTGAAGGAGCTCCAGTGGCATGGTGCCCACGGCATTTGACTGCAAATCAGAAGGTTGGTGGTTCAAACCCACCAGCCACTCCGCAGAAGGAAGATTGGGCAATCTACTTCCATAAAGATTTTTTTGTTGTTGTTGTTATGTGTCGTGGAGTCAGACCCGACTCATAGCAACCCCTCCTTAGGTTTCCAAGGTGGTATCACTACGGAAGTAGATTGCCCAATCTTCCTTCTGTGGAGAGGCTGGTGGGTTTGAAGTGCCAGACATTTGGTTAGCAGTTAAGTGCCTTAGGCACTATGTATTACTGCCTGGGAAACCCAGAGGGTCACAATGTGTCAGAATCAACTCGTTGGCAGTGAGAATTGCTCCCCAATAACTAGCAATTACTTGTTAGCAATTCTCTGGGACTTAAATTGTTCCAAAGTGTGAAACAGTTAAATCTGAGCTAGTTTGGTAGTATAGTTTTTCAGGCCAGTGTTTGTGGTTTGTTCTGAATTCAGGTCTCTTCCGTAGTTATTTGTTTTTGCTGTTACACTAGACGGCATGTAGTTTAGTTTGTTGCACTCAAGCTACCAGGTTCCTTTTAATTGCTTGTCACCAAAACTTCCAAAGTTGTTAAGAGTACTTTAGGTTTTAATTTTCCACACTGTTTCAAATAAAGTTAGGTCTTTCGAAGAGTGTTTTAGAGCTCTCTGTTTTTCAGTCCTGCCTCTCTTCTTGGGCAGAATCTTTGAGCCACTGTTCTGAAGTTGGGGCAGGAGCAACATCCTCCTTATCTCACAATGGCATGTCCATATTTTTAGTAGATTACTGAGTAGGGGACAGTAACTTATGATCTTCTCAGCTTGCCACTCCTGGCATGTAACTTCTTCTCTAAAAGTGAGCTGGGTGAGGAAAATTAAAGTTCCAGTGTTCTCAACATGCTATGCTTGAGGTAGAACCCCCACTCTGAGTATTTAATACAAGGACCTCTCAGCCACATTAACCTAGTATTGAGCCATTGCAACACATACATGGTGAAGATGAAAAATGCTGGTGACTTGATGATCCAAGGAGACACTGACTGGGAGCCTGAAGAGGGAGCCCTGTGTCCTTGGCTGCACTTGTACAGTGAAGTTTCATCAGGCTGAACTTGAGGTTGGAGGGTGTGAAAAGAGAGCAGATTATGGCTCAAGTGCCACAGAATCTTGTTCTTACTGAGATTTAGTAGATTTTTTTAATGAATGTTTCTTCATTCGCTGTATGCCTTACTGTCTCAGAATATATTATCCCTCCAGACATGCTGTGTGCTGCATAATGTATGCCTGAGGGCATTTTCCAGAGACTTAAAACAGATTTTTTAAAACAATTTTCTCTATTTATGTTTGTTTAAGGCACAGTGGTTAAAGCACTAACATGCTAACCAAAAGGTCCCCACTTTCAAGCCACCAGCCACTCCAGATGGGCAGTCTGCTTCTGTAAAGATGAATAGCCTTGGAAATCCCATGTTCTTGTTAATGTTAGGAGCTGTCAAGACAGTTTTTACTCATAGCTACCATATGGAGAACAGAAGGAAACACTGCCCAGTCCTGCACCATCCTCACAATCGTTGCCATCTTTGAGTCCATCCACTATGTCAATCCAGCTCTTCGAGTCTTCCTCCTTTTTGCTGGCTCTCTATTTTACAAAATATAATATCCTTCTTCAGGGATTTGTCTCTTATAACAACATGTTCAAAGTATGAGAAAAGAAATCTGGCCATTCTTACTTCTCAGAAGCATTCTGGCTGGCACCACAATTCAAATGCATCACTTATGTCAAAGTGACATCTTTGCTCTTAAATACTTTAAAGAGGTCTTTTGCAGCAGATTTGCCCAATGCAATAGGTTCATTGATTTCTTGGCTGCTGCTTCCATGAACATTGATTGTGGATACAAGTAAAATGAAATCCTTGCCAACTTCAATCTTTATTCCATTTATCATGATGCTGAATGGTCCAGTTGTGAGGATTTGTGTTTTCTTTATGTTAAAGTTTAATCCATACTGAAAACTGTAGGCTTTGATCTTCACAGTCTTTTTCACTTTCAGCAAGCAAGATTGTGTCATCTGCATATCACTAGTTATTAATGAGTCTTCTTCCGATCCTGTTGCTGTATTCTTCTACACATAGTCCAGCTTCTCAGATCACTTGCTAAGCATACAGATTAAATAAGTATGGTGGAAGGATACAGCTCTGCAACATGTACCTTTCCTGATCTTAAACCATGCAGTATATCCTTGTTCTGTTGGAACGACTACTTCTTGGGGTATGTACAATTTCCTCATGGGCACAATTAAGTGTTCTGGAATGCCCATTCTTTGCAAGATTATCCATAATTTGCTATGATCCACACAGGTGAATGCCTTTGAACAGTCAATAAAACACAGAAAAACATCTTTCTAGTACTCTTTGCTTTCAGCCAAGATCCATCTGACATCAGCAATGATATTCCTGGTTCTGTGCCGTCTTCTGAATCTGCCTTGAATTTCTGGAAGTTCCCTGTTGATGTACTGCTGCAACAGTTTTTGAATGATCCTCAGCAAAATTCTACTTGTGTGTGAAATTAATGGTATAGTTCTATAATTTCTGCTTTTGTTGGATAACCTTTCTTTGGAATGAGCACAAATATGGATCTCTTCCCATCAGTTGGCCAGGTAGTTCCAAATTTCTTGGCATAAATGAGTGAGTGCCTTCAGTCTCCATTTATTGAAATATCTCAATGAGTAGTCCATCAATTTCTAGATCCTTGTTTTTTGCCAATTCCTTCAAAGCAGTTTGAACTTCTTCCTTCAATACCCTTGGTTCTTAATTATATACTAACTCCTGAAAATGTTGAATGTTGACCTTTTTTTTTTTTTTTAGTATAGTGACTGTGTATGTCTTCCATCTTCTTTTGATCTTTCTTGCAACATTCAATATTTTTCCCATAGAATCCTTGAATATCACAACTGAAGGAACGAATTTTTTATTCAGTTCTTTCAGCTTGCAAAATACCAAACATGTTCTTCCCTTTTGATTTTCCCATTCCATATCTTTGCATATTTCATTATAATACTTTACTTTGTGTGTTCAGTGTGTCAAATCTGTTTTTCAGATGGTCTGTAAATACAGGTGTGATATGCTCAATATCATATTTTGGATCTCACTGGCTTGCTTTAATTTTCTCCAGCTTCAACTTAAACTTGCATATCAGCAATTGAAGGCTTGTTCTGCAGTCAGCTCCTGGCCCTATTCTGACTGATGATATGAAGCTTTACCATCATCTCTTCCCACAGATGTAGTTGATTTGATTCTTGTTTATTCCATCTGGTGTGGTCCATGTGTATAGTCACCATTTGATATTTTAAAAAGATATTCACAAT
>NW_006921588.1:35455052-35455905 GCF_000298275.1 Orycteropus afer afer
AGAAAATGTCCTCCAATATATAAACCTTTCCTTAACTTTTACAATAACGGACTAATACAATATTTGTCCTTTTGTGCCTTAATGAATTCTTGATGCTATTTTCTTAAAGGTCTCCCCTGTTGCTTGAGTGTAATCAACTGGAACAATTTACACCTGTGTGTTTTATTCAAATTCTTTACAAAAAGAGCAGTCTATAAGAAAGATTATAAAAATGTTATATTTATGCTGGCATTTAAGGTTTAATTTCAAATAAACCTTACTAATGAATTAAGTCCCTCTTTCTTTCTGAATGCAGAATGCAATCTCAGTCTTCCATGTCACCAAAATCAGAGTTGAAATATAGGCTGCAACATTTCTATATAAAATCAAACCAAACCCATTGCCACGGAGTCAACTCATAGGGACACTATAGTACAGAGTAGAATAGTCCCACAAGGTTTAAATGGCTGTAATTTTTAGTGAAGCTAATTGCCATTTCTTTCTCCCCCAGAATGGCTGGTAGGTTCCAACCTCTGATCTTTGGGTTAGCAACTGAGCAGTGTTGGGTTAGTAGCCAAGCAGTTTCTATACGTTGCTGTTGTTATGTGCCCTCTAGTCAGACCCGACTCATAGCGACCCCTCCTTGGGTTTCCGAGGCAGTATCACTACTGAAGTAGATTGCCCAACCTTTCTTCTGAGGAGTGGCTGGTGGGTTCCAACCGCCAGCCTTCTGGTTAGCAGTCAAGTGCCTTAGGCATTATGCTACCAGACCTCCCTGTTTCTATATAGTCAGGTTTAAATGTTTTAGTTCACCTGATCATTTACAAACCTCCTGAATATTTTGTGCCCTGTATTCCAATCCTTTTTTTTTTTT
>NW_006921588.1:35458060-35489607 GCF_000298275.1 Orycteropus afer afer
GGAAGTAGATTGCCCAACCTTCCTTCCGAGGAGTGGCTGGTGGGTTTGAACCGCCAGCCTTCTGGTCAGCAGTCAAGTGTCTTAGCCACTATGCTACCAGAGCTCCTCTATAGCAAGAGTGTATTAACTTGAATGTATGGCTAGCAATCAATGTTTTGGTATTCGATGTTAATTAACCATTATTGAAGAATGTTAAGATTGCCCATTAATCAATTTGATATTATTCCAAGGCTTTACATTATGAAGGAACTTTGAAATTATGTTCAAGCTGACAATTCAAAACATAATAACTGTTATGTAAAATTATCTGTTACAATTATTATTCAATTTAGTTTAACACATATTTACATTTTTCGTAAGCTGAAACATTATGTAGAAATGTCAGCTTATTTGATCAGTAACCAATATAAATAGTTCTGATTCACTAGTCCCTTCATAAGGGAGCAAATCTAAATCTTACAAAACTAAAATGCACTTTTACATTTTATTTAACATTGATAAATCAAAGAAAATTGCCCACTCAACAGAGCCAAGACCAGCACTGTAATAATACCAAATAAACTTTCTTGCCTATTTCAAATTTAGAATAATTTTTTCTAACAGTTAAAAAAATGAGGTAATAAATTTCTTAATTGTTTTAGATCTCCAATTATTTTGTGACCCCGATGTCTATATATTTATCTCTGGCTTCCTCATCCACATAGCTTTAGCACCTACTTAGCACTGGGTATTCACAGATCATGTTGTTGTTATGTGCCATGGAGTCGGACCCGACTCATAGTGATCCCTCCTTAGGTTTCCGAGATGGTATCACTATGGAAGTAGATTGCCCAACCTTCCTTCAGAGGACTGGCTGGGGGGTTTGAACTGCCAGCCTTCTGGTTAGCAGTCAAGTGCCTTAGGCACTATGCTACCAGAGCTCTCAAGTCTGTTCCAACTCATAGTGACCTTATATATATATATATATATATAAAACACCTCATTGCCATGGAGTCAGATCTGACTCACAAAGACCCCTCCTTGGGTTTCCGAGGAGGTATCACTAAGGAAGTAGATTGCCCAAACTTCCTTCAAAGAAGTGGCTTGTGGAACTGGTGGATTTGAACCACCAGCCTTCTGGTTAGCAGTCGAATGCCTTAGGCACCATGCCACCAGAAACCCTGCAGGTCCTGTGCCATCCTCACAACAACTGTTGTTATGCTTGAGCCCATAGTTGCAGCCACTGTGCCAGTTCATCTAATTACAGACTTCCTCTTTTTCTCTCACCCTTAACTTGACCAAGTATAATATCCTTCTCCAGAGATCTGTCCCTCTTGACATCCTCACTTCTAAAGAGCCTTCTGGCTGTACTTCATGCAAAACAGATTTGTTTCTTTTTCTGGCAGTCCATGGCATATTCAACATTCTTCACCAACACCATAATTTAAATACATAGATTATTCTTCATTCTTCCTCATTCATTGTCCAGTTTCACATGCATATGAGAAAATTGAAAATACCATGGCTTGGGACAGGGGCATCTTAGTCTTCAAAGTACCATTTTTGCTCTTTTAACACTTCAAAGAGGCTTTTGCAGCAGATTTGCCCTATGCAATACACTGTTCGATTTCTTGACTGCTGCTTCCACTTACGTTGCTTGAATAATTTCTCTTAGAAAGATCAGCACAAGGCCAGTCCCTATGAGGCAGAGAATAAAGATGTCCCAAAATGTCCAATTTTTCCAAACTGCCATGCCACCCTATCATCTCTGACATCAACTTCTCCTCCTCCTCCTCCCCTCAATAATCTCCCTCCTGTTTTAGGGTTGCATATTTCGCTGTAATGTCTCACAGAATTCACAAACTCCCAAGGAAACAGGTCACATTGTGGTAGTGGTGGCTGGGAGGGTGACAGGCTGGCAAGTCCGAGGTCTGTGGGAAAGTACGGAGAATTCTCCCAACTCATGTGGTTGCAGGGGTTGGTGAACTCAAATCGACAGGTCAGATGACAGCTGCTGTCTCAAGTCCAGGGGTGAGATGATGACCAACCAAACACAGAACCAGAGCAGAGGGAAAGAATTTTCCCAGAATATTCACATATATACCCTCAAGGAAGCTAAGAGTGGTGACTTCAGTCACATCTTCTGGCAAGGCAGGACTCAAGATATATCCCACCTGAAACAGGCATGGCAGTTCAAACCCACCAGCCACTCCTCAGAAGGCAGGTTGGGCAATCTACTTCCGTAGTGATACTGCCTTGGAAACCAAAGGAGGGGTCGCAATGAGTAGGGTCTCACTCGACAGCACATGACAACAAGAACAACAACAACAACAACAAACAGGCATAGAGAATAGGATTTACAATACATCATAAATGGAGGATGATGGCTAGAAGGGCCTTACTAAGCAATTCACATTGATTGTGGATCCAAGTAAATGAAATCATTGACATCTTCAGTCTTTTCTCCATTAACATATGTTGTTTCTTGCTAAGGCATTTGACTGCTAACCAGAAGGCTGGCTGTTCAAACCCACCAGGCACTCCTTGGAAAGCAGGTTGGGCAATCTACTTCATAGTGATATCGCCTTATCGCCTTGGAAACCCAAGGAGGGGTCGCTAGGAGTCAGATCCTACTGGACGGCAGCAAGTTTGGTGGTTTTTTTTTTTTTTTTTGGTTGCTTATTGGTCAAGTTGTGAGAATTTTTGTTTTCTTTGTATTGAGATGTAATCTATACTGAAGACTACAGTCTTTGATCTTCATCTGTAAGTGTTTCAGGTCATTTTTACTGTCAACAAGCAAGGTTGTGTCATCTATGTATTTCAGGTTGTTAATGAGTCTTTCTCAAATCCTGACGCTGTGTTCTTCTGCAAATACTCTAGCTTCTCAGATTATTTGCTCAACATAGAGATTGAACAAGTATGCTTAAAGGATAGAACCCTGACACACACCTTTTCTGATTTTACACCATGCAGTAATCCCTTGTTCTGAAAGGCTAGTAGTAGTCCCTGATCTTAGATAGAAGAAGAAAAAAAAAAAAAGTTTGAGTATATTTTAAACTCTCTGGTGGTTGAATAGACTCTCATTTTTTATAATATGGTTAGTTCATTAAACCCTCAAAAAATTTAGTTAGAAAGGCAATTAAGTTTATATTTCTCTCATTCACTGAGTCCAGTTGATTTGACTCATAGTAACCCCTCATTGGATTTCTGAGGAGGTATCTCTATGGAAGTCGATTGCCCAATCTTCCTTCTAAGGAGTGGCTGGTGGGTTTGAACCGCCAACCTTCTTGTTAGCAGTCAAATGCCTTAGGCACTATGCCACCAGAACTCCTAAGCTTATATTTAGAAAGGCCTTAATAGTTTATCTGAATTATCACAAGGTCTTTTTCATCATGTAGGCAACAACCAAACTAATGGATCACTAAAAAAATTATTTCAGAAGGCAGATTAAAATTCTAGTGGCTTTTTCCTAACACACTCTGTCTTCAGGGCTTTTGCTTAAATGATTATAGTGGCAATAATATCTCAATGAAGTTTTGCAAGGATTAGACAAAATAAATTATTCCAGATGATTACAGACTTTAATTGATCCATTCTTAGCATATGAGTATTGTTTTGTTATCACTATATCATTTTTAATGACATAATCACTATTAAGAAATAATTTAGTTCAATCTATTGGACACAGTTACTTCCACTAATGTTCTGAAGCCTACATTTTATTCTAACACCAGTAAATAGTGAATATTCTGATGTTTAAAACATTCTTTTTGTATTCTATATTAATGGATTTATCTTTATCCAATCTTCTCTTACCCTTGTTCTTATGAATATCATAGGGAATCTTGATGGTTTTATTCTATTCCTCAATATAATGTTGAATTAAGTGGGTATTTTCAACATTGTAATTGCTACCCAACCTACAATATTTTGTTCTACCACATAATAGATTTGGGTTCTGCCCTTGAATGATTTCAAGAGAACACAATGGGTAGGCCCCAGTGAATCACTCTTTTTTGGATAGATTCCCATACTTTGTAACTTTCAAAAATGTTTGTGATTTTGTTTCAATTCTTTAGTGAATCTGTTTTCAAGGCTATGATTAATGTGTTAACAGAAGCTAATATATTAATTCATCATCCCTTCAAATAACATATATCTTTCAATAAAGGCCAACTTCACCTTCATGTGTCACAATCTTCTAGTTCTTTCCAGATGACTGAAGAGAGTAAGACACTGAGTGGCATGCCAGTTTAAGCTGACCATCCATTGTGCTTTCCATGCTTTAAAATGATATTCCTTCAAATCCTTTTTGTTTGAATGTAGACATGTGTGGATTTTGTTCTCAATATTAGAAAAATAATAAACCAAACCCAAACCTACTGCCACAGGGCAACTCTGACTCATAGATACACTATGGGACAGAGTAGAACTGCCCTATATGGTTTCCAAGGCTGTAATTCTTTGCAGAAGTACACTACCTCATGTGGGGTAGCTAGTGGGATTGAACTGTTGATCTTTTGGTTAGCAGCTGAATGTCTTAACCACTGCATCACCAACACTCCTTCTGAATCATAATGGAATATTAAGGGAGGTGTGTGAATGTGCCTCTTACATCAACTTTAATAATTGTGAGCTAAATTCTGACTCCAAAATTATTATTTTAGTGTGGGTTACTAGAAGCAGAATAAACATTCCATGATTTGCAGTCAGCTTGTTTTGCTTGTGACATTAGAAAAGTATTGTTTGGAAGTATAAACTAAGAAAATTCAACACGGGAGTCATTGATGCAGTCTTAGAAGGACATATTTTATTGCTAATTTTAGCATTTACTACATTTTTTTTTTATCATTCTTACCATATAAATATTAAAGCTATCTTTAAGTGTAATTTAAATGCATATATATGGGCATTAACAACACAACAGCATAGCTATTAGATACTGTTTTTTAAGGCTACAGTAAAATTAGTTAATTTGGGCTCTCCTAATTCATATTTTCTGTTTCAGCAAGAGTTGAGCTTAATTTTACCCTTGCTTTATGAGAAAATAATTTGCTAAGCATATTCATCTTTTGAAGGAATTGTCCTGTTTATGTGAGAAATTGTACGGATATTCCTTATAGCCTGGAAACATTTATATATGAATAATTGATGTACATTTATATATAAAGAGTAATTCTTAGTTTCTAGTGAAATCAAGTTTTCTAAGTTTCGGGTCTTTAGGGGTCTCATTCAGTGCTGAATATATCATGGTGGAGTGTGTTATAAAAAGGCATTACTAGTATTCCTGGTTTGTACCCACTACCCACTCCACAGGAGAAAGATGAAGTAGTCTGCTTCTGTAAAGATTTACAGCCTTAGGAATCCTATGGGGAAGTTCTACTTTGTCCTATAGGGTCAGTATGAGTCAGAACTGGTTCCATGGCAGTGGTTTTTAGTACTTCTAGTGTGCAACAGTAAGTGCTTGGTTACTAACCCGACCAGTGGCTCCATAGGAGAAGGACTCGGCAATCTGCTTTCATAAAGACTAAAGCATAGTGACTAAGACACTTGATTGCTAACCAGAAGGCTGGCAGTTCAAACATACCAGCCAACCCTCAGAAGAAAGGTTGGACCATCTACTTCCATAGTGATACTGCTTCGGAAACCCAAGGAGGGGTCGCTATGAGTCAGGTCCGACTCGACGGCACGTAACAACAACAACAACGACAACAAAGCCTAAAAAACCTTATGGGGCAGTTTTATTCTGTTACATAGAGTTACTATGCATTGAAATCGAATTGACATCACCTAATGACAGCAATAATATCCATGGGTGACACAAACAGTTAAGAGTTCAACTAGTAAGAGAATAACTGGGTTCATGTCCATCACAGGTGTGCATCAGGAGATAGGCCTGGTCATCTGCTTCTGAAAGGTCACTGCAGTGTAGTAAATTACATAGTGTGGCTTTTCTAGCCATATTGTTGTTGTTGTTAGGTGTCATCGAGTCATCTCCAACTCACAGCAACCCTATGCACAGCAGAACAAAACACTGCCTGGTTGTGAGCCAGCTCCATGATTCTTGCTACACTTGAGCCCATTGCTGCTGCCACTGTACCAATCCATCTCGTTTAGGGCCTTCCTCTCTTTTGTTGACCCTCCACCTTACCAAGCATGACATCCTTTTCCAGGGAATGGCCCCTTCTGACAACATGACCAAAGTAGGTGAGACGAAGTCTGACTATTCTCGCCTCCAAGGAGCATTCTGGTTGGACTTCCTCCAGGACATACCTATTAGTTCTTTTAGTGGTCCACAGTACTTTCAGCATTCTTCACCAATACCACAGCTCAAAAGCATCAATTCTCCTTCGGTCTTCTTTATTCATTGTTCAGCTCTCACATGCATACCATGTGACTGAAAATATCATGGCTTGTGTCAGACACACCCTAGTCCTAAAGGAGATATCTTTGCTCCTCAGCACTTGAAAGAGGTCTTTTGCAGCCAACTTGCCCAGTGCTATATATCTTTGTAAACTCCTTGATGGAATTTTCCATGAGCATCTGAATGGCTCCTGATTATTAAAGTTATCCACCTGGGGTTTTCTGTTGGGAGCAGTAGGAAGTACTTTTCTGGAAAGTTCTCTCTCTCTCTCTCAGGTATATAGAATTCTGATGTTGGGATTGGTTAGTTTGGCCACTCTGCCAGGCTCAAAAGGAGCTCTCCCAGAAGCAGAAAGAATCTCTCACTGCCCTCTGGGGGACAGGAGAGACACATATTGCTGAGAGAAAGAGAGATGTAGGAAACACGCACTGCTGAGACAGACACCAAGAGCTAAGCACTGTTGGGAGAGAGGCTGAGAGAGACTGTGGGCTGAGAGACAGTGAGCTGAGAGAGACTGAGCACATTCCTGAACTTGAATTGTAGCCTATTGCTTCCCTGATAAACCTCATAATCTATGAGTTCTGTGAGGCGTTCCAGTGAAATACAGAACCCTAAGAGATTACCGAGAGGAGGAGAAGGAGGAATTAATGTCTGAAATGGTGGAGTGGCATGGTAGTTTGGACATTTGGGACATCTTTAACCTCCATCTCATGGAAACCAGCCTGGTGCTGATCTTTCTAAGAGAAATTGTTCACACACTCACAGACTCAAAAACTTTATGGAGCAGTCCGACTCTACTCACATGGAGTTGCCATGAGTCAGAATCAACTCAGTGACAATTAACAACAAAAGAAAAAAAATGAGAAAAAGCTTGTTAGTCCATAAGATTTCTTTGTTTAAATAGATTTGTATTTCTTTTTAATGAAACAACTTATGTTTCCTTTATTAGATATTATTCTTCTTTTCTAATTTGTTCACATTCTGAAATAGAAGATGATTTGAGTAGATTGCTAATAATACTTATGCATTCTATAATTAAGTAAAGATAGCACCTGGAAAACCAAGGCATTTTTTTGTACAGTGTAGCACTGAATATATTTTCATGTGCTATTATGAAAATAAGCATGTAACTGCATTAAATTGGATTCTTTTGGCATAATGAAGGTACCAACTGAAGGGATTAAATATGTACATTGCTAACATTTCTCAACAGGATTTAGGAGAAGAACCTGGCTGCATCTTTTATAGCAATTTACAGGTGAAAAGTCCTAATATATTCTAACTTTGTAACATGTATCCTCAATTATTCAAGCACCTATTAGTGGTTATGATAGTAATAGAGAGAATTCATGCTCCAGTTGCTGGAGGAAAACTGTTTTTGTGGTTCAAACATTTCAGAAAGAAGCAAGAAGATTACAGATTTGAGGCTCAGATAATAAATTCCTCTCAAAATTACTATTTCACCTAAACCTTAATTATTCTCAGTACCTTCAAGTCTCATTATCCTTAAAGGCCTTAAAAGACTTCAAATGCATTACTGATTCTAAGTTGTTTTGGAGAAAGAACTGACAACCATCACTATACTAGATTAATCATGGATCACTATGTCATTTTAATGTTGACCTCATATGGTTGTTGAACATCTATTTTTAATATGGCTCCAATTTTACATATTGCACAGATTGCACATCCGTGTTATGGATTGGATTTTGTCCTCCAGAAAGGATAAATTGAAGTTCTAATCCCCAGTACCTGGGAATTATGACCAGGAAAGGAAACAGGACCTTTGATGATGCTGTTAGTTAACCAATAGAGTGGGACCTAACCCCATAGAAGTGGTGTTCTTATAAAAGAAGAGAAGAGATATACAGGGGAAAATGCCATGTGACAATGGAGTTACGATGCAGCTGCAAGACAAGGAACTCTGAGAGCTACCAGAAGCTGAGACAGACAAGAAAGAATCTTCCCCTAAATGCTTCAGAAGAGAATGTGGCCCTCCCACCACTCTGAAATCAGACAACTAGGGTCCATAATCATGAGACAATAAATTTCTATCCTTACAAGCAACCTAATTTGTGGTACTTTGTTAGGCAACCCTAGGAAATTAATGCAATCAAGACAGTGATAAGGATTTCTTACCTATAGCTTAGACTTGGCTTTCCTGATTGAGATAAATACTCATTTAGACTTAGACTTGAAGAAAGTTGTAGCTTAGAGTTAACTCTCACAAGAGAATGGTCACTGCTATCAAACCATACTTGATTTGGCATAACTTTGGCTAAATGATTCAAATTTGCCAGATAATTCAAATTACCATTCTGATTTATTAAAACAGATTTTCTGAAGATTTTAAATTCTATATAAATTAAGGAGAAAATGTTCAATATTTTTATATGCTTACATTTATAAATGGATGTCAAGTGTGTGTTCCATGAGTGATTATGTCACTATAGGGATCCTGGGGATTGTACTCAGGGAAAAAAAGAAACAAAAGTTCCTGAATGTCCAACTCAGAAGATGGGAAAAAAGAAAAACAAATAATAAAATAAAAATCTCTGTGGAAGTTTTAAAATGTTCCTTGTCTCATGTAGTCACAAGTCAAATGATGCTGAGTCTGACTTAAGGGTTAAGAAGTTGCAGTCACAATGAAATGTGGAACTCCATCAGGTCTTTTCACTAACCTTAAAGCATGGTGAGAAAAAAAGATGGAACTTGAGAAACAGGGTAATTTTGGTGGAAACAGAGAAGAAAGAGCAAGAGCTTTGAACCTTTAAAACTCACTGCGCGAGTCAGATCTTTGAACCTTTAAATTACTCTAAACCTACTTTACCTATGGAAATAGCTCTCTTTTTTTGAGGGAACTAGTTTTACTCTCCTTAAAATCTTTCACCTGGAGCAAGTGACTGAACAGAAAGACCCAGTTTTCATTAGAACCTAAGCCCTCTACCTCTCATTGTCTCTAGGCCCATGACAAGCAGTTTTTATCCCATTAGGCTTAATTGAGAAATAACATATCAAGTCAGGGAAATAATTATCTGTACCTGAAAGAAATTCCAGAACATTGCTAATGTGCATTAGCTGGAGCCTGGGGGTCATGTACAAGAGTAGATTCTAAGACTCATACACCAAAGAGGATACTCTCCTCATCAGGGCATTTCATTACCCTCTACGGTGGTTGTCCTCTATAAGGTTAAGATAATAATAGGACTCTTTTGATGTAAATGTCAATAATACCAGAGTGGTAGAGGCCCATAGGAATTCAGCTGGTAGCTCTATGATCATAGGATCCCAAGACATAAAACAAATAAATGGTCAGTCATTGTTGCAGAGCACATATAATATACACATATAAAGAGAAAATAAATCTGGATCTTGTGAGCCAGAAACTTTACTCAAGTCAACATAATGGGAATTCATAATGGATCTTTACCCAGTACTGACCTAAGACAGTTTTCAAATCTGATTGAGGAAAGTTAGCTCTCTTTAAAGGACTTTGCTATAGGGTCTTGGATTTATACATTGAGATAGCCTTTGAACTCAAACTTTAATATTGAAAAGAATTACCAAGAGAGTTTGTTAACACATGAAAGACTAGGCCCCTCTCTTGGAGCCTATGATTTGCAAGATCTGGAGATCTGGATGAGGGCTGATAATTTGCATTTCTAACAAGTTCCTGGATGATTCTCACTCTGATGGTCCAGAAACCACACTTTCCAAACCACTTGTTTAAACCAGCATGTTAATGTTCATACGATTCACTAGATTAGCCTGTTAAAATTCAGATTCAGCAGGTCTACAATTGGGCCAAAGGAGCCCTGGTAGCAATAGAGGTCAGTCAAAAGATGAAGATATGATCTGAGTTGTCTCAGAGGGCACATGGTGGAATTACAGCCACATACTGTAGTTCTACCTTTGGTCTTAGAATATATATGTATAATGACTGGAAAAAATCCCCAGATTGGTTACCTAACTTGCCAAGTGAAGGACATTAAGGTAGTAGGTCAAGTGGAAGCTACTATACCAAGATAATAAGTTAAAAACAATACTTCATCCCAATGTATTTGCAGACAAAGATGCTATTACTCAACCAAAACCAAAACCAAACTCACTGCCATCAAGTCAGATCCAACTCATAGTGACCTCTACTAGGGTTTCTGAGGCAGTATCATTACAGAAATAGATTTCCCAACCTTCCTTCCAAGCTATTACTCAAAGACTTGAATAATCCAGGGGTGATGATTCCTAGTGTATTACCATTAATTTACATTTTTGGCTGACAAAAAAACTGCACAGACTTTGCAAAATCACTGTAAATTATTGCAAACCTAATCAAGTGACTTTCCTATTCACAACTGAGGTGAAGATATAGTGGTTTTAGAGGAGAAAATCAATATATCTACATAGACCTATTTTTAGTTTCTTTAGAAATTCTACTAACAAAAGATAACCTTGTGCAGAAACAACAGAACACCTCCACTGTTTCATCTCAGGATATGTCGACTATTCCACTTTTAGTCATCATGCATTTCAGCGCAACCTTGACTTACCTATTATTCCTCAGAATGTTGGGCTGTTTATACATTGATGGCATTATGTTATCTGGACCTGGTGGCAGGATGTAGTAAACTCTCCAGTTGCCCTAACAGGATACAAGCATACAAGAGTATGTGAGATGAGCCTTGTGAAAATTAAAGGGCCTGCCACATTTGTGCAGTTTCTAGGAAAAAGGGGTATTTTGGGATATTCCTTTTAAAGTGATAGACAATTTCCACTACATCCAATGAAGTAAGACGTGTAGTGTAATGTTTGTTTGAGTTCTTAGTATAATTGTGAAAATATGTATATATACCATATCAGAGCCACCACACATTCTGACCCATTTACTAGACAGATTTGTGTCAGGGTCTGTATGAAGAAAGGCACTATAGCAAATACAGGCTGCAGTACAAGTTGCCGTTTCACTCAGGCCTTATTACCTAGCACACCCAATGGAAATGGAAATAGCAGTGGCAGAGATACTCTATTAAGCATCTGGTAATTTATAAGAGAATCAGAATGTCAACCTGTAGATACCAAATGCTTAGTCATTTGTTGTTGTTGTTATGTGCCGTGGAGTCGGACCCTACTCATAGCGACCCCTCTTTGGGTTTCCGAGGCAGTATCACTACGGAAGTAGATTGCCCCATCTTCCTTCCGAGGAGTGGCTGGTGAGTTTGAACCACCAGCCTTCTGGTTAGCAGTCAAGTGCCTTAGCCAGTATGCTACCAGAACTCCCCAAACAAAACCAAACTCACTGCCACCAAGTTGATTTCAACTGCCGAGAGATTGTGGCCAGCCATGATCGTATAGTGGTTAGTACTCTGCGTTGTGGCCGCAGCAACCTCAGTTCGAATCCGAGTCATGGCAGTGACTTTTGTCTACCTTCACTGCTTAGTCATAGAAACTAAATAACTAATCAAAATGAATTGTTCTTCATGACCTGGGTACTACATGATCATTGAATGATAGAGCTGGACATGAACAGCATCATTCCATGCTTAAATGAAAATGATTGCTGAAAGAACGAATGCGTTACTTTTTCTCATTTTCAAGGGTTTAATTTCCTTTTTACATCTTGTTCTGATTGATACATTCCTTTCACTGAAAGGTGTGAAAAGTAAGTAAGATAAAATGAAACAAGTAAAAAAATTAACTTTTTGAAAAGTGTACAGCAAATTCTTAATTATTAACGCATATGGAATTGAAATAGCCTCATAGACCACCATGTAGTAGATATTGACAGAAAAAAAACTATGGGTTTTCTTCAAGTGCATTTTGCTAGGGATTTTTTTCTTGACTGACAATTTCATATTTGAAATTCCCATATTTGACATATTTATTTTTTCATGCATTCATTATTCATTTGCAGATATATATATAGAAAACCTGAATAATGAACAGGACAATAAATTTTAACTGACTATGGTGGATGTATAAATTGATAAGGGAAATGCTTATAAATTTCACAAATTCATTGTATTTATCTCTAAATAGGGATTGCTTAAGCTATTAATTCTAAAGGAATATAGAAGTGTTAAGGTTAAATACTCATAAGCTTAATGGATTTTATCCAAACAGGGTAAGAATTTTTCTTAAAAATTGATCAAAAGTTCAACAATATTTACTGTCTTTACAAAGATTAATTGGATTAATGAAGCTTAACAAATTTTAGCAATATTTAAAAATATTTAATGAAATTCAAATAGATTTAACAACTTAAGTTTTCAGTTAGCCACCCAGAAAAGACGTTAAATGATCTTGGGTTAATTAGTTTTGGGAATGCTTAACCAGTCTTATCTTGTCATTTGAACTTAACAGCATAACAAGAATTTTTTAAAGTTTAGCTAGTCTCAGCTTGGTTTAACGGGGTTTAAAAATGCTTAGCTACATTTAATGAGGAATAACTAATGTTACCAGAGCTAAAAATTTTAATGAAGTTTAAATGTTAATGAGACATAAGTCCCTTTACTATTTTAGGTTATGAAGATTTTTCTTGAGATCAGGAAAGTCCCATAATTTCTGAGACAATTTATGAACACAATCTAAAAACAAATTATTGATAAATAAAAAGCATTTCTAAAAGATGCAATATGGTTTTTGGACTTGATGGGAAGGGAAAATCGGGAAACTGCAATTGCAAATATTCCTATAAAATAGTGGCTAACATTATGGAGCCCTTAGAATTTAAACTGGCCTTTTCTTCCATCAGATCCAATATCCTACATTGTTTCATTTCAAATAATGAACCTGTTTACTTTGTTCATAATTCTTATCTCATGTTTTTTATCTACTTTGAGGAACCCTTTCAGCATTTGAAACTGGGAGATGAAGGTGATGCTTGCAGAATCAAGTTTTTCCTTTCAAAATACTGGACAAATCTGGAGTTGGAGAAGGATAGGAAAAACAAGGATAGAAAAGTAATTTATAGATTAGAGTTTTTGAAATGGAAAGTGGAATGAAATCCCTCTATCCTGAGGACTAGAGAGTTATTTGGAAAAGATTCAACTACTGGCCCAATAAGTGATTTCCCAACAAACAATCAATATTTGAGACACTACTACTCTTTAGGGAAGAAGACAGGACTGACTGCTGAAACAGGTAGGGGGATGACCAAGAAGTGGTCAGAGAGTTTTGGAACAACTAAGGGAGGCGAACTTCTCTGTCAGTTTGTCCTGCTATGGTGGTTTGTGTGTTGCTGTGAGGCTGGAGGCTGTACTGCAGTGTTTCAAATGCCAGCAGGGTTGTCCAGGGTGAACAAGTGTCAGCAGAGCTTCCAGACTGAGACAGACTCAGAAGAAAAAAGAGGCCATCCACTTCTCCAAGAATTGGCCATGGAAAACATTATGAACAGCAGAGAAACACTAACTAATACATTACTGGACAACTTTATGAATAGCCCTGAAATATTGTCCAATACAGTACCAGAAGATAAGCCCCTTAGGTCAGAAGGCACTCAAAATACGACTGAGAAAGAGCTGCCTCATCAGAGTAGAACCAACCTTAATGATATGGATAAAGTAGAACTGCCAGGACCTCCATTTGCTGACATGGGATGACTCAAACTTAGGAGAAACAGCTGCAAAAATCCATTAATAATCAGAACATGGAATGTACAAAGTATGGATCAAGGATAATTAGAAGTTATGAAAAATGAAATGGAATGCATAAAGATTGATATCTTAGGCATTAGTGAGCTGAAATGGACTGTTTTTGACCATTTTGAATCAGACAACCATCTGATCTACTATGCTGGGAATGACAAATTAAAAAGGAATGGAGTGGCATTCATCATCACAAAGAATGTTTCAAGATCTGTCCTGAAGTACAATGCTGTCTGTGATAGAATAATATCCATTCACCTACAAGGAAAGCGAGTTAATTCTACTATTATTCAAATTTATGTACCAACCACCAAAGTCAAAGATGAGATAATTGAAGATTTTATCTACTTCTGAAGTCTGAAATTGACTGTACATGCAATCTAGATGTGCTGATTATCACTGGTGATTGGAATGCAAAAGTTAGAAACAAAGAAGAGTGTCCAGTAGTTGGAAAATTTGGCCTTGGTGATAGAAATAACACTGGAGATCCTGTGATAGAATTTTGCACGACCAATGACTTATTCATTGCAAATATCTTTTTTTCAACCACACAAATAGCAGCTATACACATGGACTTCATGAGACGGAGTGCACAGGAATCAGATTGACTACATTTGTGGCAAGAAACAATGGAAAAGTTCAGTATCTTCAGTCAAAACAAGGCCAGGAGCTGATTATGGAACAGACCATCAACTCTTCATATGCAAGTTCAACTTGAAGTTGAAGACAATTAAAACAAGTTCATGAGACGCAAAATATGAGCCTGAATATATCCCTCCTGAATTAAGAGACATCTAAAGAATAGATTTGAACATGGAACACCAATGACCGAAAACCAGAAGAATTGTGGGAAGACATTAAGAACATCATCCACGAAGAAAGTAAACCAAACCCAAACCCACTGCTGTCGAGTCATATCTGGCTCATGGCGACCCCTCCTTTGGTTTCTGAGGCGGTATCACTACGGAAGTAGATTGCCCAACCTTCCTTCTGAGGAGTGACTGGTAGGTTTGAACCATCAGCCTTCTGATTAGCAGTCAAATGCCTTAAGCACTATGCTACCAGAAGAAAGAAAGAGGTCACTAAAAGAAAAGAAGACCAAAATGGATGACAGAAGAGACTCTAAAACTTGCCCTTGAGTGGAGAGTAGCTAAAGCAAATGGAAGAAATGACAAGATAAAAGAGCTAAACAGAAGATTTCAAAGAGCAGCTACACAAGACAAAGTCAGTTATTATAACGAAATGTGCAAAGACCTAGAGTTAGTAAACTAAAAGAGAAGAACACACTCAGCATTTCTCAACCTGAAAGAATTGAAGACAAAATTTAAGCCTTGAGTTGCAATATTGAAAGATTCTATGGACAAAATATTGAATGATGCAGGAGACATTAAAAGAAGATGGAAGGAATACACAAAGTCACTGTACCAAAAGAATTTGTTGATGTTCATGCATTTCAGGAGATGGCATATGATCAAGAACCAATAGTATTGAAGGAAGAAGTTGAAGCTGCACTGAAGGAAGTGTCAAAAAACAAGGCTCCAGGAATTGACAGAATACCCATTGAGATGTTTCAGTATATGGATGCCCCACTGGAGGCACTCACTCAGCTATGCCAGGAAATTTGGAAGACAGCTACCTGGCCAACTGACTGGAAGAGATCCATATTTCTACCCATTCCAAAGAAAAGTGATCCCACAGAATGTGGAAGTTATCAAACAATATCATTAATATCACATGCAAGTAAAATCTTACTGAAGATAATTCAAAAACCATTGCAACAGTATATTGACTGAAAACTTCCAGAAATGTAAGCTGGATTCAGAGGAGGACATCTAATGAGAGATATCATTGCTGATGTCAGATGGATCTTGGCTCAAAGCAAAGAATACCAGAAAGATGTTTACCTGTGTTTCATTGACTCTGAAAAAGCATGTGATTTTGTGGATCACAACAAATTATGAGTAACATTGAAAAGAATGGGAATTCAAGAACACTTAATGTACTCATGAGGAACCTGTACATAGACCAAGAGGCTTTTGTTGGAACACAAGGGGACATTGCATGGGTTAAAATCAAGAAGGGACTGTGCCAGGGTTGTATCCTTTCACCATACTTATTCAATCTGTATACTGAGCAAATAATCTGAGAAGCTGGGCTATATGAAGAAGAATGCAGATTGGAGAAAGAATCATTAACAATCTGTGATATGCTAACAACACAACTTTTCTTGCTGAGAGTGACGATGACTTAAAACACTTACTGATGAAGACTGAACAACACTGTCTGCAGTATGGATTACACCTCAATATAAAGAAAACAAAAATCCTCACAACTGGACTAATAAGCAGCATCACAATAAATGGAGAAAAGATTGAAGTTGTCCAAGATTTCATATTACTTGGTTCCCAGTCAATGCCAATGGAAGCAGCAGTCAAGATATCAAACAATGTATAGCACTGATCAAATCAGCTGCAAAAGACCTCTTTCAAGTGCTGAAGAGCCAAGATGTCTCCTTGAGGTCTAAGGTATGCCTGACACAAGTCATGGTATTCTCAATCACCTCATATGCATGTGAAAGCTGGACAGTGAATAAGGAAGACTGAAGAAGAGTTGATGTTTTTGAGTTTTGGTGCTGGTGAAGAATGCTGAAGGTACCATGGACTGCTAAAAAAACTAACAAATATCTCCTGGAAGAAGTGCAGCTGACTGCTCCTTGGAAGCAAGAATGTCCAGACTTTGTCTCACCTACTTTGGTCATGTTGTAAGAGGAGACCATTCCCTGGAGAAGGATATCACACTTGGAAAAGTGGAAGGTCAACAGAAGAGGGGAATACTCTGAACAAGAAGGATTGAGACAGTGGCTACAATGATGGGCTCAGATATAGCAGGGATCATGGAGCTGGCACAGTATTTCGGGCAGCAATTCGTTCTGCTGTACACAGGGTCGTCATGAGTTGGAGATGATTCGACGGCACCTAACAACAACAACACTATTCTTTGAGATTATGATATTTGTTCCATTGATCTGATAATAATAAAAATTAATGTTGAATTATTCAGGAGTAATATAGTTCTAATTGAGAAAACCCTAACTTAAATTAACTTCATCAATAAATGAAAAAAGTACAGTCCTTTAACATTTTTTATGTGAGTCTACCAGGGTAAATTCCTTCAGCTCTTGGATATCTGAAAATGTCTTTATTTCACTTTTGTTTTTGAGAGGTATTTTCACTGTATATATTATTCTAGGTTAACAATTTCATTCTTTCGGTATTTTAAAGATATTACTTCCTCTCTTCTGGTTTGCATTATCTCCAGAGAAAATTCTGCTGCCATTATTATTGTTGCTCCTTTGAAGATAATGTGCATAATTGGTTTTAAACACTTTGATTATGATGTGCCTTGGTGTAGTTCCCTTAATATTTCTTGTATTTGTGTTTGAATGAGTAACTTGAATTTTTTGATTTATAATTTTAATCAAATTTGAAAACTTATTGTCCATTATTTATCCAATTTTTTTTTTCTTTCCCCTTCTTCCTTTTAGGACTCAATTACACATGTGTTAGACTACTTACACTTTCCCCTCAGGTCCTAGCAATTTTACTAATTTTTTCTTTAAAGTCATTTTTTGCTATGATTTTCATTTTGGATAGTTTCTATTTCTGCCTCTTTAAGTTCATCACCTTTTCTTCGACAATGTGTATATTTTTGTAAATCTATCCTAGTGTATTTTACATCTAAGATTTTTTTCTTAATTTCTAGAAGTTTTAATTAGGATACATATATAAACACCCATAGCTCTACTAAACATGCCCAATTTTTTTTTGTTCAGCTTCTTAAACATATGAAATGTAATTATAACTATTTAAATGTCTTTGCCTACTAATTCTATTTTAGTAGATTATCTTCATATTTTTCAAACATATTGAATTCTGATGAGGCTTCCAGAATAATAATAAAGAGGAGACAGCCCAAGATGCTTCTATTTAGTAAAGAAGACATAAAACTATCTTTATTTGCAGATGACAGGATCTTATATGTAGAAAATCCCAGAGATTACACAACAAAGTTACCAAAATAATGGTAGGGTTCAGCAAAGTATAAGGGTGCAAGGAAAACACAAAAATCAGCTGGATTCCTCTATACTAATAAGAACTCTGAAAAGGAAATCAAGAAAATACCATTTACAATGGCCCAAAAAAGGATAAAATTACCAGGGATAAATTAAACCAGGGTTGTAAATACAAGGACATTATTGCATGAACCAAAAGAGACCTAAATAAATGGAAAAACAAACCATAGTAATGGCTTGGAAATCTCAATACTGTGAAAATGTTAATACTACCCAAAGTGATCTACAGATATTGTACAATCCTGATTCAAATCCTAGCAACATTCTTTAATTAAATGGAAAAACTAATCTCCAACTTTATATGGAAAGTAAAGAAACCCTGAACAGCTAAAAAAAAAAAGAAAGAAACCAAACTCACTGCCGTGGAGTCCAATCCAACTCATAGGGACCCCTCCTTAGGTTTCCAAGGCAGTATTTCTACAGAAGTAGATTGTCCAGTCTTCCTTCCAAGGAGTGGCAATATTAAAGAAGAAGAACAAAGGAGGAGGCTTCACACTTCCCAGTGTCAGAACTTACTATACTGCCATGGTAGTTAAAATAGCCTGATATTAGTATAATAATAGACATACAGACCAAGGGAACAGAATTGAGAACTCAGAAGTAAATCCATCCAGCTCTGGGTAGCTGCTCTTTGACAAAGTGTGGTAGTCCAGTCAATGGCAAAGACATAGTCTCTTTAACAAATTGGGGCCGGTAAAACTGCATGAATATTGTTTAATTAATTATTTTACAAAGCTTACTAAAAATTCCATACCTTTTATACAGTGAGAAATAATATTGGTCATTACAATTATGAATGGGTTGGAAGATCATTCAGAGTACTGCTGGTATAAGTTTAATTCATCTGCCTATCAGAATCTGAGGTTAGCCCTCATAATCAAAACATTTTTTCAACTGTTAGGAGCAAAGTTCATTCATATCTGTAAAAAGACACAGTATTTTACTAAATTTTAAATTTGTAGGCACAGTTTTCAAGTCAAAATTACTATTTTTAAGGGAGATGTGCATAGATAACATCATTATGTTTGTTTGTAACAAGATTATATATCAATAAATTAATTTACATTCTAACAGCACAACTCTCAATCTAATTCAATTAGCACTACAAAGAAGTTCTTGAATTTCTCTCCTGTGCTTCTTTTTGTAATATAATAAATCTTAAATGTAGACTCAATTAAGTTCTCTACACTTTTTACACCCTGACTTACAAACTTTTATCTTTTGGTACTTATGTACAAATAACACATTAGAAATGGGAGGGAAAACATGAACAAGGAACATCAATGCAATTAATTCTCCCAAGCTATAGAATCCAACACCAATAAATATAAAACAAGGGTATTTAAAATTGTCAGCAACCATTGCTATGATCTTCTTCATCACTTTCTGCCTTCTGAATAGTGTTTCCACTATTTCAGCAAGAACAGTTCTTCGTGATTCGATTTCCACCTCATCTTTGACAATCACAAGCATGACATGGAGCTAGAAGCAGACCACAGCACAAAATCAGCGGTGTAATATACTCTGTCTCCCTGGATTTAAAGCCACTTTTCTTCCATTTCCTGTAGCTCACTGTAAAGAAAACAAATTCATCTAAGAAAAAAAAAAAAGTCTATTACATCTCAATATACCTGTTGCAAATAGCACAGGTGAAATGAAATTAAATGTACTTCAACACTGGTGTATTTTATATTTTGATCTAATTTTAAAATGTCTTTGAAAACATGACATGAAAAATGAAAACTTAGAACAATTATGTGCATGGATAATTCAGATATAAATTCCTCTGCAATACAAGAGAACAAATAACTAATTTAGAAATATCATTATTTGGATGTGCAGTTATTGCCTACCAAGCTCAATTTCATATGCATTGTAAGGTCTTGCTGTTTGAAAGAAAAAGAATGGAAAATCCCCATACCCACTGGTTGATTCTTGATACTCCACATTTAATACTTCAATCATTTGGCTTAAAGCTTTGACTCAGCTTAAATGCAAATACCTCTGGAGCAAGTAATAAATTCAGCTTCTATCTAAGCTTTATTATAAATAAGTTGTAAATTCTTAGATTGTGGAGAAGAAGTTAAGAATTTGAGAGAATTGACTGACTGAAATATTGAAGAGAGCATAACTACGAGAATGGAAAGAATGTAAAATGCTTGCCACTAATATACTTGCTTATCTATATTTTTAAGAAATCCTGGTGATGCAATGGTTAAGAGTTCAGCTGCTAACTGGAAGGTCGATGGTTCAAAGCCACCATCCACTCCATGGGAGAAAAGACCTAGTGATCTGCTGCCTTAAGATTACAGCCTAGGAAACACTATGGGGCTGTTCTACTCTGTTACTTTGGATTGCTATGAGCTGGAATTGACTCAACAGAAAGTAACAATAGCAACAGCAGCAATTGTATTTCTGCATTATATATGTCTTTCTAATATCCCACTTAAGGAGCTCTGGTGGTGTAGTCCCTAAAGGATTTGACTGCTAACCAGAAGGCTGGTGGTTCAAACATACCAACCACTCTTTGGAAGGAAGGTAGGGCAATCTACTTCCACAGTGATACTGCCTCGGAAACCCAAGGAGGGGTTGTTATGAGTCGGATCCAGCTCGACGGCAGGGAGTTTGGTTTTGTTTGGTAATATTCCACTTAACAAAAGATTTTTTAATACCAGTAACCCCCAAACATGAAAATTATTTATATTACATGGCCTGTATCTTCTTTTTTTTCATTTTGCAGTTAATATTTTACCTATATCATATAAGTAAAATCTTATAAGGCAATAAAGACATTTATATTTCTAATTAAAAAAAGAATATAAAGCAAAGAATAAAGCTTTAATATCCATACCAAAAATTGCACGTGGTGAATGGAAGCATCTTGAAGTTATGAATCTCTGGTAGCACAGTGCCTAAGGCACTTGACTGCTAACCAGGAGGCTGGCGGTTCAAACCCACCAGCCACTCTTCAGAAGGAAGGTTGGGCAATCCTACTTCCGTAGTGATAACTGCCTCGGAAACCCAAGGAGGGGTCGCTAGGAGTCGGGGCCAACTCGATGGCAAATAACAACAACAACAATTTACAGAAGGAAATTTTGCAAATATTTAATTTTCAATTATCAGAGTCAAGAACAGACCCCAGATTGAAACAGAGATCTCATAGCATTTCCCTTGTCACTTAGTGTATCTGGTATCATTTACCTTTCACTCACATCCCTGTAAATTGCTTTCCATTTACCCATGTTTTTGTCCCGTTATTACACTTAGGGTCTCAGTGCTGTTGTTGTTGTTGTTGTTAGGTCCCCTCGAGTTGGCTCTGACACATCAATCACATGTACAATAGAATGAAACACTTCCCAGTCTGCAGCATCCTCACAATCCTTGCTATGCTTGAGACCATTGTTGTTGAGTGTGTCAGTTTCTCTTGTTGAGGGGCTTTCCCTTTTTGGTGACCCTCTACTTTGCCAAGCATGATATACTTCTCCAAGCAATGGTCCCTTCTGACATGACCAAAGTAGGTGAGAGAGAGTCTGGCCATTCTCATTTCCAAGGAGCATTCTAGCTTCACTTCTTCCAGGACAGATGTGTTCATTCTTCTAGCAGTACATGGTATTTTCAGTATTCTTCACTAAAACCACAATTCAAAAGCATCAACTCTTTGGTCTTCTTTATTCCTTGTCCAGCTTTCACAAGCAAATGAGGCAATTGAAAATACCATTGCTTGGATCCAGCACACCTTAGTCTTCGAAGTTGCATCTTTGCTTTTTAACAATGTAAAGAGGTTTTTTTTTTTTTTTTGGCAGCAGATTTGTCCAGTGCAATTGGACATCTGATTTCTCAACTGCTGCTTCCATGGATGTTGATTGTGGATCTGAGTAAAATGAAATCTCTGACAACTTCAATCTTTTCTCCATTTATCATGATGCTGCTTATTGGTTCAGTTGTGAGGATTTTTGTTTTCTTTATGTTGAGATATAATCCATCCTGCTGAATATAGTCTTTAATCTTCATTAGTAAGTACTTCAAGCTATCTTCCCATTTAGCAAGCAAGATTGTGTCATCTGCATATCACAGGTAGTCAATGATTCTTCCTCCAACCCTGATGCCACATTCTTTTCACTTAGTCCAGCTTTTCGGATTATTTGCTCAGTATACATATTGAATAAGTATGGTGAAAGAACATAACTTTGATAGACAACATTCCTGATTTTAAAACATGCTGTATCCCCTTGTTCTGTTCAAACAACAGCTTCTTGGTCTATGTACAGGTTTCTCATGAGCACAATTAAATCTTCTGAAATTCCCATTCTTTACAATGTTATCCATAATTTGTTATGATCAAGAGTTGAATGCTTTTTCATTGTCACTAAAACACAAGTAAATATCTTTCTCATATTCTTTTCTTTCAGCCAAGATCTATCTGACAGACATCAACAAAGAAATTCCTCATTCAGTGTCCTCTTCTGAATTCAGCATGAATTTCTGGCAGTTCCCTGTCAATATACTACTGTGATCATTTAAAAATTATCCTCAGCACAATTTTGCATGCATGTGATATTAATATCTCTCTATAATTTCCATATTCTGTTGGATCATCTTTCTTTGGAATGGGCCCAAACATCAATCTCTTCCAGTCAGTTGGCCAGGTAGTTGTCTTCCAAATTTATTGGCATGGATATGTAAGTGCCTCCAGCAGAGCTTCTGTTTGTTGAAACATCTCAATGGGTATTCCATCAATTATTGGAGGCTTATTTTTCACCAATTCCTTCAGTGCTGCCTGGACTTCCTTCAATAATTTGGTTCTTGATCATATGCTACCTCCTGAAATAATTGAGTATTGACCATTTTTTTTTTTTTTTGGTACAGTGACTCTTGTGTATTCCTTCCATCTTCTTTTGATGTTTCCTGCATCATTCAATATTTCGCTCAGAGAATCCTTCAATATTGCAGCTCAAGGCTTGCCTTTTTTTCTTTCAGCTTGAGAAATGCTGAGCATGCTCTTCCCTTTTGGTTTTCTAATTCCTAATCTTTGCACATTTCATTATAATACTTTACTTTGTCCTCTTGAGCTTCCCTTTGAAACCTTCTGTCCAGCTCTTTTATTTCATCATTTCTTCCATTCACTTTAGCTACTCTCCATTCAAGAACAAGTTTCAGAGTCTCTGACATCCATATTGGTCTTTTCTTCCTTTCCTCTCTTTTTAATGACCTTTTGCTTTCTTCATGTATAATGTTCTTGATGTCATCCTATAACTTTTCTGTTCTTCAGTCATTGGTGTTCAAGGCATCAAATCTATTCTTCAGATGGTCTCTAAATTCAGGTTGGATGTAAGCAATGTCATATTTTGGCTTTCATGAACTTGTCCTAATTTTCTTCAGCTTTAACTTGAACTTTCATGTGACCAACTGATGATCTATTCCACTGTCAGTTCCTGGCCTTGCTTTGACTAAAGGTGTTAGACTTCTCCATTGCCACTTTCCACAGATGTAGTTGATCTGATTCCTGTGTATCCCTTGCATAGCCACTGTTTATGTTGTTGAAAAAAGATATTTGCAATGAATAATCATTGGTCCTGCAGAATTCTGTCATACAATCTCCAGTGTCATTTCTATCACCAAGGCCATATTTTCCAACTTCCAATGGTTCTTCTATTTTCCAACTTTCACATTACAATCAAAAGTAATGATCAATCCATCTTGATTGCTTCTTTGGTCAATATTAGACTGCAAAAGTTGGTAAAAAATCTTCAGTTTCCTCATCTTTGGCTTTGGTGGTTGGTGCATAAATTTGAATAATTATAGTATTAGCTCATCTTCCTTGTAGACATATGGATATTATCCTAAAACTGACAGTACTGCACTTAAAATAGATCTTAAGACATTCTTTCTGATGATGAATGTCATTCCTCTTCAATTTGTCATTCCTGGCATAGTAAACTACATGATCGTCTAATTTGAGAAGACCAATACCAGTACATTTCAGCTCACTAATTCATAGGATGTCAATCTTTGTGTGCTCCACTTCATTTTTGACAACCTCCAATTTTCCTAGGGTCATAATTCATATATTCTACATTCTGATTATTAATGGCTGTTTGCAGGTATTCCCAATTTGAGTTGTGTCCCATCAGCAAACGAATGTCCTGAAAACTTTACTCCATCTATAACATTGAGGTTGACTCTACTCTGGGGAGGCAGCTCTTCCCCAGTTGTATTTTGAGTGCCTTCCAACCTGAGGGGCTCATCTTCTGACACTATATCAGACAATGTTTCATGGCTATTCATAAAAAGTTTTCCAGTAACTCTTGTGCACTGCTGGTGGGATGATAAAATGGTACAACCATTGTGGCAAACAGTATGGTGTTTCTTTAAAAAACTGAAAATAGAAATACCATTTGACCCAGCAATTCAATAACTAGGAATATATCCTAAAGAGGTGAGAGGCAGCCCATAAACAGACATATGCACACCTATATTCATCGCAGCACAATTCACTGTAACAAAGAGAAGGAAACAACTTAAATGCCCATCAATGGACAAGTGAATAACCAAATTATGGTACATGCACACAATGGAATACTATGCTACATTAAAGAACAATGAAAGATAGGCAAATTATCTCACAATGTGGGTGAGCCTGGAGGACATTATGCTGAGTGAAATAAGTCCATCGCAGGACAAATACTGTATGAGCTCATTACTGTAAAAAGACAAAGAAGAGTTTGCTTGAGAAAGGGAACTCACTTTGTAGATTACCAGGGTGAAGAGGGAAGGGGAGGGAGTAATTTCAGGCTAGTTGGGGGCCACATGCTAACATGGGTAAGGGGAGGGATGGTATAGAAAGAGTCTGTGACAACCATGATAACATTAGAAAAAGGGAGGACACCAAATTGTGCACATAAGATATTAGACAGTATAGATACTAATACCAACCAGTATATCCACAATACTGCATTACTATTAACACCACACACCAGGCTACAGATAAACACATAAACATCTGAGAAGATCAGATGGGGGTCAGTGAAGAGGAATATCCTCTAGACCAAGGATAGATTCAGCTGAGGCTAATCTTGCACAGATACTAGTGATACAAAATACCTGCAATCCTCAGGGAAAAAACAGTAGACAGACATAGATCAATTTCTGACAGACAGACAGACACAATGGGGGAGAGAGATCCAATGGATCTACCAACTCAGGACCATAGTACTGGGGACACCAGATTCAATTGGCACAACAAAATACATGAAAGTCTTGTTCCTCATCCTACATTGGTGAGTGGCAACTGGGGTCTTAAAAGCTTTCAAGAAGCCATATAAGATGCAACTAACAGTCTTCTATCATTGGAAGCAAAGAAGAGTGCTAAACAACAATGACCCTTGAGACCAGAAGAACTAGATGGTCCCTGGCTACCAGTGCCTACCACTCAGGAAAGGATCAAATCTGGAAATCCTGGATAGAGTGGGAGGAAAATGTGGAACAAAATCCAAAGAATCAATAATGACCACAATTACTGGTTGGATGGAGTCTGATGAGACCCCCAATACTATGGTCTTAGGATACATTCTGGGCCTGGAATAAAACTCACTTCCAGGGTCAGGCTCTCAGCCCAATAGTAACAAGATGTACAAGTAGACCACTCAACCCAGGGTGACACACCCAAATACTCTATAGAAATGCATCCCTTGGAGCAATCAACCACAGGGCACCAGAAGGACAACATTCTACTGGAGGAACACAGGACAAACAGGAGTGCATAGCTATGAGGAGCATGGGGGGAGGGTTACTGGGCAAGGAGGGGTGGAGACTGGGTTAGGGTTGGGATGGTAAATGGGGAGTGAAACTAAATGTACATGTAATATTGAATGTAAAACAAACTCTGTTCTGTAAACTTTCACCTAAAGCACAATAAAAAAAAAAAAATTAAAAAATTCCCAGTTACGTCAGACAGTGTTTCACTGCTATTCATAATGTTTTTAATGGACATTTTTTTTTTTTTTTTTCAGAAGTAGATGTCCCCATCCTTTTTCCTAGTCTGTTTTAATCTGCAATGCCACTGAAACCTATCCACTGCGGGTGACCTTGCTGGTATTTGAAATACTGGTGGCATATTCTCTGTTGTCAGTGTCGATCTCAATAAAATATTACTAATGTATATAACCAAAATTGAGGTTGGGTCAAATAATTCAGGCATTATTCTCCTAAATAACATGTGTATTTTTATTAGAGCTTGTTAAAGTCAAATCTCTATGCACAGAACATAGTATTTCAATGACACAGCATAATGCTAAGGGACCCATTTTATGGCTTCTGTATTCTACCATATCATTTGCTTGCAATGCTGAAGTATTTTCTGAGCATGTCACATGTTAAACTTTGAATCACACACTTAGACAAGATGCTTTATATTGGCACTGAGAGAATGAGGGAAAGAAAGTTTGATTGGATGTGCAAATACAGTGAAAATGGAAAATATATAAAAAGAAAACGATTTTCCTGAATATTGGAAAAACTTTAAAGTGAACTATCTCATATAAATTGGGTTTGGAGCACTACTGAATTATTATATATCCATAATATCATCCCAAAGTCTTTAAATCAGGCTGAAGAGCAATGGAAAGACTCTGGGCCAGGTAATCAAGACAAGATAATTATATGTCACAATTCAGACATATTAATATAGGAAGCCATGAATCCAATGGGAAAAATTAGGCAGAATTTGAATCTTCAGGGTAAAGCACAGGGAACATCATGGATTCCAACTTGGAGAAGAAAAGCAGGGGACATCCACCAAATACTTCTAGAACAGGAGGTCACAAGAAACCATATAACTTCACAGGCAAGAATTTAGCTGGGGATAAGAAAAGAAAAATAGAGACAAGGAAGTTAGGAACATTATTTGACATTTGTCCCAAACAGGGGTCCCAAATGGGGGCATGTTGAAAAGGGACCCATTTCACATACAAGGAATAAATAGGAAATTGCCTACCAACCTTGATTTCAGATGCATTGGAAAATTCCCTTCTCTATTAACTGACTGTTGACATAATATTTAACATCTCAGACACTTGACTTCAGCTTTAACCCTCCATACAGGAGGAATCTGTTATCAATTCTTTATACTTCAACAAGATGACACTAGGGAATATGGAGACTCTCCAGTCTTTATAAATCTGGAATTAATAAAAAGATGCAGATCTGTGAAAATACTGTTGTTTTCACAATGATAATTTCATCACATAATTTTTGTACTAATTACATGCTTCTATCATACTTAAGGGAGCTCTGGTGGTGTAATGCCTAAGGCATTTGACTGCTAACCAGAAGGCTGGGGGTTCAAACCTACCAGCCACTCCTCAGAAGAAGTTTGGACAATCTACTGTTATACCTTGGAAACCCAAGGAGGGGTATCTGTGAGTAGATTCTGACTCCATGGCAGTGGCTGCATTGCGTTTTGCATCATACTTAAAGTAACACTGAATTAATACTTATCTATCCTTGCCTTCCTCATCTCCTATGTTTTGAAATGCCTAAAGGAAGTACTGTAAATTTTATTGATCCTTTGTTTCTGTTCTAGAATGGAATTGTAATATGATAGGCATTTCAACATGACCCTGCTTGGGATCCCTGTTTGTGACTAGCATCGTTGGTTGACTGAACTTAACTAATAGTAATTTTGATCAAGAAGGAATTTTCAGCCATGTAAATTATATATTATTAGTTCCCCTCAGCAGCACTTTTTAATGCTTTTGAAAATACTTTTATTGATTTATTTAAATAAATTATTTATATAATCTCATTTTCTAAGTTAGTTGTCAAGTTTAAAATTTTTCCTATCCCCATTGCAGAAGTTGGTATTCAGAATCCATGTTATGGTTCTACTACTATCTAACTTATTATTTGTCTTTGGATATCACAATTTCTTATTTCCTACATCTAAATTTCAGATAATACTATTGATTATGCTCTGCAGTACTGATTGATACCCTTCATCAACTTTTACTAGGGAAAGTTGTTTGAAATACTCTCCTAGAAGACTAATATTTTTAATGTAGTATTAAGCCAGCTACCATAAATTCTTTTTCAAATATTGTTGTACAACATATAAAAATACATACATACAGAATTTCACCTGTTCATCCTTCAAACCAATAGAATCCATTTAGTTGTTATTTGGAGAACAATTTGTATCACTAGAGAAGAGGAAGCCAAATGTTTTGTGTCCTTGTTCACATAAGCAAGGTGATGAAGTGAAAGAGCTAACAAATAAATGTGGTTTATAATAGCATCTGAAGAGGCTTTGTACTATTATAACATTTTCTTAAGACACCAAAAATCTTTGCCAGGGAATTTTTGGCTTCACATAACAATCACTTCAACTACCATAATTATATTTCCCTTATTGTTACTGCATTAAATAATATGTTTTGATGTGGATGAATTTAGGTGAAGTCAGATATGATATGCTTGATTTTCCTTCAAACAACTGATCCCTTTTTCTGCATCCCTTCCTTCCTTTCTTTTTTTTTAAGTTCGTTTTCTCTGAATAATATATTTTCTCTTAAGAATATTTGCTAGGAGTTCCAGTAAGAAGGGAGAAGAGGCAGAAAGACTGCACAGACCCTCTTTAACAAAGAAAAGGGGAAACAATTCATGTAGATATAGAAGATAATCCTGGACTCTGGAGCCTTGAAGGGAAGGATATATAAGTGGACTAAATTCTAACTAGTAGAAGAATTTTCATGAATATACCAAAAAAGGAGACATACGGAGCTGCGGTCTGGTAGCGATCCTGACAGCACTTTGGATATTGCTGAGTGGTGGTAGGATGTAAGAACTAACCTAAAAATCAGTCCTGCTAGTCAAGGACTGCATTGAGGACAGCTCTGGTGACTGGTGAATAAAAATGGAAGCAACAGAGAGGAAGATGGGCTGAGCTGTGGATTTTTACCTCTCCATGGGTCCAGCCATTTTGAATGTTTGCAAGTGGTTTGTTCATTTTGAATATTTAAAGCAACAGAGTTCTCCCAGATTCTAGGAACTTAAGAAGAGGCTCCACTTGCCAGAACGGTAAGGACATTCTAGATGCGGACGACTGTAAAGGTACGACATTGTCCTTGTTATTCTTATACCCCACACCCTCTTGGTGAATGGAGGTGTGGCCATGCCTCACTTCCACCCACCTTCTGGGCAGGCAGGAACTCCATCCCAGTCTGTGTGCTCAGATGGAGCCTGAGTGCCCTGCCCCACCCTGCCCCCAATTTTTTTAATTTTTTTCTCTGTTTTAGTTTGTTTGTTTTTTGTCTGTTTTAAAATTATTATTATTATTATCATTATTATTGTCCTTTTTATTAGCATTCTTTATTCTTCCCTTCCCAGGTTCTAGTTTTCTTTTTTTTTTTCTTTTTCCTGTTCCTGGTTGCAATTTTTTTTTCTTTCTTGTGGTTAACCCTGTTTCTTGCTTTTCTTTTTGTGTTTTTCCCGTTTTTTTCTTCATTATTCCCCTTTTCCACCTTTTTCCTGTTATTGCCCTCTTACCAGATATTGTGTTTTTTTCTTTTTTCTCTTTTTCCATTTTTGGTTACTGTTCATATGTAATTACAAGGTGTGTGTTCTGTTCATTTGCTTTTACTTTTTTGATAGATGTTCAATTATTATTTTTGTGTAACAGAGCAGAAAACACTAACAGTCCCCATATGACACAACTACACCCACACCTTCTTCAGCTTCACTTACTGAGTGAGAGCCACCACTTCCTTCTCCACCAATGGGCCAAAAATGAACAATCACCAAGAACAGCCTGACTCACACTTGGCTGCTCTTCACAACAGCTAACAGACATCTAAATACAATGTCACTATGTCTCTGAGACAACAGACCATCATAGTCCACACAAAGAAGCAAGATAAAAGTGGTAGAAACAAGGGAGCAGGGTACAGACCCAGAACACACCCATGAGGAAGAATAACAGCATTGGAACTTTCTGATAAAAAAATTCAAAAGAATTATATTTAGGTATCTTCAAAGGATTGAGAGATGGATCAAGGAAAACACAGACAAAACCCTAGAAGAATTTTGGAAGAAAATAAAAGAACAAAATGACAAAATAAATGAAAAATTAGAAATGATTCTAAATCTACAGAGAGAAATCCAGAAGATTAATATTAAGTTTTCAGAATTAAATAGCACATTGAAAGGACAAAGGAGTAGAATTAATGCAATGGAAGACAGAATTAATGAGATTGAAGACAAATGCCTGAATACTTATTTGGAAAGAGATCAATCAGAAAAAAGATCAAAACACAATGAAGAAAGCCTAAGGTTCAAGTCAGATACAATCAAAATGAATAACTTACGTGTCATTGGAATTCCAGAACAGGAAGAGAAAAATAATACTACCAAGAAAATTGTCCAAGATTTGTTGGAGGAGAACTTCCCTGATAAGATGAAAGAGGAGAATATATCCATTCAGGAAGTCCAATGAACTCCAGAAAGGATAGACTCCAAATGAAAATCACCAAGACATATCATCATCAAACTCCTCAAAACCAAAGACAAAGAAAGAATCCTGAAAGCAGCATGGGAAAAACAAAAAGTTACTTACAAAAGACAACCAGTAAGAATAAGTTCCAATTTCTCAGCAGAAACCATTCAAGTGAGAAAACAATGGGATGGTATATATAAAACACTGAAAGAAAAAATTTTCAACCAAGAATTATGTACCCGGCAAAATTGTCCCTCAAAGATGATAATGAAATTAGGAGATTTCCAGATAAACAGAAATTAAGGGAATTTGTTAAAACCAGACCAACCTTACAAGAAATAATAAATGGAGTTCTTTGAACTGAGAACCAAAAATAACAAACAACAACTGACCATTAATACACAAGATGACATAACTCAGAAACTACAGGTATGGACACATCCAAAGTAAAATAAGCTTACAAGATTGTAAACAGGGAACCAGAGACAACAATTGGCAAATGAGGACAACTACAGACCAAAAAGAGGGAAATGACTGTGTAGTTACAGAACTTCTACATGGTGAGGAAGTCAGGAAAGTTGCAAGATAGAATGGACTCTTCTAAACTTGAGGAGAAAATTATAAATTACAGGGTAACCTCAAAGAAAAATGATATAAACCTTCACATCATAATAAAAAAGAGGACAAGCACAAATATTCAGTAAATAGTAGAACAACAGCAACAGAAGAAATGATAACACGATTCATAAACATAATGAGCTCAGTACATAAAATAATATGGAACAAAGAAACCAGGGACACCATGAAAAAACACATAACAAAATGACAGCAACCAATTCATACTTGTCGATAATTACACTAAAAGTTAATGGGTTAAATGCACCACTCAAGAGACGGAGAGTTGCAGATTGGATAAGAAAACAAAACCCATTGATATGCTGCCTA
>NW_006921588.1:35491636-35571682 GCF_000298275.1 Orycteropus afer afer
TCAAAAATCTACTGGAACTAATTGAGAGATTTAGCGTCGTGGCAGGATATAAAATCAACATCCAAAAATCAGTTGGATTCCTCTACACCAGCAAAGAGATTAAAGAAAAAGAAATAAAGAAATCAATGCTATTTACAGTAGCAACCAAAAAAATAAAATACTTGGGAATTAATCTTACCAGGCACACAAAAGACCTCTACAAAGAAAATTGTAAGAAACTACTTGAAGAAACCATAGAGATCTGCATAAATGGAAGAACATCCCACTTTCGTGGATAGGAAGATTGAACATTGTGAACACGTCAATTCCACCCAAAGCAATCTATACATTCAATGCAATCCCAATCCAGATCCCATCAACATTCTTTAAGGATATGGAAACATCAATCACTAATTTTATATGGAAAGGAACCATTGTGGCAAATGGTATGGCGTTTTATTGAAAAAAAAAAAAAAAGAATGAAACAGGAGGTCTCAAACTGCCAGATCTCAAAACCTACTATACAGCCACAGTAGTCAAAACTGCCTGGTATTGGTACAATGACAGACACATAGACCAATGGAATAGAATTGGGAACTCAGAAATAGATCCATCAACCTATGGTCAGCTGATCTTTGACAAAGGGCCGAAATCCATTAAATGGGGAAGAGAATGTTTGTTTAATAAATAGTACTGGCAAAACTATTTATGGACATCCATTTGCAGAAATATGAAACAAGATCTATACCTCACACCATACACAAAAACTAACTCCAGATGGATCAAAAACTTAAATGTGAAACCTAAAACTATAGAGTTCCTCAAGGAAAAACTAGGGCAAATTTAGGGGCCTTACTATATGGCTTAAATAGACTATCAAGCATAACCCAAAATGCACAAACAGCAGAAGAGAAACTAGATGAATGGGTCCTTCTAAAAATTAAATATTTATGTGCTCCCAAAGACTTCTCCAAAAAAGTCAAAAGAGAACTTACCAATTGGGAAAAAAATATTTGGCAATGACATATCTGACAAGGCACTTACCTCTAGAATTTACAAAAAAAAACACTCCAGAACCTCAACAACAAAAGACAAATAATCCAATTTAAAAATGGGGAGAAGACATGGATAGAGACTTCACCAAGGAGGATATTCAGGCGGCCAACAAACATATGAAGAAATGCTCACAATCATTAACCGTTAGAGAGATGCAAATCAAAACAACAATGAGATACCATCTTGCTTCAGCATTAGTAGCAAAGTTCAACAAGACAGAAAATAACAAATGCTGCCGAGGAGGTGGGAAGATTGGGACTTTCATACACTGCTGGTGGGACTGTAAAATGGTACAACCAGTGTGGAAATCAGTATGGCTATTCCTTAAAAAGTTGGAATTAGAAATACCATTTGACCCAGCCATTCCATTACGAGGTATATATTCTAAAAAAGTGAGAGCCATGACAAGAACAGATGTTCATCACAGCACTATTTACAATAGCCAAAAGATGGAAATCACCTAGGTGTCCATCAACTGAGGAATGGATAACCAAACTATGGTACACACACACAATGAAATACTATGCAACCCTAAAGAATAACGTAGAATCTGTAAAACACTGCATAACATGGATGAACTTGGAGGACATTACACTGAGTGAAATAAGTCAATCACAGAAGGACAAATATTATATTAGTCGGCTATTGTAAAAGTCACGGAAAGATTGATCTATGGAAGGAAATTTTCTTTGTTGGTTACCAGAGGTGGGAGAAGAGGGTAGGGAACACTGTTAGATAGGTAGAGATAAGTATTGATTTTGGTGAAGAGAAGAGCAATGTACCAAATGTGAGTGATCAACACGGTGGCATTGAGGATGAGGAAGACAGAGAGAGGTACGTGGGAGGTACAGACAACAAAGATGAACCCTTTTACACATATAGTTCTGCATTGTTACTGAAGGCAAACATGGGTATATGGGTGGATAGATGGGTGGACAGGCTGAACTATTAGGTATGTCTATGAAGCCAGGAGTGTACCCAAGACCATGTATAGAGTTGGCAGGCAGTGGTTCTATATGTGTATTCATATGATATGTAAGAATTGCCAGGTGTATAGTAGAGTTGACAAGGGACAAGGTTGTAGTTACTTCTGGGTCACAGTGAGCTACCCAGAGGGAGCGAGTAGTTGAACCTGTGGGCTCAGGACCATATTCTCAGGGAACATCAAGCTCAATTAGCATAACATACTACACAAAACATTGCTTCTTCTCCTACTTTGGTGAGTAGTGACTGGGATCTTAAAAGCTTGCTAGCAGCCATCTAGATGCAGTGATGGGTCTCTCCTCATCCAGAGCAAAGAAGAATGAAGAAAACCAAAGATTCATGGACTGGTACACCATCCGATCTGCAACTTATACAACTGTGAGAACAGTAGAACTAAATGGTACCCAGCTACCACTGTCAACCACTCTCAGAGGAGATCTAGGTAAGACATTCTGATAGAGAGGGAAAACAATGTAAAACAAAACTCAAAATAATTTGGGAAAAAAGGAGGGGGCACCAGGTTTGCTGGTCTGATAGAGCCTGGTGGAACTCCTAAGACTGTGGCCACTATCTGCCCTTCAGGTCTGGAATTGGACCCATACCTGTGGCTTCCAGCCAAACAAAAGACCAGCATATGAGTTGAAGATTTACCTGAGGTAGATACACTCCTTGCAGAGATCAATCAATCATAGGAGAAAGAAGGGCTGTTTATGCATAGGGAGACAGCACAGGGGGCAGGAGTTCACAGAGGGATGGATACAGGGAGGACCTAACTATTGGGAGGAAGTGGGAGGGGGGTTATTGCATTGGGGTAAATTGTAGTCAATATCATGAGACAAAATGTATGTGAACTGTTGTATGGAAAGTAAATTTGCTCTGTAAATTTTCACCAACATCACACACACACACACACACACAAAAGAATATTTGCTAGCAGAGAGGAAGCCATTATTTAATTCTTGAGGTCAGCTTCTTCTCAATAAGTAACAGTTTCCATGACCTTGCCTCTGCCACAGCCAACTTAACTTGGTGTATATTCAACTAAAAATGAGCCTGTTGGAGTTTTTTTCTATGGAATGTAGAGTTGTTTCCAGAGAGATTACTAAATGCAGTCTCTGGCACCAAGATAGTCTTATTTGGCTGTTCCTGAGCACCACATGTAACATGGATAAAGAAATCTGGTATACAGGGAAAAAGAGGAAAAAAGCTGATACACACATACAAGTAGGGATGAGAGAAAATGTGAACTCAGGGACAGACAGAAAGCAAGAAATAGGGACAATAGCTTTCTTAGTGTCTGATTATTTTCTTAGTTTTGTTTGCATACTAAAAAGTCTAGTTGTGGTTACCAATATCACATTCCTTTATACACTTCATACCATTTCAAAATTCCCCCATTTGTAAAATCTAATCTGAATGAGTTTTGTTTATTTGTAATCAAATTAGCTTTATCTACTGGACATTTACAAAACTCAAACATTATCTATAAAAATAGCTGAAGTAGTAGTAACGTCTATCTGCTATTTCATTTGATATTAGGATTTTTTTTTTATTGTAAATGTTCTCCCTAACCAGGGTAGAATTCTAGCTCATGTTTGCACTTCCAACAAGTAGAATTACTCAGACCTCGTGGTAGGAACTCAACAAATGGTTACTGTTTACGTGTGTGTGTGTGTGTGAATATGCACAAAATCGGTCAGATTTCTTTTTATCTAATTATCTATGATTACTGTGTTCTTCCCATGTAATGGTAGATTTGAAAAATAAGCCTAATTTAAACCAAAACTATCCCATGAATTCTTTTTAAAACCAAAAATTAATTTAGTTTAACTAGCAAATAATGTCTGCCTTGACCACTGTGCTCTTTTAAGCTCTATCTATGTGGGATCAACTCGACAACAGCAACTCAAAAGACTAGACAGCAAAATTAGGGGGCTATGACTTTATGTTAATGACCAAAACCAAACCAAACTCACAGCCCTCAAGTTGGATCTGGCTCAAAGGGACCCCTCCTTAGATTTCTGAGGCGGTATCACTATGGAGGAAGATTGCCCAAACTTCCTTCTGAGCAGTAGCTGGGTTTGAACAGCTAGCCTTCTAGTTAGCAGTCAAATGCCTTAGGCACTATGCCGCCAGAACTCCCTTATGTTAATGAGTGAGGAATAACTCAGAAAGGATGGGTGAGAATTATTGCCAACTTGAATGCAATCAATGTCATTGAATTGTACATTTGGAAACTCTTGAATTAGTGTATGTTTTGCTGTGTATATTCTCAATAACAACAAGAAAATAATTATTTTTTTAAAAAAAAAAGCCTAAGATTAGTCAAGTTGGCTTAGGATAACTGGTATATGAACTTGCTAAATTAATGAAATTAACCAAATTGGAAATAAAATATATATGAAGTTGTAGCTAATTGCCTGTTAGTTGTAGCTAAGTAATTGCCTGTTAGTTGCCATTAAGTTGGTTCTGACTCATAAAAATAACTGAAATGCAATTTAACTTAATATAGAAATTTATTTTGATTATGCCATAGAGAAAGTAAAACATCTTTTTAATATATTTAATTTCTACATTATTAACTCTTATAAAGATAAGATTGAGAAATTCTTTTCTGAAAAAAAATGTGTACTTTGTATTCTCTATAATATCAGACATGAATGTATAAATACCATTATGACATATATGTGAAAAGTTTGATTTATAGAATTGACTATTTTACAGTTCTGCTTTACAAGCCCAAACTATGCATAAATGGTGTGTGTATCTTTTGAGTAAATTTTTCTTATTAATATTGAAATATATGTATTTTTCAAATATTCATGTTCCATTATAATACTGAATTATTTTTAATGCACTTTCAAAACTTTCAAAACATCTGTTTCAAAACTCTTGGTAACATCAGTTACTGAGAGATGGTATTAGATTGCACTTTGCAATGAAGTGATTGGCTCATATTAATAAGAGCTCAGACAAAGCATACTGCATGCCCAAGTTTCATTTTCACAAAATAAAGCTACTAAGATATTGAAGCAGTATTATTTGCAAGTATGTGCCTAAGGCACTTGAGTGCTAACAGAAGGCTGGCAGTTCAAACCCACCAGCCACTCCTCAGAAGGAAGGTTGGTCAATCTACTTCTGTAGTGATACTGCCTTGGAAACCCAAGGAGGGGTCGCTATGAGTTGGGGCCAACTCAATGGCACACAACAACAACAACAATTGCTAGTATGTCATCAAAAGAAAAAAAGTGGTGAAACTTCTAAAAGCTGTAATTATGCCATTTTAAACCTTAAAAATGTGAGTAACAACCAGAAGGTTAAAAATAACATGAATTTAGGAAAATATTTTATGAAACATTACCCTCTTATAAAAGATTTTACAATGGAGATGTGAATATAGTTATACATTTTAAGATTTTGCTTCAGAAAATAATTTGTTCTGAATAACTTCAAAATAATCTCTCATAAGCCTTACAATATTTTATTTTATTTTAAGTGAAAAAGAAAACAGAGAGATCAGTATCTTCAAGGTAGCTTTTGTGTATCAAATAAATACTGATTACAGAGAAAATCTGAAAAGATTTTAAAAAAAAAAAAAAAAAAGAATAGCAGTCCTTTAAAACAAGGTAAACATCTATGGAACAAGAAGCAGAAAATCAAGAGGGTTGAAGCTTCAGGTCTACTGGGCTTTGCATGCAGCAACAAGCAGAATGGGTAGGGAGTACCAGAGTTTAACATTGCCCACAGAGATGGACTCACTGCTTGAAGCCAGGCCATTAAAGGGAGCAAAGAAAAGCTGTAATTGTTCCCAAGGAAATTACTTACATAAAGAGGCATGTCTAAGGGAGTCAGAAAAAATAAGACAAATCTTCCCACTGAAGACTGGTATGAAGCTGCTTGCTAGGCCATGACTAAAACAGAAGTACCCACAATGTAAAAGTTTAAAGCGCTAATCTTTAGATAGCATCATTATGCTCATATGCAATAAAATCAATTAATTTGTGTTCTAACAGCACAGTCCTCAGTCTCTTTCAATTTGTAGTACATGGAAATTCTTGAATTTCTCCTCTGTATCTCTTTTTGCAAGATAATAAATCTTATAGGGGACAAACTTGCCTATAACCTATTTGGAATCTACCTTTGCACTGGATATAAGAAGATGCAGGCTTTTTTTATTTCCTCAGTTGGAACCCCCAAGTAGGGAAAATATTTTTAAACAAAAGCCTCTTAAAAATGTGAATAATAATGAATTTTTGCCACTATACATGAGAAAAGGAACTCTGGTAGTGCTATGCTTAAGGCATTTGACTGCTAACCAGAAGGTTGGTAGTTCAAACCCACCAGCCACTCTGCAGAAAGAAGACTGGGCTATCTACTTCTGTAAAGTATTACTACCTCAGAAACCCAAAGGGGGTCGCTATGAGTCGTTATGGACTCGATGGCAGTGAGTTTGGTTTGGTTATACACGGGAAAGATGAGCACAGAGAAAGAGAGGAAAAAGAACTCTCATCATACATGGGCCTACAAACCAAAACTCCAAAACAAACAGGGGGACAAATGTTAACAACCATAGCAAATAAAATAAAAATTCAAGAGATTAAGTCACTTCAGATAAAGTACAAAATAATCAACAAATCTAAAATGATCTCAAAATAAGTACACAGCAGATTCACAAAGGTATGAGAGAAAGAAGACCATGAAACACAAGGTCAAGAAAACATGAAGAAGAACTGATTCCAAACCCTTGGTATCAAAAATTCAATCATTGAAATAAAAAATTTAAGAGATTGTTTATGTAGAAAAGGGGCATAGTCAAAGAAAAGATTACTGTTTTTATTATTGTCATAAAGAATGCACAGCAAACATAGAAGATCTAGTGAAATCAAGTGCAAAAACACATAGTAAGCTCAGAGACAGATGTCCAAAGACAAATAGAGTGAGAATCTCTAATAGGAAAGCAAGTGAAAGAGAATTGAAAAAGTATTGGAGAAATAATACTCCAAGGCATAAGGCTGAGAATATTCCAATAAAAATGGAAAACATGACTCTTCAGTTAGAAAGGACACATGGAACTACCAGCATAATGAACAAAAATTAATCAGTATCTAAATGCAATTTGGTGATACACTGGTATTGGTGCAGGAATAAATAATAATAATAATAAACAATTGGTGCAAGGCTAAGCAATGAAACAGAATAGTAAACGTAGAAATAGATCAGAGTAGTCTTTTCTCCTTCCCAAGTCCAGTTAATTACAACGTTCAAAACGTTTCCCTTTAAAATAAAGTATTAAATAAAGCATTCAGAACTCCATGTAGCAAATGCAAGATATTAGGATTTTTCCTTCCTTCCGGTTTTTCTTTTCCTGTTTTTCTATTAAAGTTCAGTTTCAAATAATTGAGTTAACCATACTTTTAAATTAAAAGCATGTTGCCACCATAGACCTGCCAGTACTCTTTCCTATTTTATTTTTGTCTTTCTCTATTTATCACTATTCCTATTCCCCTCCTCCCATAGGTCATGTGTTTAAGTCTATGAAAATATATAATGTTGTTTTGTAGATATATTTTCAAAGGTGTAAATCTCATTCTATTTTCTACTTTTCAAAGTAGAAGCCTGCATTATCAAAACCACTTATCAGAGATTTTTTGGTGTTGCTGAAACTTGTTAGTTTATTCTTACTATTTCATAGAAATCTATAGTAAATAACCACCAGATTTTAACTGTCCATCTAGCTTGTCTATTTCATTGGTCCATTTTTTCCCATTAAAATGTCCTTGATTTTCTTTGATTACCAGATGTTATTTCTATATCTTAGATATTACATTCTAGTTTTAAATTTAAAACCTTAGTTTTAAATTTTGCCAACAACTTTTTGTCAATTGTTTCTTTAACTGAATAGAAAATCTTACTATTTATGATATTATAATGATTTATTTCACCATATTGTAATTTGTGCTTGTTTTTCTTGTTGTAATGTGCTGTTGAGTAAGGCCCCGACTCATAGCGACCCCTCCTTGAGTTTCCGAGGCAGTATCACTACAAAAGTAGATTGCCCCATCTTCCGACCGAGGAGTGGCTGGTGGGTTTGAACCACCAGCCTTCTGGTTAGCAGTCAAGTGCCTTAGGTACTATGCTACCAGAGCTCCCAATTTGTGCTTAGAGGTCTTATATAAGAAGTCTATTCCCACTGGCAGTCAATAAAACTATTCTAATTTTCTTCTATTTGCTTATAGTATAATTTCACAATTTGTATATATTTGGAATCTGCCTTATACAAGATGTTGGGAAGGTCCAGGTTTATTTTTCTTCATATGCAGCCCTAATAGGGAAAATATTTTTCAAGAAAAGCCCCCTGAAACATATGAGTAATGATACTTTTTTTCATTGTGTTAGGTAGGCAATTCTCACAAATGGACTAATAAGTAACATCATGATCTAAGGAGAAAAGATTGAAATTGTCAGGGATTGAATTTTACTTGGATCCACAATCAACAACCATTGAAGCAGCAGTCAAGAAATCAGAAGTCTTATTGCACTGGGCAAATATGCCGCAAAAGACCTCTTTACAGTGTGAAGGAGCAAAGATAACATTTTGAAGACTAATGTGAGCCTAACCCAAACCATGGTATTTTCAATTACCTCATATAAACGTGAAAGCTGTACAATGAATAAGGAAGACTGAAGAAGAGTTGATGCTTTTGAATTGTGGTGTTGGCAAAGAATACTGAAACTACCATGGACTGCCAGAAGAACAAACAAATCTGTACAGGAAGAAGTGCAGCCAAAATGATGCTCCTTAGAAGTGAGAATGGCCAGACTTTGTCTCACCTACTTCGGTCATATTTTCAGAAGGGACTGTTCTCTGAAGAAGGATATCATTCTCGGTAAAGTAGAGAGCCAACGACAAAGGGGAAAACCCTCAACTAGATAGATTGACACAGTGGCTGCAATGATGGTCTCAAGTATAGCAAGGATTGTGATGATGGTGCAGGACATGGCACTGTAGGTCGTTCTGTTAGGTACTGGCTTGTTAGTGCCTAACAACAGTTGGGCAATGAATGAGAGACTTAGGTACCAGTTGATTAGTTTTTTCTCTCTCTGTTGTGAAATTGGTTTATCAACTCTGGAAAAATAATCAAATGAAGGTTTATTGAGAAATCATACCTCATTTTGTCAATTTATAAGTCATTCTGGCCATGAAGACTTGGAGAATAATAAGCATATTCTGAACTCCATCTACAGTTAACACATATTCTTAGAACTCAGACTTCTGGCAACAGTTACAGCTAACCAAAGTGGGTGAAGAAGTTTGATATTTTCCCATTTCAATCTCCTCTTCCATACCAGCATGTACAGGTTTGTGCAGCAGGCAATTTACAGAAGATTAAAAATAACTGTTGAGTGTGGACTGTTTTTGAAACTCAAGTAATTGACACATTAAATAATAGCCTAAACATTTAAAGTTTGAGAGTGATTTGGGAGAAACCCTAAATTATTATTCCTATGAGAAACAGTAAATGAGATTTTATCCTAATCTAGGAGCTGTGATAGCATAGTGCCTAAGACACTTGACTGCTAACCAGAAGGCTGGCGGTTCAAACCCACCAGCCACACCTCAGAAGGAAAGCTGGGCAATCTACTTCCGTAGTGATACTGCCTCGGAAACCCAAGGAAGTGTTGCTATGAGTTGGGTCCAACTCGATGGCACATAGCAACAACAGCAACAACAGCTTCCTATGATTAGATTATGTCAAGGAAGTGGAAAATAATCCACCATTGGCAAGAACCTTTCATTAGAAGGCTAGCATAAATCTGAGCACTGATCCAAACAGGTGCAGTCAAAAGGATGTTAGTGTATAAATCTTGGTTATCATTCTGAAAAACAGCCATGTAAGAGCAGACCTGCTTAAATCTAAGAAATTAGTAAAATTTGTACAAACCAAATCACCATACCCGTTGCTGCTGATTCTGACTCATGGCAACCCCATGTGTTACAGAGTAAAATTGTTCCATAGGGTTTTCTTGGATGTAATCTTTATGGAAACAGATATCCAGGCCTTTCTTGTGCAACACCACTGGGTGGATTTTAACAACCAGTCATCAGATTAGCAGTTTAGTGCAAATCTTTTGGGCAATTATTTATAAGGTCAATCAGCAAAAGTACTCATTCATATATCAACTTTAAAAATATAAAGTTTTGAGATAATAGATAAACCTGGTTTGGTGGAAATGAAAAGGGATGGTGATGCGAAGGATTGTGGCAATAACACCTGGGAATAAAAAAAGGCACACACATCAACAGGTAATGTTGCACATGCACGAATGAAATTGCATTGTGCTTTTATTTAAGTGCAAGTAAATGACTTAAATGCACCCTTGTAGTAATTGGGTTGAGACAGCAGACAAGTAAGAATATAGACTCTCTGAATAAAATACAATCAATATATGATTATACAACAATGGCTAGAGAAAGAGAGAGCTATAAATTCACCAAATAGATAATAAACTTTATTGTATAACTATAGAACATTTACAAAATGTAATCATACATATAATGAAAATAAATATCTTCAAGTCAAAGTAAAATATTTATCAGTCATGTTCTCATGATATAATAAAACTAGCAAAAATAATAAAAACGCATCATAATTATTTGGACATTAAGCAATATACTCCTAAATAAATTTTGAATTAAAAAAAAATTATAAGCTAAAAAACAATGAAAAGGAGTAATTTATAACAAAATGTATGTTATGCAAAAAAAGGATTGAGAAAAATTGTACCCTTAAGTGACTTTATTCTTTTTTTCTAATTTTTTCCCTGTAATTTGGGTGCAAATTTACAAAGCAGATTCATTTTGCTCTCAACAATTCATGCACATTGGCCTCATGGTACCAATTACAATCCCGACAATAAATAGCTTTTCTCCCCATCTCCTCCATGTGACTACCGCTTTCCCTGTGTCTTTCTTACCTGTGCATTTCTGTTTGTGCAGCTTCCTCCTGTGCAAATGCTGCCCTTCTGATCTCTCAAAGTTGATTGATTTAAGGGTGCATGTCCCTAGGGTAGGTGGATGCATCTTCCTGGAGTAGGTGTTCCACCTGTAGGCCTTTTCAATGTTACGCTGAGAGTTAATCCATGGAAGAGTCCAGTTCAAGGCCTGAAGGATAAACCAGGGCCATAGTCTCAGAAATCCACCATTCTCTATCTGACCAGTAGTAATTCTGGTAATTTTGTGTTTTTAATTTTTATTCTACATTTTTCCTCCCACTCTATCCAAGATCTCCAATTTTGGTCAATTTCCAAATGGTTGGCATTGGTAACTGGGCACCATCTAGTTCTTCAGGTCTCAGGGTAGTGAAGACTGAAGTTCCCATGATCCATCAGACCATTGCACTAAATGTTTCCATACGTCTTTGATTTTCTTCACTCTTCTTTGCTCCAGACAAGGGAAACCAATAGTTGCATCTAGACTCCAGTCTCTACTCACCAAAGTAAAATGTAGAACAAGATTTTTATGTACTATCTTGTGCCAATTGAGCTTATTTTCCCCTGAGAACATTGTCCTAAGCCTACAGGTCCAGTTTCTCATTCCCTCAAGGTGTTTGCTTATCACAGAGAAGATATGCCAACCTTGTACTCTCTTAGTTCTATAATGTATGTGAATATTTTCGTAGCACAAATAGGCATGTAAGAATATCATCAGCCAAATCTATCTACATTCATGGGTATATTCTCATTTACCTACTCACACCTGATCTTCTCACCTGTCTATCCATTTATCCTTAGACCACTGTTTGTTGTTACCATTAACACAGTATTGTGCAGGTAATAATATTTGCCTCTGTTGTCTATACCTTTTGTGCACCTCTCTGTGTCCTCCTTTTCCTCATTGTTATCGTGCTGGTCACACACATTTGTTGCATTACCTTTCCCTTCACCAAAATCAACATATGATTCATAACTAGTCAGAAATTTTCCCTACCTTTCCCTTCCATTCCTGGTAAGCAACAACATAAATTTCCTTCCCTGTGTAAGACTTCCTTGACTTTTTATAATAATTGACTCATACAAGATTTATCCTTCTGTGATTGACTTATTTCACTCAGCATAATGTCCTCCAACCTCATCTGCATTGTGAGGTGATTCACAGATTCTTAATTATTCTTTAATGTTGCATAGTATTCTACAGAGTGACTGTACCATAGCTTGGTTATCCGTTTATCTGCTGATGGGTTTTTAGGTTGTTTCCATCTCTTTGCTGTAGTGAATAGTGCTGCAGTGAACATGCTTGTGCATACGTCTATTCATGTCCTTGATCTCACCTCTTTAAGATATATGCCTTGTAGTGGAATTGCTGGCTCAAATCCTATTTCTCTTCCAATTTTTAAGGAAACATCATACCATTTTCCACAGTGACTATACCATTTTACAGTTCTACCAGCAGTGTTTCTATCTCTCCACAAACTTATGTTGTTGTTGTTTTTACGTGCTGTCGAGTTTGACCCGACTCATAACGACCCCTCCTTGGGTTTCCAAGGTGGTATCACTATGGAAGTAGATTGCCCAACCTTCCTTCCGAGGAGTGGCTGGTGGGTTTGAACTGCCAGCCTCCTCGTTAGCAGTTAAGTGCCTTAGGCACTACGCTACCAGAGCTACTACAAACTTATGAGCATTTGTTATTTCTGCTTTGTTGAACTTCACTATTATTGCTGGGTTGAGATGATATCTTGTTGTTTTGATTTGCATCTCTCTAATGCCTAATGAGGAGCTCTGGTAGTGTAGTGCCTAAGACACTTGACTGCTAACCAGAGGCTGGTGGTTCAAACCCACCAGCCAATCCTCAGAAGGAAGATTGGGCAATCTACTTCCATAGTGATACCGCCTCAGAAACCCAAGGAGAGGTCACTATGAGTTGAGTCTGACTCAACAGCACATAATAACAACAACAACAACAATGTCTAATGATAGTGAGCATTTTCTCATGTGTTTGTTGCCCACCTGTATATCTTTTTAGTGAAGTGTTTGTTCATGTAAGTGACTCAATTCTTAATGTAGAAAGATGAAAGTCAAAGAAGTTGGTATTTACTTTCAGATATTGAAAAAAAAAAAAGAATGAGCTCAACAACAACAAGATAAATAAAATTTTGAAAAAAAAAATTTGAGAAATACAAAGGAATGTAGAAAGAGATTGTTGTTATTGTTGTTGTTATGTGCCATCCAGTCAGACCTGACTCATAGCAACCCATCCTTGGGTTTCCGAGGCAGTATCACTATGGAAATAGATTGCCCAACTCCCTTCCAAGGAGTGGCTGGTGGGTTTGAACGACCAGCCTTCTGGTTAACAGTCAAATGTCTTAGGCACTATGCTACCAGAGCTCCAGGAAAGAGATTAGTAAAGATGAAAATTACTTGTTGCTTAAGAACAGTAGATTTAAGAAACAATAGCATAAAAGAAAAACGTGCCTGTTTGTGTCTAGTTGGAAGGTACAAATATAATACCATTTCAAAATACCCAGCAAAATTTTCAAAGACTATTTGCCTTATAAACACAAATCAGAGACAATTTAACATTTTCATCATTGCCTTTTTCAAAGTGTGTTGATATTTCATCTAACTTTGAATTGCCATAAGTGGTGCTTACCCAAGTTGGGCCTATTTTAATGTTTCATATATTACTGCACAGAGGATATCAGGGGTCAATAAAGTTTTTCTGTAAAGGGCCGGATAGTAAATATTTTAGGTTTTGTGAGCCATAACGTCTCTGTCACACTTATTTTATTCTGCCATTGTGCTCAAATGTAGCCATAGGCAAAACATAAATGAATAAGCATGGCTTTGTTCCAATACAAATCTATTTACAAAAAAAGAAAAGAAAAGGCAGCAGGGGCTGAATTTGACCCATGGGCCATATTTATGGACTCTAAGTTACAGTTAACTACTGATTTTGACAATCCAATACGCACCATTGATCTATCTGTGAATGCATAGGCAAGTTCATTTAAAACAAGGAGGGTATTTTTTGAGAAAAGTGATAAGGATAATAAAAAGGAAAATATTTGCAATTATTTGTATACTTAATGATTTAAATGGGACCTTTCCACAGGTCAAGCACTTTATACAAAGTGTTACTTGCATTATCCTGTCTAATACCCACATCAACCCTATAAAGTGGGTACCATTGTATTTTCTTTGCTAGATGAAGAAACTGGAGTCTTAGATGCTTAAGATGTTTATCCAACTATCTAGTTGAAAGGTGGCAGATTGGGATTTAAAATTATGTCTGCCTAATTCCTGAATCAAAGTGGTGAATGGCTCTATAGTCTATGCATGTGTCCTATATCATACCATCTGTGTGTGTGTGAGTGTGTGTGTGTGTGTTGTTATGCGCTGTTGAGTCAGACCTGATTCATAGTGACCCCTCCTTGGGTATACATACCCAAGGAGGTATATATAGAGCAGTCAAGAGCAGGCAAGAAATCAAACATCTTATTGCACTGGGCAAATCTATTGCAAAAGAACTCTTTAAAGTGTTAAAGAGCAAAGATATAACTGAATATTAAGGTGTGCCTAACTCAAGCCATGGTACTTTCAATCACTTCATATGCATATGAAAGCTGAATAATGGATAAGGAAGACTGAAGAAGAATGGACGCATTTGAATTATGGTATTGAGATGAATATTGAATATACCATGGACTGCCAGAAAAATGAACAAATCTATCCTCAAAGAGGTGCAGCCAGAATGCTCCTTGAAACTTGCTCTTAAATGGAGAGCAGCTAAAGTGAATTGGGGTGGAGGAGTGAATCGGAAAAAATAATTACATGGAAAAGCTAAACAGAAATCTTCAAAGGGCAGCTCGAGAAGACAAAGTAAAGTATTATAATGAAATACATGAAGACATGGAGTGGACAAATCAAAAGAGAAGAACATATTCAATATTTCTCAAACTGAAAGAACTGAATAAAAAAATCATGCCTTGAGTTGCAATACTGAAGGATTCTATGGGCAAAATATTGAGTAATACAAGAAGCATCAAAAGAAGATAGACGGGATATACAGAGTCACTGTACCAGAAAGAATTGGTTGACATTCAGCTACTTCAGGAAGCAGCATATGACCAAGAACCAATAGTACTGAAGGAAAACATTCAAGCTGGATTGAAGGAATGGGTGAAAAACAAGGATCCAGGAATTGATGGACCACTCGTTGAGATGTTTCAACAAATAGATGTAGCACTTGTTTATGCTGAGAAATCTGGAAGACAGCTACTTGGCCAACTGACTGGAAGAGATCTATATTTGGGCCAATTCCAAAGAAAGTTCATTCAAAAGAATATATAAATTATAGGACAATATCATTAATTTCACACACAAGTAAAATTTTGCTGAAGATAATTCAAAACTAGTTGCAGCAGTACATCAACAAAGAACTGCCAGAAATTCAAGCCAGATTCAAAGAGGGCATTGAACAAAGGATATCATTGTTGATGTCAGATGGATATTGACTGAAAACAAATACCAGAGAGATGTTTCCCTGTGTTTTATTGACTATTCAAAGACATTCACCTGTGTGGATCATAACAGATTATGGATAACCTTGAAGACTGGGAATTTCAGAACACTTAATTGTGCTCATGAGGGAACCTGTATACAGACTAAGAGGCCATTGTTCAAATAGAACAAGGGATTCTTCATAGTTTAAAATCAGGAAAGATGTGTGTTAGTGTTGTATTCTTTCACCATACTTATTCAATCTGTATGCTGAAAAAATAATCCAAAAAGCTGGACTATATGAAAAAGAACATGTGGTATCAGGATTAGAGGAAGATCCATTAACAACCTGCAATATGCAGATGACACAACTTTGCTTGCTGAAAGTGAAGAAGAATGGAAGCATTTACTGATGAAGATCAAAGACAACACTCAATATGGACTGAACTTCAACATAAAGAAAAGAAAATTCCACAAAACTGGACCGGTAAGAAACATCATGATAAATGAGAAAAAAATTGAAGCTGTCAAGGATTTCATTTTACTTGAACCGACAGTCAATGTCCATGGAAAAAATAATCAAGAAATCAAAGACTCTATTGCATTGGGAAAATCTGCTGCAAAAGAACTCTTTAAAGTATTTTAGAGTAAAGATGTCACTTTGAAGACTAAGGAGCACCTGACTGAAGCTGTGGTATTTTCAATAGCCTCATATGCATGTGAGAGCTGGCCAATGAATAAGGAAGACTGAAGAAAAATTGATGCATTTGAATTGTGATGCTGGCAAAAAATATTGAATGTACCATAGACTGCTGGAAGAACAGACAAATCTGTCTTGGAGGAAGTAAAGCCCATACGCTCCTTAGAAGCAAGAATGTCCAGACTTTGTCTCTCATTCTTTGAACATCTTGTCAGAAGAGACCAGCATGAAGTGGGATATCATGCTTGGTAAAGTAGAGGGTAAGTGAAAAAAGGAAAACCTTCAATGACATGGATTGGAACAGTGGTTGTGACAATGAGCTCAACATGCCAATGATTTTGAGGATGGTGCAGGACTGATCGGTTTCATTCTGTTGTACATAGGGTAACTATGAGTAGGAGCCTACTCAACATACCTAACAACAACATATATATGAGGGCATTTTTCCTGGGTGCAGGGAGTTATTTGTCCATGTCCATTTTTATTTATTTATTTATTTATTTATTTTTTGATGCTGCATTCGCACCACTCCCCAGGAAGACACAGTGTTGGAATAAATAGTTTATCTCACCCTCTCTCCCCACCATGTCTCATCATTGAGCTTTCTCTGTGGTAAATGAAGTGAGAATTCCAGTTGAGTCTGCCATTCACTGCATCACAATAACAAGAATTTAGGGCTTAAATATTTTCATCCTGGCTGTATGGTGTGAACTCTACTTTGTCCCTTTGGAAAGAATTGTGTGCACGCACAGGAGGTGATTGCTCTTATAAATTTCCATGGAGTAAGCTGGAGAAGCAGGACTTCTTTAAGGCAGGTTAGAGACTTGAGAGTCTCAAATTTTAGGTTCAAAAAGAAGGTTAACACTCGGAGGTGGATCTCTGTTGGAGATCCTGGATAGAGTGGGAGAACTATGTGGAACAAAACTCAAAATCATTAAAAAAAAAAAAAAAAACTAAACAACAACAACAAAAAAGGAGCAGGTTTGCTGGTCTGATGGAGCCTGATGGAACCACTGAGACTATGGCCCCTAACTGCCCTTCAGGTCTGGAATTGAGCCCACTCCTGTGGCTTCCAGAAAAATAAAAGACAGGCATATGAGCTGAACATTTAATTAGGTAGCTACACTCCTTGGAGAGAACAATCATGGGAGAATAGAAGGGCTGTGTATGCACAGGGAGACAGCTTGGAGGGCAGGATTGCAAGGGAGGGAAGGGAACAGGGAAGAGGTGGTTATGGGGAGAAGGTGGAAGGGGAGCTGTTGCATTGTGGGAAATTGTAGTAAATGTCATGAGACAAAGTGTGTGGGAGCTGCTGTATGGAAAGTGAATTTGCTCTGTACATTTTTACCCAAATCACAATTTAAAAAAAAAAAAAAAGATGTTTAAATAACTTTGCCATACTTTTTGATCCAGCTTTAGTAGTAAACATTCTGAGTTTATATTAAACTGGGAGCTCTGGTGGCATAGTGCCTAAGGCATTTGACTGCTAACCAGAAGGCTGGTGGTTCAAACCCAACAGCCACTCATTGGAAGGAAGATTGGGCAATCTACTTCTATAGTGATACCCCCTCAGAAACCCAAGAATGGCTCACTATTAGTCAGATCCAAAAATTCTGAGTTCATATTGATACTGCTCAAATAATATCTTTTAAAAGGATCAGCACATCCTATGCGGCAGAGGTTAAAGATGTCCCAAATGTCCAACTTTTTCAAACTGCTGTACCACCTATCATCTCTAACATCAACTCCTCCTCCCCTCAGTACTCTTCCTCCCATCTTAGGACTCCTTATTTCTCTGTAATCTCTCACAGAACTCACATGTTGTCCAAGAAATGGCTCACTAGGAGATGGAGGCAGGAAGGCTAGCAAGTCCCAAATCCGTGGGTCAGGTGTAGATTTGGAGGATTCTCCTCACTTATGTGGATTGGATGCAGGTGAACCCAAATTAGCACGTCAGATGACCAGCAGCAATCTCAAGTTCAGGGGTATGATGATGAGAAACCAAAAGGACCAGAGAGAGCAAACTTTCCAGCTTTCATGTATAAACCCTCAAGGAAACTAAGGATTGCAACTTGAGTCACACCTTCTAGTAGAGCAGAACTCAAGATACATCACACCCTAAACAGGCATAGAGGATAGGATTTATAAAATGTCATAAAATGGAAGACTATGGCTAGAATGGCTATATCAAGCAACTCACTGCATTGTAGATGCTTATTAGCTACTTCTTTGACTTTAATTGGCTAATTTCCCAAAGATTGGAAGAGTAGTTCATTAGACTTACTCAAACCTCCTGACTATAGGAACCATATAGATTACCATAAGGACTGAGCCTACTTAAAAGCCAGCTCAGATGGTTTCCAGAATCATCTGCCTAGAATATACTCAAAGGCAAAGTAACTCTAAAACATGCTGGATTCCCTTGCATTTGACTACTCTTTAAAAGCGCTTCTTAAATGATTGCCTATAATGAAGTTAATGGAAGACTAACATTACATTCTGACCATGAAACCAGTTAAAACAGAATCTAATGAGACAATCCAAAATTGCAAAGGACTGTGGAATGAATTACAAGAGTCAGTGATATTCACCACTTAAATGAATAGTTTGACATAATGAAGTGCAACCACAAAATGATGATTGATGGCAGAACAAGTACATAAAAGGAAGGCTAGTGACCAATTCTTCTGTTTTCATTGAGTTCAAATGTTCAACCTTATGTAATAAGAATGTAATTCAGGCACAAAGATATGTTCTTCACCAAAAGAACGGTGGCAAGGCCAACAAGTTGCTGAAGTGATGGAAAAAATTCCCATTTGTCTAGGACATTTAAAATGGACTCTAGTTCTGGGTCTTGCTGAAACCTATGAATTAGAACATTCATGAGACTTATGCTTTCCTGCAATCAGGCAGAAATAATAGATTCTATTGGCATCATTAAGTGAGATCATAGCCCACCAATCTGTGCATTGTAAACCTTGGGAAAACAAACTTTGAGTTTTAAGAATTTTCCCTAAGTGTGACAGAGGTGAGAGAGATGTCTGGCAGGTGGAAGGCTTTTTCTTAAATTAGTTTGAGGACTAAAACTTGCTAATCACACTATAGTTAGCATTTGCAATTATAAGACATTTTGGCATCATTCCCAGTTTATCTACCTAGCATCAGTAAAAGAATACGAGCCCTTTCCAGTCTGTGGTATTTGGATTTTAGATTTATACAAAACAATTAATCTTTTCCACTATTATTAAAACATTACTATTACAGCTGTAAGGAGCTTTGGTTACAGCTTTACATTCCATTGGATAATGACCTCCACACATTTCCAAGTTCTAATCCCCAGAAACTGTGAATGCAATTTTACATGACAAAAGGGAATTTTCAGATATGATTAAGAATCTTGATGTGGATGAACAAGTTTATTTTAACCTAACCCCTGTGACTCAATTGGCAGCCAAATGATAGAAAGACCTATATAGTGATCAATAATATTAGGAGGATATACACTCATAACAACAATAAAGCATATGAGATCAAGAGGACAGCATTTCTCAGGGATAGAACTTGGAAAGTGGGAGGTGATAGAAAATAACTTTCTGTTCTGCAAAGCCACCTGTTTTGTGGTATTTTGCTATGGCAGCCCTACGAAATTAAGACATATCAATAAGCCAAGAAATAGAAGTAACCACTAGGAAGTGAAAATTAAAAAAAAAAAAAAAAGTATTCTTCTCCTCAGAACCTCCAAAAGAAACTAGCCCTGGAGTCATTTTCACTTTATCCTGGTTTTGACTTCTGACCTCCAAAAGTATAAGAGAATAAACTTGTATGGATTTAAGCCATTAGAACATAGTGGGTAACTAATAAACTTTAGAAGTCCTCCTAGACTCCAATTTGTCTATCTCTCAACCATAATTGCAAATCTCTCTCTAAAAATACTCAGGTAACCTTGAGCAAAGTGCTAGGCATACATCTCTTCCTATTGGATCAATTGCTGAACTCTGTAACTCAGGCTTCTGTGAAAAATGTATTTCTGTCTGTTTTTTCATGCTCCCTGTTGTAGGAGCTGAACAAACTTGCATACACATTGAAACTTGTATCAGGACTGAAGTTTTGTTGTTAAACACTTAAAATTGCCCAGCTAGCTACATTGTCCTTGGTAGGAAGACATAGAAATTAGAACTTGAAGTCAATGCTTATGTGCCTGTTTTTTTTGTTTCTTGTTTTTTAAATTGGTGATTGCAACCCCATGGGAGCAGGAGTTGGAGACTGTAATCACTAATAAAGCATAGGCAAATAAGCTTTTGCTTCAGGTTCTGATTTCTGTGGATCAAGGGAATAAAGTTATATAGAAGTTCATTACTGAGGTAGCCACTTAGCAAGGGTGAGTTTTGATTTAGTTTGCAAAATGTTTTCGTAGAAGCTGTAGGAAACAAGTGCATTTCAAACGGTCCAAACCAGCAAGATATTGAGAAAGAACTTATTCTGAATCTCTCTGAACTCTTTTATTTTCCTTCACTTTCAGGTGTGTCAACTGCCTTCTTCAGCACTAGCCAGGAAAGCCAAATCACTCCACCCCCTCTGCTATGAGGACCTTTTTTTCTGAGTCAGAAGTGGTGGAAGGAGCAAATGTCTCAAAATTTGGCATGAGTAGTTTGGGGCACAAAGTTAGTAGTATCAGTGGCAACTGGGACCAAACAATTGTTTAAAGAGTGACAATAGATTCTGAGAGACTCTGAACTGAAACACAAGAAATTTTAAATACATACATATGGCCCAATGCTGACAATAAACTTTAGAAATATGTTCTATGAGTTCTGGTAGCATAGTGCCTAAGGCACTTGACTGCTAACCAGAAGGTTGGCAGTTCAACCCACCAACCACTCCTCGGAAGGAAGGTTGCACAATCTACTTCCGTAGTGATACCGCCTCAGAAATGCAAGGAGGGGTGGCTATGAGTTGGGTTCGACTTGATGGCACATAACAACAACAACAACAACAGAAATATGTTCTATACATCTAAAATGTTGATGTTTTAATGAATAAAATTTTTCTTGGAAACTTAAGAGCACTGTAAGATTGACCCTTTCTTAGCATATTGTAAGAAACACTGGTGGGTGGCAAGGTGGTTAAAGCAAGATCAGTGGTTCAAACCCACTAGATACTCCATGAGAGAAAGATGAGGCAGTCTGCTTCCATAAAGATTTACAGCCTTGGAAAACCTATGGTTTCTACTCTGTCCTGTAGGATTGCTGAGTTGGGTTTGCAAATTGTGTACTACTACACTGTAAGATCTGTGCCACACTTCACTCAATGTAATAGCAATGGGTTATATGCCCAAATAGTTGATCATTCAGAAATTAAATTACAGATTAAAATTTTGAATATCTTAATATTCAGAGTTTATAATGTTAATATTTGGAATATAATAATATTTGCTAATAGCAAGATTTCTCAAAATTAAGAGTTTTCATGGAACATAACTTTTTTCTTTATATTTTTTATGGCACTTTTCTAGCACAGATATTAATTCTGCTAACACATTATGAGCATAGCACACACTTCCCAGACATAAAAAAATTGGTGTGAATTGACTATAACTGGATCCCTGTTTATTGTTGTTGTTGACTGTTGTCATGTCAATTCCAGTGCATAGTGATCTTATATGACAGAGTAGAACAGCCCCATATGGTTTCCTAGGCTGTAATTTTCACAAGAGCAGATCACCAAGTCTTTACTCCTATACAGCCGCTGGTGAGTTCCAACCTTTGACCTTTCAGTTAGTAGCTCAGTGCTGAACCATTGTCCCACCAGGCCTCCTTGGGTCCCAGTTGTTGTTGTTGTTGTTGTTATGTGCCGTCGAGTCAGCCCCGACTCATAGCGACCCCTTCTTGGGTTTCCGAGGCAGTATCACTACAGAAGTAGGATTGCCCAACCTTCCTTCCGAGGAGTGGCTGGTGGGTTTGAACCACCAGCCTTCTGGTTAGCATTCAAGTGCTTTAGCCACTATACTACCAGAGCTCCTTGGGTCCCAGTTAGGTGGTTATAAATCATGTTGCCCGTGCAATACATTTAGAAATAATTCCCTACAAGAACTGTAAGTGGAGAGTTACTGGTCAGAACTAATTGGTTTTACAAATTCTTTAACCCTTCTCTTTTATATGTAATTTACAATAAAACTGGAAATTATGTTATTACCATAAGAGATGGTCAATTCCTTTTAGGATCTCCATTTAATAGGGTTCAGAAAATGGATTTGAATTTAACTTGCTGTACATGCTCTTAGTGAAGCTTGGAAGGAGGTGCTTTTCAACACTCTCTACTCAGCAGTCCCTGTGGGCTGTGAGGAATATTAGGTTCTTCCGATTCTTGGCTTAAAATTCTAAGGGAATTCTTAGCCAAGACAGTTACATTAGGAAAAGTGAACACTTAGAAGAAGCCAGTGTCATTTTTCCTGACAAATAGAGTAGTCCCTAGGTGAGTGCTTGGCTGGTACTGGACAGTGTTGCAGGGTGGCAGCTAGTGGGGAAGGGTGTGCATTGCGCTAAGAAACTCATCCTCAAACTGGTAGAAAATAAAAACCTTAAATTCAAATGTGGAAAAATCACTCTGTTATAGTTACAACCACTGACAAAACACAGTGTGGTGTATCTAAACTTGTGACCTGGCTAAAGATGAATGTCGATTCCTAGACCCCACTCTCTATCTACTAGATTTTCTAAAAGCTCTCCAGACTACTTTTATACAAATTAAAGTTTGGGAACTAGAGATTGGTCTATAATCTAAAAGTGTAGTGTTAACCTCTGCAGGTTAAGAGCAAGACTGAAATCAGAGTCATCAGTGGATTCACCACTTAGGTTGGGATATTAATCTTATCTCTCTTCAGAGTTTTGGCTTAGTGTGTGGGTCCTGGATGAATGCTGGCTGTAATGACAGTTGTCAAAACCCCTGTGGTAGTTAAGGTTATGTGTCAAATTGGCTGGGCCTGGTTTTGAGTGGCTGAGCAGCTGGATATAGTTACTCCCCATGATGAGATTGGTAATCATCTCCATGGTGGAATCTACTAGAGCAGCTGAGTAGCTGCCTTAGGGGTGTGGTCTGCTTCCAGTTTATAAGGAAAAGCATTAAGAAAGGTCTCTAGCTTTTTGGCATGCTTGGCGCCTGCATATAGCTGAGTCTTCATTTAGCAGCCTGCCATGTTTCCTGTCAATCTTAGGATGGTTTCTGGACCTGAAATAATGGCCTGCTGTGTTTGATAATCTTGGGACTGTGCCATTCTACTTGTTGACCTTGGGTGGACAGCTGCCTGAGTGAAGAGATGTCTCCAGCTCCAGCAGGCTGGGAGCAAAATGCAGAGCTAAAGCCCAAGATCGAGGGGCTTTCACCTAGCCTGTAGAGATGGCACTTTGAACTTGGACTTCCAGCCTCCTAAATTGTAAAAGAATAAATCCCTGTTTGTTCAAACCACCCATTTGTGATATCTTCTGTTAGAGTGGCACTAAGTAACCAAAACAACCCCATATTTTCTTTTCCTTTTTAAAAACTTTTCATTTTGTTTTAGATGAAATTTTTCAAAGCAGATTTGTTTTACATTCAACAGTTCATACACATTTTGCAACACTGATTACATTCCCTGCAGTGTAACAGCACTCCTCCCACTTGCTCCCTGTGGTTCTCCTTTCCAGGTGTGCTTCTTCCCTATGAATTACTGCCTCCCTATCTATCTCCCTGTGGAAAGCTGCCCTTCTGGTCTCCCATGGTTGATTGTTCTAGGGAGTGCATCTCCCTGGTGCAGCTGTTCAGCTCATAGGTAATATTTGGCTGAGAAGAAATCCACAGGAATTAGTTCAATTCCAGGCTTGAAGAGTGTCTTATGGCCACAGTATGAAAGTTCTGGGGTTTCACCAGTGCCTATCTGAGCAGTAAGCCTGGTCGTTTTTATGTCTTTACAGTTTTGTTCCACATTTTTCTCCCACTCTATCCAGGATCTCCAATTTTGATCCCTTTCTGAGTGGTTGGCATTGGTCGTCAGGCACCATCTAGTTCTTCTGGTCTCAGGGTCATACAGGCCAAGGTTCTCATGGTCCATTAGTCCTTAAGGATAACTGTTCCCATGCTTCTTTGATTTTCCTCACTCTTCCTTGCTCTGGACAAGAAAAGACCAATAGTTGCAATTTAGATGGCTGCTCACAAGCTTTTAAGACCTGAGTCACTATTCACCAAAGTAAGATGTAGAACAATATTTTTTAATATTATATTGTGCCACGGAAGGAAGGTTGGGCAATCCTACTTCCATAGTGATACTGCCTCGGAAACCCAAGGAGGGGTCGCTATGAGTCAGGGCTGACTCGACGGCACATAAAAACAACAACAACAACATGTTGTGCCAATTGAGCTTGAAGTTCCTTATGACCATGGTCCCCAGCCCACAGGCTTAGTGACTCACTCCCTCAAGGTGCTTAGTCATGGCTAAGAAGTTATCCTAGCTTTGCCACCTGTTAGCTTTAAATTGCATATGAAGATTTTTATAGCACATATAGATATGTATGTAGGAATATCATCTGCCAAACGTATGTATGGTCATATGTATATTCCCATTCATCTGTCCATACCTGATCTTGCTTGTCTACCTATTTATTCACCTGTGATAGTCAAGGTTGTGTGTTAACTTGGTTGTACCATGATTCTAAGTGGTGTAAGCAGCTTTGGTGTGGTCATTCTCATGATGAGATGCGATGTAAGGTAGTCACATCCATGGTGGGATATGCTGTGAGCAACCAATCAGTTAAAAAGGAGTTTCCTTAGGGGTGTGACATGCTTCCAATATATATATGTGTGTGTGTATACATGTATATATATACATATACGTGTATGTATGTGTGTGTGTGTGTGTGTGTGTATATATATATATATATGCACATCCTGGGAAAATGCTCAGACTTTCAATTGGATCTGGATCCTGCATCTTGATCATCATCCAGTTTTGGGAGCTGAACCATGATCTGCTCTATTGCTTGTCAGTCTTGGAATTGTTGCCTTTGCAGCCTGTGAGCCAATAATCTGCCATTTTACCTGCCTATCTGGAACTGTCATCTGCCTGTCAATAGCCTGCTATACCACCTGCCAAACTTAGTTCATTAGCCTCTGCCACTTCAGGAAAAAGCCTTCACCTTGATGTTTCACCCACAAACTTCAGACTTGCCAGCATCTACAACTGTATGAACCATTTCCCTAAGATGTATTTATATATTTAAGCTTTATAGGTTTTGCTTCTCTAGAGAACCTAGCCTAAGTCATGCCACCCCACAGATTAGTGTGTACTATTATTGATAATACTATATTATGTATGCAATAGTATTTGCCTTTATTTTCTATGCCTCTTGTGCTTCTCTCCATGTCTTCCTTTTCCTTAGTGATATTGTGCTAGTCACATGTTTTTGTTATATTGCTTTCCCCTTCACCCATATCAACACCTGTCTCTTAACCGTTCATCTATTTTCCCTCCCTTCCCAGCTCTGGTAACCAAGAAAGAAAATTTCCTTCCCTGTGGAAAAATTTCCTTTACTTTTTACCTTGCCTTTACGTTCACCCAAATCACACATGACTCTTAACTAATCAGAAATTTTCCCTCCATTTCCTTCCCATCCCTGTTAACCAACAAAAGTAAATTTCCTTCCTTGTATAAACCTTTCTTGACTTTTTATGATAATGGACTCATACAGTATTTGTCCTTCTGTGATTGATTATTCTGCGATAATGTTCTCTAAGTTCATCCACATTATGAGCTGATTCACAGATTCTTCATTATTCTTTAATGTTGCTTAGTATTCCACTGGGTGAATGTACCATAGTTTGGTTATCCATTCATCTGTTGATGGGCACTTAGGTCGTTTCCATTTCTTTGCTATTATAAACAGTGCTGCAATGAAAATGGGTGTCGTATATCTATTCATGTCCCCAATCTCACCTCTTTAGGATATATATAACTTGTATTGGGACTGCTGGATCAAATGGTATTTCTGTTTCCAACTTTTTAAGGAAGCCACATAACTTTATCTACAGCAGTGTATGAGAGTTCCAACTTCCCCATACCCTCAAAAGCATTTGTTGTTTTCTGTCTTGTTGAATTATGTTATTATTGCTGGGCTGAGATGGTATCTCATTGTTGTTTCCGATTTACATCTCTCTAATGACTAAGGATTGTGAGCATTTCTTCACATGTTTGTTGGCTGCTTGAATATCTTCTTTGGTGAAGTGTTTGTTCACATCCTTTGCCCATTTTTGAATTTGATTGTCTTCTGTTTGGTATTGAGGTGTTGTATAAATTTTAGAGATAAGTCCCTTGTTGGATATGTCATAGCCAAATATTTTGGCCCAATCAGTAGGTTTTCTTTTTACTCTTTTGGAGAAGTCTTTTGATGCACATATGAATTTAAAGTCATCTAGTTTCTCTTCTGTTGTTTGTGCATTTTGGGTTATGCTTGATAGTCTATGTATGTCATAAATTAGGACCTCTAAGTTTTTCTCTATTTTATTTTTGATGAACTTTATAGTTTTGGGTATTACATTTAGGTCTTTGTTCCATCATGAGTTCATTTCTGTGTATGGTGTGAGGTGTGGATCTTATTTCATTTTTCTGCAAATGGATGCCCAGTTTTGCCAGCACCATTTGTTAAAGAGGCTATCTCTTCCCTATTGAATGGGTTTTGGCCTTTTGTCAAAGATTAGCTTTCTATAGGTGGACGAATCTATATTTGGATTCTCAAGTCTGTTCCATTGGTCCGTGTGTCTACCATTTTACCAATACCGTGCTGTTTTAACTGCTGTAACTGGACAGTAGGTTTTGAGTTCAGAAAATGTGAGACCTCCTTCTTTGTTTTTCTTCGTCAGTAGTGTTCTGCTTATCCAAGCTCTCTTTCTTTTCCGTATAATATTAGTGATTGGTTTTTCCATGTCCTTAAAGAATGTTGATGGAATTTGAACTGGGATTGCACTGAATCTATAGAATGCTTGGGGAGTAATGAAATTTTCACTATGTTCAGTCTTCCTATTCATGAGCATGTCATATTCTTCCATTTTTGTAGGTCTCTTACAGTTTTTTATAGTAGTGTTTTGAAGTTTTCTTTGTATAGGACTTTTGTGTCCCTGGTAAGATTTATTCCTAGATATTTTACCTTTTTTGTAGCCATGTAAATGGTATTGTGTTCCTTATTTCCTTTTCAGGGATCTCTTTATTGTTGTAGAGGATTCCAACTGATTTTTTTATGTTGATCCTGTATCCTACCAATTTGCTAAATCTTTCAATTAGTTCTAGTAATTTTCTTGCCAAGTTCCTTTGTTTTTCTATGTATAGGATCATATCATCTGCAAATAGAGATAGTTATACTTATTTGCCAATTTGAATGTCTTTTATTTTTCTTTCTTGCCTTATTGCTCTGCTAAGACTTTCAATGCAATGTTGAATAGAAGTGGTGAGAGAATATATTCCTAGTAGTGGGATTGCTGGCTAAAATGGTATTTCTATTTCCAACTTTTTAAGCAAGTGCCTTTGTTCCAAATATTTTTCTGTACTGAGTTCATTTTATTATCAGGTTTTCTTTCCCTTTCTTTCATTATTATTGATTTCATGTTTTTCAAGTCCTTGTCATTTTCTCCTTTCTTATTTTGGTTAGGAAGTTTAATAGTTTTCTTTGTGGTTACTGTAGTAAATCCTTATCTCCCTAAGTTTGGAACAGTCTGTTTTAAATTAACATTTTCCTGACTTCTCCATATGGAGTTTTGTAATTACACCATTTATACCTCTATTTGCTTTGTAATTGGTATCATTTACAGATTTACTGTTCTTATTCTCTATTTTTCACTTTGTAAGCTCATTTTATATTTGAGAATTATTTTCCTGGTTTGGTTTCTGGGTGCTATTTTCATGTGCCTTAATCTTAAGTTGTTGTCTTTAGTTCTTGGTTTTCTGTTGGAAGGACTTCTTTTAGCGTTTCTTGTAGGGTTGATCTGTTTTTTACAAATTCTTTTAATTTCTGTTTGTCTGAGAATGTCCTAAATTTGCCATGATATTTGAGGGACAGTTTTCCTGGCTGTATATTTCTTGGTTGGCATTTTTTTCCTTCAAGATTTTGTTATTATCCCATTGCCCTTTTGTCTGCATGGTTTCTGCTAAGAAATCAGAGCTTAGTCTTAGTGGCTGTCTTAGTGGTTGCCCTTTGAAGATAACATTTCATTTTTCACAAGCTATTCTCAAGATTTTTTTTTTTTTTTTTTTTTGTCTTTGGTTTTTGGAAAGTTTGATTATGATATGTCTTGGTGCCTTTCTCTTGGGATCTATGGTTTATGGGCTTTGTTGAGATTTTTGGATGGATATCTTTTTGTGTTTCATGATATAGGGCAAATTTTCCATTAGCAAGCCTTTGACAATTTTCTCAGTGGTTTTCTTTCTTTCTTTCTTCTTCTTTTTTTGCCTCCTCTTTTTCTGAAATTCCAATCAAGCATGCTTTTTCTTTTTATATCATCCCATATAACTTTTAGGCTTTCTTCATTTGTCTTCATTCTCTTTTTGGATTTTTCCTCATACAAGCTGGTGGTATCAAGGGATTTGTCTTCTAGTTGGGATAGATCTTTTTTCAATTCTACTCTTTTATTTTTTTCCTTCCAATGTGTTATCTGTGTCAGTAATTTTAGTGTTCATCTTCTGGATATCTAATTGATGTTTTTTGCATGATTTCTAATTGTCTGTTTTGTCATTTTGCTTTTGTATGATTTTCCTGAATTTTATCTCTCTTCTCCTTGCTTCTGTTTATAGTTTCTTTGAACTCTTGGAAGGTCCTATTTATATCTCTTTCGAATTCCTTACCTGGTAGTTCTATTACCTGTTCTTCCAGGAGATTTCCTACTTCTTTACTTTGGTCACTTGCTTCCACTATTTTATTCTGTTTCTTTGTTTGAATTGAAGTTTTCTATTTTCTCTAAAAGGAGCTCTGGTGGTGCAGTGCCTGAGGCATTTGACTGCTAACCAGAAAGTTGGTGGTTCAAACCCACCAGCTGCTCCTCAGAAGGAGGACTGGGAAACCTACTTCCATAGTGATACTGCTTTGGAAACCCAAGGAGGGGTTGCTATGAGTCAGATCCAACTCCATGGCAGAGAGTTTGTTTTGTTTTTTTTTAATTGTCTCCAAGACATTTTAAATTTGTTTTTATTTGTTGATTATGTGTTGGTTTGTTTCACCCTGGTTTTTTGTTTTGCTTTGTTTTCATATATCTGAATGAGTGGGGCAGGTGTTCTTTTTTGATTATTAACTTGACAGCAGTGTGGGACTCCACAGCTAACTCTGGGTTGGTGGAATAACTGGTGGGAACATATGTGGAGGTCTCTGTTTGATATGAAGAGGAGCTGCAGTTCAGATGAATAAGTGTTGTCCACCATCTTGTTGGGTAGGAGCTGATAGTGGTGCTTGCTTGTTGGATGAGGTGACTAGAACAGTAGATACAGCTGACTGTTGTTGTTAGGTGCCATTTAGTCAGCTCCAACTCATGCAGACCCTATGTACAGCAGAACAAAACACTGCCTGGTCCTGTGAGAGCCTCACAATCTTTGCTATACTCAAGCTCATCATGGTAGTCACAGTGTCAATCCATCTCATTGAGGGCCCTCCCCTTTTTTCGCTGACACTGCACTTTAACAAGAATTATATCCTTCTCCAGGGAATGGTGGCTTCTGACAACATGATCAAAGTAGGTAAGAACAAGTCTGGCCGTTCTCACTTCCATGGAACGTTCCGGCTGCACATTCAGCAGACTAGTGGAGAGTTAATTATCTCCTCCTTGAATTCATCCTGCTCTGTCTCATTGTGTCATTATCACTTTGTGAATTTGTGAAGGTCCCTTTCCCCCTTATCAGTGTCTGATGTCTTTATTCAAGATGTCCCCATTTCAGCCGGTCCCGGCCTCTTCTCTCTCCCTAGTCACAAATCTTGCTCCATTTCTCTTTCCACTCAGCACTTAATCTAATTCTTTGTCTTCTCATTTGATACTCAGAATTCTAGGACATTGTTTGTATCTGTTTCACTAGGTTTTTCTGGGTCTCTGTTGCAGAGGGATTGGGCAGAATGTGTTAGCAGGATGTCATCTTGTCTCTTCCCCCAAAGCCTCATATTTTCATTCTTTCCTCCTTGCATGTTGCATTTAATAACTTCATTTTCCCTTTAAAATGCTCTGAATGATCATTTTAACCAGATTTCAAACCAGTAGAACTGAGAATGTATTTAATTTTTTTTTAATGTTGTATTCTGTGCTTTTTTGGAGGTCACGGGGCTGTTTATATGGTGTAGTTACTTCCTGGGCGGTACAACCAGTTAATGTGCTTGGCTGCTAACCAAAAAGTTGGAGGTTTGAAACCACCCAGAAGTACCTTGGAAGAAATGCCTGGTGATCTATTTCTGAGAAATCAACCACTGAAAACCCTACTGAGTGCAATCTCACTCTCATATATGTGGGTTGCCATGAGTAGGAGTTGACTTTGTGTCAACTGATTTAGTAACTTCCCTACATATGGAAAAGCCTACATTGTTTTAAGTAGAATTATCTTTGTTCAGTTACATTAAATATATTAGAGTACACAGGTGGAGTCATCCCAAGTAACTGAGTCCGAGCAAACAATTCAGGATTCTTTGAAGGTCCAAAATGAGTGGAAAAATAGCTAGATCATAGCTGGAAAGGGAGCAAAAGGACTGGGTGAGGAGTGAGCCCTACTGAGAAGAAAATCAAGGCTATTTTCAATCAAATTATTTGAGAATACATACTGTATTATTCATCTCCTCCATTATGCCTCTGACTTCATTAAATAATTAATCCTCTGTGAAATGAATGCCTACCATAAATTTGAGTCTGACTGAATTATATATTGCATATAATATTATCAATAAAATCTCAAACTATAAATATTGTTTTATAAACCATTAATTTGAAATAAAATTAGCCATTGTGCTTCAGATACACTTGTGAGTATTCAGTGTTCTGCTCTCAAGGGCCTCACAGCTCAGAGAAACTGCCTGAGCAGTAATATATTTCTTACATTATATTTGCTCTCTAAGTACATTTTCAGTTTTTCTTCTCTGTTTTTAGACTATTGAAAATCATTACCATTGCAGCAAGGCTAATATTTGTACCATTACAAACACTGACATTTATTCTTAATGACTATGAGTATGGAAGTCAAAAAGCCATTGTAATTGATTATATGTAGAAAGTTCTTTTCAGTCACAATTACAGCATTTGTAGGTGGTGGTGTTTACTGAAATTTCTACACTAAATCAAAGTTTAGCTAGTTATCACTTCCCCTGAGATTTTTTTTTTAATCTCTGTCATCTAGGAGAGGGACAGTTCTTCACGATCTTCCATAAAAAACACAAGGTCACTGCCATTTAGTCAGTTCTGACTCATAGCGACCCTTCCTTGGGGTGGCAAGGTGGTATCTCTACAGAAGTAGATTGCCCAGTCTTCCTTCCAAGGAGGGCTAGTGGGTTTGAACTCCTAGCCTTTGCTTACCAGTCAAATATCTTCAACACTACGCCTCTAGAGCTCCCTGGTACCTTCTAATTTTTCCTACTAATGCACTTAGCACATTGCACTGAAAGTCTTATTTATTTATCTGTCTCCTCTATTTGATGTTGTTGTTAGGTTCAGTTGAGTCATCTATGACTCCGAGGAACCCTACGCAGAGCAGAACAAGACACGCCTGGTCCAATGCCAGCTCCACAATCCTTGCTATACTTGAGCCCATCACCACAGCCACTGTGCCAATGCATCCCATTGAGGCCCTTCCCCTCTTTCGTCAACCCTCCACCTTACCAAGCATGACATCCTTCTCCAGGAATGGCACCTTCTGACAATATGACCAAAGAAGGTCAGACAAAGTCTGGCCATTCTTGCTTCCAAGGAGCATTCCAGCTGCACTTTGTCCACGACAGATTTGTCAGTTCTTTTAGCAGTCCATGGTACTTTCAGCAGCACCACAATTCAAAAGCATCAACTCTTCTTTGGTCTTCCTTATTCATTGTCCAGCTCTCACATGCATATGAGATGATTGAAAATACCATGGCTTGTGTCAGGTACACCTTAATCCTCAAGGAGATATCTTTGCTCTTCAGCACTTGAAAGAGGTTCTTCATAGCCAATTTGCCCAGTGCTATATGTTGTCTCATGTCTTGACTGCTGCTTCCATTGGCATCAATTGTAGAACCAAGCAATGTGAAGTCTTTGACAACTTCAATCTTTTCTCCATTTATTGTGATGCTGCTTATTGGTCTAGTTGTGAGGATTTTTGTTTTCTTTATATTGAGATGTAATCCATACTGCAGACTGTAGTCTTCAATCTTCATCAGTAAGTGCTTCAAGTCATCTTCACTTTCAGCATGCAAAGTTGTGTCATCAGCATATTGCAGGTTGCTAATGATTCTTCCTCCAATCCTGATGCCATGTTCTTCTTCATATAGTCCAGCTTCTCAGATTATTTGCTCAGCAAACAGATTAACTAAGTATAGTGAAAGGATACAACCCAATGAACTACCTTATTGATTTTAAACCAGTGTCCCCTGTTCTGTTCAAATGACAGCCTCTTGGCCTATGTTTAGGTTCCTTGTGAGTACAATTAAGTGTTCTGGAATTCCCATTCTTCTCAATGTTATCCATAAATTGTTATGATCCACATAATCAAATGTTTTTACATAGTCAATAAAACACAAGTAAACATCTTTCTGGTATTCTTTGCTTTCAGCCAAGATCCATCTGACATCAGCAATGATATCCCTCATTCCATGTCCTCTTCTGAATCCAACTTGCATTTCTGGAAGTTCTCTGTCAATATACTGCTGTAACCATTTTTGAATTATCTTCAGTAAGATTTTACTTGCATGCAATATTGATGATATTGTTCAATTATTTCCATATTCTGTGGGATCACCTTTCTTTGGAATGGGTGCAAATATGGAATGGATCTCTTCCAGTTAGGTGGCTAGGTAGCTGTCTTAAAAATCTCTTGGCATAGCTGAATGCATGCCTCCAATGAGGCATTCATTTGTTGAAACATCTCAATGGGTATTCCATCAATTCCTGGAACCTTGTTCCTCATCAATTCCTTCAGCACAGCTTCAATTTCTTCCTTCAGTACCATTGGTTCTTGATTATATGCCACCTTGTGAAACAGATGAAGATCAAACAGTTCGTTTTGGTACAGTGACTCTGTGTATTCCTTCCATCTTCTTTTGATGCTTCCTTCATCATTCAATATATTGCCCATAGAATTTTTCAATATTGCAACTCAAGGTTTAAATTTTTCCCTCATTTCTTTCAGCTTGAGAAATGCTGAGCATCTTCTTCCCTTTTGGTTTTCTAACTCCAGGTCTTTGTACATTGCATTATAGTAATTGGCTTTGTCTGCTCAAGCTGCTCTTTGAAATTTTCTGTTCAGCTCTTTAATCTTGTCATTTCTTCCATTTGCTTTAGGTACTTTCCATTCAAGGGCAAATTTCAGAATCTCTACTGACATCCATTTTGGTCTTTTCTTCCTTTCTCATCTTTTTCCTGACCTCTTGCTTTCTTCATGGATTATGTTCTTGATGTCATCAGACAATTCTTCTGGTTCTTAGTCATTGGTGTTCAGTGCATCAAATCTGTTCTTTAGATGGCTTCTAAATTCAGGAGGGATATATGCAAGGTCATGTTTTGGCTTTTATGGACTTGTTTTCTCTTCTACTTCACCTGAACTTGCATTTGAACAGTTGATGGTCTATTCCACAATCAGTTCTTGGCCTCGTTTTGGCTAAAGATATTGAGCTTTTCCATCACCTCTTGCCACAGATGTAATCAATCTGATTCCTGTGTACTCCATCTAGAAAAGTCCACCTGAATAGCTGTCATTTGTGTTCTTGAAGAAAAGTAAGTTGTTGGTCTTACAAAATTCTATCATACAATCTCCAGCATTATTTCTGTCATCCAAGGCCAAATTTTCCAACTCCCAGTGATTCTTCTTTGTTTCCAACTTTTGCATTCCAGTCACCAGTGATAATTAACATATCTTGATTGTATGTTCGGTCATTTCAGACTGCAGAAGTTAGTAAAAATCTTCAATTTCCTCGTCTTTGGCTTTGGTGGTCAGTGATTAAATTTGAGTAATATTAGTATTAACTGGTCTTCCTTGTAGATGTATGAATATTATCCTATCACTGGCAACATTGTACTTCAGCACAGATCTTGAAACGTCTTTTGTGATAACGAATGTCATGCCATTCCTCTTTAAATTGTCATTTCCAGTGTAGTAGATTATATGGTTGCCTGATTCCAAATGGCCCAAAACGGTCCATTTCAGCTCACAAATGCCAAGGATATTAATGTTTATGAGTTCCATTTCATTTCTGACAATGTCCAATCTTCCTAGTTTGATACTCCATACATTACATGTTCTAATTATTAATGCATATTTGCAGCTGTTTCTCTTCAATTTGAGTCACACCACATCAGCAAATGGAGGCCCCGAAAGCATTACTTTATCCATATTTTTAAGGTTGGTTCTACTCTGATGAGGCAGCTCTTTCCCAGTCGTATTTGAGTGCTTTCCTATGTAAGGGGTTTGTCTTCCTGCACCATATCGGACAATGTTTCCCAGCTATTCATAAAGTTGCCCAGTAACGTAGCAGACAGTGTTTCTCTGCTATTCATAAATTTTTCCCTGGCCAATTCTTTGAGAAGTGGATGGCCTCTTCCTTCTTCCTAGTCTATCTCAGTCTCTAAGCTGCATTGAAACCTGTGCACCATGTGCACCCTACTGGTGTTTGAAACACTTGTCACACTCCCTCAAGCCTCACAGCAACACACAAGCCACCACAAACTGACAAACTGACAGACAAGTTCATCTCCCTTAGCTGTTAGAAACATCTGCTCCCTCCCCTTACCTGGATCCTGCCGCTTTGTCATCCCTGGCTTTTTCTCTCTTTTCCTGTCTCTATTAGACTATGATTTTCATGAGGGCAAAAACTGGTCTGTTTTGTGCCCAGCCCAACATATGGCACATAGTAGGGGGTCTATACCTAACTGTGTATAAAAATAACAAATGAAAGCTTTCTTTCTATCTGTCATTGGGGAATTAAGAAGGAAAATGCTTGAGTAGGGGATAGAACATCTAACAACTCTGTCACTGACACTCTTTTAATTTGTGTGCCTTAAGAAATAAATATTAAATTCTTCAATGAGAGAGTTGAACTGCAGGTTCTGTAGCCATCACTTTCAGTTCTGAATGTCTATTCATATCTGATTCCGGCTGTTTCTTTATAATTAATTTGAATTGGAAAGGCAAAAAGGAAGCTACATGAATGTGCCTCCTATTTAATGTGTGTGAATGTATAAAATAAATTGAATGTCAGCAGAAGGGAGAAGGAGAAAAGAAGAGAGAAAAGAGAGACAGAAAGAGAAGGTAACACACAGACTGAATTTTAGACTAGAATTATTTTGTCTCAAATATATCTAATTGAATCAACTCAAACATAACAGGCATAATTACTGATATCACTGAAATCATAGCTAAAAAGGTAGTAGATATGATATCTGAAGCAAAATTATGCATGACTCTTACTTTCAATTGTGAAAAGTTTAATGAACAATAGGATTTTGTAGGAAGGGTGGTGATGAGGAACTACACAGCATATTATACTTAATTTGAACACCAGGTGGCAGTAGAGTATTTTCCTATTTAAAATATGGTATAGGTTGGGCAATCTATTTCCCTAGTAGTCATACTCCCTCACAAACACAAGGGGGGGGTCGCTATGAGTAGAATCCAATTCGCGTTGTGTTGCGTTTGTTCGTATATATTTTATATATGGCATATACACACACACAAACACACATTGTTAGTGTTATCTAAACTCTTGTTTTAGGAAAGCTAATCAGCCACATTTACTGAATTCCCACTATGTGCAGATGCTTAAAGAATATTTGAGGGAAATCCTTAAGAAATAATGTATACTGTTCATAGGTATTTAAATGGAATAATTCTTATTTTCATCACTGGTCATTATTTAACTCAGTGCTTCCTAATTCAATTAAAACCAAAGGAACAGGTGGTAATTTTTGAATTGTGTTCTTTGTTTGTACAAATGGCTCTGAAAAATGTCAATAACTAAATAAGTTCTAATTTTCTTCTCCAGTAGTCAAACTGTTTCAAATCATAAAAAGGAAAATCTTTGGAGTTTATGTTTTCAGGAAATTTATTTTCTCACATGAAGGAATATAATTAAAATTTTAGAGCTAGAAGATAAAGGTGTTTGAAAGCAAATGGTATAACACCCTTAGTTTTTCTGATGAAGCAACTGAGACCCAGAGAGGTGAAATATTTTCCCCAAGATCAGAGTTATCTAGAGCTGCACAGTCCAATATGGTAGCTAATGGCCAGGAAAGCTTTATAAGTGTAAATTAATTGCTAGCAAGTAAAACTAACTATGCAGTTTCTCAGTTGTACTAGCTGTACTTCAAATGCTCACCAGCCACACGTGGCTGGCGGTTTCTGTATTGGATAGTCAGCTGTGGAACATTCCTTTATTGCAGAAAGTTGTTTTGGACAATGTTGGATAGAGAAAGAGCTGGAATAAAACCAGAACTTTTCAGATGAGGCAGAGAAATTGAACCAGGAAAGTGTGGAGTCAGCAACCACAAAGAAAAAAGTAGCTTCAAGAAGAAAAGAATACAACAGAGATGTTAGGCAGATTTCAGAACTTTATGGAAGTACATCCCCATTTGTTAGTATTTTAACATATAACATCATGATTTTCCAGTGAGAAAAAAAATCATTGTAATATAATATAATGTAAAATGAAATGTTCTAAATTATAAACATGATAATACATAATACTAATTAATTAGCATTGAAAGGTCATGTTTTAATTACTTTGTATTGTAATCTTTTCAAAATTTTTCTGATAATATAAGTTAAAGGGAAGATAACTAATATGGCATCTTATGGAGACATCACCTACTAACTGAGTCCCTTCTGCAAGGTATTTTACTCATACAAGGTGTTCTTATTATTGACCCTGGCCAGGGCATGTTAGTGGATGAGAAGGAGCCTGCTGCCAAATTCCAGAGAATTTGAAAGAACATATGGTGAGGAAGCTGAAACATCAAGTATAAGCAATTCTTCTGAGAATGTGGAAGGAAAAATAAAAAGAGGATGGTAGCCCAAGGAAGATAATGTTTGTTTTACTGCCCTGTCTACTTAGAGATTGATAAATGAGATGACTATTTCATGAACCTTATGAAATTATATGCAAAACTTCCTAGGTTTGTGCATTTGTGTCTTTTTCTGTGGATAGAGTCCACCTAATCTGGAGGTTAGGTAAAAGAGAGAATTTTTTGGTACAGTAAAAGGGGTTAAAACTCATTGTGCAAAACCCTTGAGGAAGGAGGTAAAGAAAGGAATCAGGATGAGAGGAGAGAAATAAATCTTAAAAGTTCAGACCCCTCTGCTGTGATCTTCAGAGGAAAGGAAGGTGGGATGGGTATAAAGACAGTCTTAAAGAATCAGATTCCAATGTCCTACAACACTGCTCAAAGAATTTCAGATTTCTCCCTAGTTCCATGCCAGACTTTCGTCAATATTTTTGTAAAAGTGCACCTGTAAATCTCTATATTGTTTTGTGGAATAAATATAAAAACACAGTTTTTAAACTCCTTTATTTGACAAATATTAATTAAGCTCTTACTGTAAGCCTATTATACTTGGTACTATGTTTTAATATTGTTACATATGTTTGCTTGCAGCAAGACCAGAATTATGTAAAGAAAGAGGCCTAAATGTGAGATAGCTTTAAAGCATTTAGTACACTTAAGAATCTTACTCCTCTTTACCACTCAGCCTGCATAATTCATTGTCTGCCTTTCTCCAGCATGTCCAAAATTCTTGTTGTATTAAAATATGTAAGTACTCACACCTGTCTAAACACAATGTGACACAATTACTTTTAATCTATCCATATTTATTTTATTCTAAAATGAATATTTAGGCATTTCTGTGTTGTTTCTGCTATTATTTTGGTTGCTTTGTAATAATTTAATCAAGTAAAAATAAAATATCTAACATTTATTAAGTAATGACTATGTCAAAGAGCCTTAAATTCATTACATCATTTAATCTTCCCAATGACTTTAGACAGTGTTGCAGACAAAAGCTGCAAGAAGGTCTCGCCTTGTGCTGTTTCCAAGTCAATGAAGAGAACACAGGGTGAGTGCAATTATTGCAGGTGCACAAGCGAGGAACTTGGAGTTCTTAGACTGAATTCTCTGAACAGCAAATTGCTTCCATTTTTATTCACTTTGAAACAAAGAAATTATGCATATACATTCGATGACATGGAAAATATTTGCATTCTAAGTTAATTAGCATTAGTGGGGGTGTTGTGGGGGTGTAGTGTCATTGATGGTAGAGGGTATGTTTCTCGACCTGTGACGTCAAAAGTTCACTTGGATATGAGAGTTTTCACACTATGACTGCGTGGCTAACCAGAGGAACTTCTGGCCTTTTCTGGCCTGTTCTACCCAGCTCTCATCTTAAGATGCTTTCTGCTGGCTTCTTGGTTGGTTGTCCTTTTTTTCTTTCCATGCTTCCTAAGAGAGTTAGCTCTTACATATGACCTTGAGGAGCGTGGAAGATGCCTCAGGCCCTAAGGAATGTACAGGCTGCCTCTATGGGTACATTATTATCCTTCTTTTACAGATAACTTGGCTTGGAATAGGCAACAATTCTTGAGTTTCCAAAGCTCATAATTAAAGCCATTGAGTCTGTCTGGAAAAAAAAAAAAAAAAAAAATTGAAAACTATCCAGTGTCAAAGACACTGTGCTACACAGTGAGGCACTTCCTTATCTTATAGCAAGGAGCTCTGGTGGCACAGTGTTATTCCAGGTATTTGGCTGCTAACCAAAGTGTCAGTAGTTTGAACCCACCAGCTGCTCCATGGGACAAAGATGAGGCAGCCTGCTTCCATCAAGATTTACAACCTTGGAAGCTCTATGGGGGGTTCCACTATGTCCTATAGGCTGAATCAGAATTGACTCCTTCACAGTGGGTTGTTGTTGTTGTTGTTGTTTCTTTTAGCACTACAAGATACTCCAGGCTCACTTTGTATGTTTCCGGCCCCAGGTCTAGAATGAACAATTTCTGGAAGGAGTTCTAGTTCCTTTTATTGAAGAATGGAATTAAAATCCAAGATCTGGGCAGTAGGTGTCCTCACAACTCCTTGGTTTTCAATACTTTATCCCTCCCTCGTTTTCTGGAAGTTTTATAATTTTATCTTTGTCTGAGACTTTTAAAATGTCATGCTTTTTTTTTTTTTTTTTGGTGAAAGCACTATTTTCATTTAAATTGATTGATTCTCTGTCTGCCCATCAAATTGGATTTGTGTCCTTCAATTCTGATCAATTTTCTTTTATTATTTATATGATGATTTCTTTCTATTATTCTTCTGTTTTTTCTTTCTGAAATTCCTATCAGTTGAATGCTGAACCTACAGAATTTATCCTTTAATTTTATCTTTAATTTCCTGTCATCCATGTCTTTGTCCTGCCCATCCCCTTAGTGATTTCCACAATTTAATTATCCAAACCCTTTATTAATTAAAGAACAATGAACTATCACACATTAAGTTTCCAAGAGCTCTTTCATGTACTATTCCTTTAAAATATGTCATCCTGTTCTTGTCCCATGGATTACTTCTTACATTCATTATGTAGCTCTTAAATCTTCCTTGCTCTGCTTTGCTTTTCAATGTGTTAGTTTTTGTTCTGTTACATCATTTAGAAGTCATTGCTCAATTGTCCAGTGATTTCTGTTCAATGATCAATAAGAAATTGGTTGGAGATTCTACACATTTGTAGGCAGGGAAAAGTGAGGTCAGCTTTATGGACTAGAAAACTTTACTGTCAGATGAGCCAGTAATCACTCAAAAAAAAAAACTTAACCTTTTTTTAAGAACATCAAAATGCCATTGTCAGTGGCTCTATCCTGTGGGATAGGTCAGGTTTCCTAGAGAGAGATCCTAGGATCTCCTTTCTGATATCTATAATTTAAGATGAAGATTCCAGGAACTGAGTAGTGGAAAGAGTCTTGAGAGAGGGGGAGAGTTTCATCATTTAGTATACAAACTTTTACTAATGTTCCTGCTTTCGTTCTAGCAGCCCCACTTATCCTCTTCTGTGCTTAATATTCCAGATTTTCAAGCCTCTCTGGTCTAAATTTTCTATAAAACCTACTTTCCACCTTTAGGTGGGAGAGGGCAGTTAACAGGGTGAGATGGAGTTGCCTTTCTGGTGGTCTAAAGATTTTCAAGTTTTCTTTTTTCAGCTTCCAGTCTTGCTCAGTTTCAAGATAATCAGTCTCTTCAATAATTGAGGTTTCCTACCTGTCTGTAGATAAAGTTAGCTTGATGCTTATAAATATGACTCTTTCCAGGCATCTGGTCTCCATGTTCTTTGACTCACTGTACTAAATAACGTATTATTTTCCCTTCTACATTCCTCTTCATATATTGTATTCTGAAGAGGAATGTAGAAGGGAAAATAATATGTTATTTAGTACAGTGAGTCAAAGAACATGGAGACCAGATGCCTGCAGAGTCATATTTATAAGCATCAAGCTAACTTTATCTACAGACAGGTAGGAAACCTTCATATATTGTATTCTGGGAGCTCTGGTAGCATAGTGGCTAAAGCACTTGACTGCCAACCAGAAGGCTGGTGGTTCAAACCCACCAGCCACTCCTTGGAAGGAAGGTTGGGCAATCCTACTTCCGTAGTGATAACTGCCTCAGAAACCCAAGGAGGGGTCGCTATGAGTCAGGGCCGACTCGACGGCACATAACAACAACAACAACATATTGTATTCTGGTATTACAAACAGTATTACAAATGAAACATAAATACTGCGAAGATGAAGTTAAGAATTTTTGTTTCTTGTTTTCCTTGTCTGGAAAAAATTTGGATGAGGAAAAAGGAAAGAAAAATTTTTAATCTGTATTTTATTATGAAGCAAAAAACTGGTAGGCATTAATGAAAAAATGCAACCATGAAACAATGAATTTGAGGAAACAAACTAGAATCTATTAGAATAACTGCTTAACATCTAATCTTCAACCTAAACTTCTTATTTGATGATTCTAATTTAGGTGAGAAGAGATGTTTACTGATGAATTTAGCCTTTAGAATTTAGAACATTTTTTCTATTCTATTTTGCTCTTGGTGAGGTCATGCTGTCACAGTAGAACATCAGTTGAGGATGCACATATGGCATGACAGAACTTCAAGTCATTCCCTAATATTCATTCGCACCTTTACATATACTAGTAGAAGGTTGGGCAATCCATTTCCGTAGTGATACTGCCTCGGAAACCCAAGGAGGGGTCATTATGAGTCCGGTCTGATCGAACAGCACATAACAACATAACAAGTAGAAATCTCAATTTTCAGCTTATCTCATAACCACTCAGAATACATACTCCAGCCTTCCTTGCAACCAGACATGGCAATAGGATTCAGTTCTGCCTAGTATTATATGAAATCAAGGATGTGAAAAATAAAAGTTTATTGGATTGTAGGCTTTAATGGAATGAACACAAACTATACTTCCTCTATTGCCTTTTCCTATTACCAGCACAACTGAAGGAAAACGAAAGAGCCTAATCACTTCTCAAACAATTGGTCAGTGAAAACCTTATGAATAGCAGTGAAACACTGTTTGATACATTACTGAAAAACTTTATGTATAGCCCTAAATCATTCTCTGACATGGGGCCGGAAGATAAGCCCCTCAAGTCACAGGGCACTCAAGATATGACTGAGGAAGAGCTGCCTCAGAGTAGAGCTGACCTTAACGTGGATAAAGTAAAGTTTTCAGGACCTCCATTTGCTGATATGGCACAACTCAAAATGAGAAGAAATATCTGCAAACATCCATTAATAATTAGAACAGGGAATGTATGAAGTATGAATCTAGGAAAAGTGGAAGTTTTCAAAAATGAAATAGAATGAATAAATATCAATATTCTAGGCATTAGTGAGCTAATACAGACTAGTTTTGGCCATTTTGAATCAGACAACTATGTGATCTACTATGTCGGGAATGACAAATTGAAGAGGAATGACGTGGCATTCATTATCACAAAGAATGTTTCAAGATCTATCCTGAAGTATATCTATGCTGTCAGTGATAGGATAATATTCATACTCTTACAAGGAAGATCAGTTAATACTTGTTGTTAGGTACCATCGAATCGTCTCCGACTCATTGCGACCCTATGTACAGCAGAATGAAACATAGCCCAGTCCCACGCCGGCCCCATGATCCCCACCACACCTGAGCCCATCATCACAGCCACTGCGTCAATCTATCCTGTTAAAGGCCTTCCCCTTTATCATTGATCCTCCACTTAACCAAACATGATATCCTTCTCCAGGGAATGGTCACTTTTGACAACCTGACCAAACTACTAAGTCTGGCCATTCTCGCTTCCAAGGAGCATTTAGCTGCACTTCTTCCAGGACAGATTTGTTAGTTCTTTTAGCAGTCCATAGTACTTTCAGCATTCTTCACCAACACCACAACTCAAAAGCATTGACTCTTCTTTGGTCTTCCTTATTCATTGCCCTGCTCCCACATGCATATGAGATGATTGAAAATACCATGGCTTGTGTCAGGTGCACCTTAGTCGTCAAGGAGATAGCTCTCCTCCTCGGCACTTGAAAGAGGTCTGTTGCAGAAGATTTGCCAAATGCAATTCGTCATCTGATGTCTTGACTGCTGCCTCCATTGGTGTTGATTGTAGAACCAAGCAATAAGAAGTTTTTGACAACTTCAATCTTTTCTCCATTTATCATGATGCTGCTGATTGGTCCAGTTGTGAGGATTTTTGTTTTCTCTATATTGAGTTGTAATTCATGCTGCAGACTACAATCTTCAGTCTTTATCAGTAAGTACTTCAAGTCATCTTCACTTTCAACAAGCAAAGTTGTATCTTCTGTGTATTGTAGGTTGTTAATGATTCTTCCTCCAATCCTGATGCCACATTCTTCTTCATATAGTCCAGCTTCTTGGATTGTTGCTCAGCCTACAGATTGAATGAATATGGTGAAAAGATATAACCCTGACACACTCCTTTCCTGATTTTAAACAATGCAGTGACTCCTTGTTTGGTTCAAATAACAGCCTCCTGGTCTATGTGCAGGTTCCCCATAAGTACAATAAAGTGTTCCAGAATGCTCATTCTTCTCAATGTTATCCATAATTTGTTATGATCCACACAATCAAATGCTTTTGAGTAGTCAAGAAAACACAAGTAAACATCTTTCTGGTGTTCTTTGCTTTCAGCCAAGATCCATCTGATACCAGCAATGCTATCCTTTGTTCCACATCCTCTTCTGAATCCAGCTTGCATTTCTGGAAGTTCTCTGTCAATATACTGCTGCAACTGATTTTGAATTATCTTTAGTAAGATTTTACTTGCATGTAATATTAATGACATTGTTTGATAATTTCCATATTCTATGGGATCATCTTTCTTTGGAATGGGTACAAATATGGATCTCTTCCAGTCAGTTGGCCAGGTAGCCGTCTTCCAAATCTCTTGGCATAGCCAAATGGTTGCCTTCAGCACAGCATCCATTTATTGAATCATCTCAATGGGTTTTCTGTCAATTCCTGTAGCCTTGTTTCATTTGCCAATTCCTTCAGTGCAGCTTCTATATCTTCCTTCAGTACTGTTGGTTCTTGATCATATGCCCCCTCCTGAAATGGATGAACATCTACCAATTTTTTTGGTACAGTGACTATGTGTATTCCTTCCAACTTTTTTTTTGATGTTTCCTGCATCATTCAATATATTTCCCATAGAATATTTGCATATTGCAACTTGAGGCTTAAATTTTTCTTCAGTTCTTTCAACTTGCGAAATCCCAAGCATGTTCTTCTCTTTTGGTTTTCTAACTCCAACTCTTTACACATTTCATTATAATAATTGACTTTGTCTTCTCAAGCTGCTCTTTGAAATCTATTCAGCCTCTTTATCTTGTCCTTTCTTCCATTTGCTTTTGCTACTCTCCTTACAAGAGCAAGTTTCAGAGTCTCTTCTGACATCCATTTTGGTCTTTTATTCCAGTTAATACTATTGTTATTCAAATGTATGCACCAACCACCAAAGCCAAAGATAAGGAATTTGAAGATTTTACCAACATTTACAGTCTGAAATTGAACATACAATCAAGATGTGTTAATTACCACTGGTGATTGGAATGCTTAAGTTGGAAACAAAGAAGAATCACCAGTAGTTGGAAAATATGGCCTTGGTGATAGAAATAACACTGGAGATTGCATGATAAAATTTTGCAACACCAATGACTTATTCATTGCAAATACTTTTTTTTCAACAACACAAATGGCAGCTATACACATGGACTTTGCCAGATGGAATATGGAGGAATCAGATTGATTACATCTTTGGCAAGAGGTGTTATCAATAGGATCAATATCTTCAGCCAAAACAAGGCCAGGAGCTGATTTTGGAACAGACCATCAAATGCTCATATGCAAATTCAAGTTGAATGTGAAGACAATTAAAACAAGTCCACAAGAGCCAAAATATGACCTTGATTATATCCCTCCTGAATTCAGAGACCATCTAATGAATAAATTTGATCATTGAACAGCTATGACAAAAACCAGAGGAATTATGGGATGACATCAAGACCATCATACATAAAGAAAGCAAAAGGTCATTGAAAAAGCCAGAAAGGAAGAAAAGGCCACAATAGATGTCAGAAGAGACTCCAAAACTTGCCCTTGAATGGAGAGTACCTAATGCAAATTCAAGAAATGACAAGATAAAAGAGCTGAACAGAAGATCTCAAAGAACAGCTCGAGAAAACAATGTTAATTATTATAATGAAATGGGCAAAGACTTGGAGTTAGAAAACCAAAAGGCAAGAACACAATTGGCATTTCTCAAGCTGAAAAACTAAAAAAAATAAAATAAAATAAAATAAAAAAATAAGCCTTGAGTTGCAATATTGAAAGATTCAATGGGCAATGCATTGAATGATGAGGAAACATCAAAAGAAAATGGAAGGAATACACTGAGTCACTGTATCAAAAAGAATTTGTCGATGTTCATCCATTTTGGGAGGTGGCATATGAATAAGAACCAATGGTACTGAAGGAAGAAGTTGAAGCCCCACTGAAGGAATTGGAAAAAAAAAAAAAAAGTCTCCAGGAATTGACAGAATACTCATTGAGATGTTTCAACAAATGGATGCTGTGCTTGAGGGGCTCACTCAGCTATACCGAGATTTGGAGAACTGCTACCTGGCTAACTGACTGGAAAAGAATCATATTTGTATCCATTCCAAAGAAAGATAATCCCATAGAATGTGGAAATTATCAAACAATGTCATTACTGTCACACATAAGTCAAATCTTACTGAAGATAATTAAAAAATGGTTGGAGTAGTACATTAACAGAGAACTTCCTGAAATGCAAGCTGGATTCAAAAGAGGATGTGGAAAGAAGGATATCATTGCTGATATCAGATGGATTTTGGCTGAAAGCAAATAATACCAGAAAGATGTTTACTTATGTTTTATTGACTACCAAAAGCATTTCATTGTGTGGATCATAACAAATTATGGACAATATTGAGAAGAACGGGAATTCCAGAACGTTTAATTATACTCATGAGGAACCTGCACATAGACCAGGAGGCTGTCATTTGAAAAGAACAAGGGGACACTGCAAGGTTTAAAATCAAGAAAAGTGTGTCAGGATTGTATCTTTTCACCATAGCAAATAATCTGAGAATATGAACATATGAAGAAGAACGTGGTATCAGGATTGGAGGAAGACTTGTTAACAACCTGCAATACGCAGAAGACACAACTTTGCTTATTGAAAGTGAGGATGACTTGAAGCACTTACTGATAAAGACTGAAGACTACAGTCTTCAGTACGGATTACATCTCCATATAAGGATAACAAAAATCCTCACAACTTGACCAATAAGCAACATCATGATAAATGGAGAAAAGATTGAAATTGTCAAAGAGGCTTCATATTATTTAGTTCTACAATCAACACCAATGGAAGCAACAGTCAAGACATCAGATAATGTATTGCATGGGACAAATCATCTGCAAAAGACCTATTTCAAGTGGTGAGGAGCAAATATGTCTCCTTGAAGAGGTGTGCCTAACCTAAGCCATAGTATTAGTAATCACCTCGTATGCATGTGAGAGATGGACAATGAATAAAGAAGACTGAAGAAGAGTCAATGCTTTTGAGTTGTAGTGTTGGTGAAAAATGCTGAAAGTACTACAGACTGCTAAAAGAACTAACAAATCTGTCCTGGAAGAAGTGCGGCTAAATGCTCCTTAGAAGTGAGAATGGCCAGACTTCATCTCATCTACTTTGGTCATGTTGTCAGAAGGGACTATTCACTGGAGAAGGATATCAGTCTTGGTAAAATGGAGGGTCAATAGAAAAGGAGAAGGGTCTCAACAAGATAAATTGACACAGTGGCTGCAATGATGGGCTCAGGTATAGCAAATATTGTGAGGCTGGCACAGGACCAGACAGTGTTTCATTCTGCTGTACATAGGGTCACTATGAGTCAGAGCACTCGACAGTACTTAACAACAACAACAGCAACACTGAAAATGTTTCTATGAGGCATTTTGAATCATATAAATAGCAGTAATACACTGGAGATGGCAAATCAGTAAGATAGAAAGAATCTGGTTCCTTGACATTTTGTAACCTTGAAATACTTACATTTCTGAGAGAAAAAAAAAAATTCTGTCGAGTTTAAACAAACAAACAAAAAAGAAAAAAAAAAGCCAAATCAACTGCCATTGAGTCAATCCCAACTCGTAGCCATCCCCATTGGGTTTCTGAGGTGTTAAATATTTAAAGAAGTAGATTGCCCAGTCTTCTTTCCACAGAGTGGCTGGTGGGATTGAACCACCAGCCTTCTAGTTAGCAGTCAAATACCTTAAGCTACTGTTATTTGAGTGCTTTCTTACAGCAGTTGAGTCTAACTTGTAAATATGACATGCACATATTCAAGTATATTTACTGATACACATGTAAATCACAATAGGATTTTCAGAAAAATGACAAAGAATTCCAATTTTTTATTTGTCTGTGTTTTCTCTTTTATTTTTTATCCGAAGTATTCTGGCTTCTGTCAAACCTGGCTGGGAATTACTTCAGAGATGATTGTTTGACATGAAATTGCAAACTGCTATGTGTTGTGATCAGGAATATTTTGAACACAAACTCCAGATGTGTTTGTAATTATTGCAATGTGATTGTTGGAAGCCAGGCAATATTATGAAAGAAATATAAAACTGTCCAGCCGACACTATGTGAGTGTGTGTTTTCCAAATGAGATACCTTACATATTTTCTCTGCTGATTTCTGATATTTAGTTTGGCTTTCATTCTGATATTCTTCATTGACTATGCCTATCTTTTGAAGATATTATGGAATGAGCCAAACTAGAGAAATGGGTTTAAGTACACAACCCTGGGGTTTGCAATTTTGGAACCATTTATAAGTTTATTAGCAGATAATTAATGCTCTAAAAGAGTTTTTGCCACATTTTTTGTAGAGGAGCCCAACTGCCTGTTGGAATAAAATATCTTTTCTTTCATTTCTGAAAATACCTAAGAAATAAACTTTTAATTTTATTCCTCTGTGATAGTTAAAACACTATGTTTTATTCACTAATTGGGTATACATCTGATAGTTCTAGAACTAAGGCTAAGGTTGAAGACTGTGATGAAGGTTTCTTGGAGAAGTTTCAAAGAACCTGAACATATAAACAATTACAAATAGAATGATGTACCATGAAAGGAATCATAAGAAACTGATTCTGACTTTGCAGCATTTTGTCATTTGTGTATGTGTGTGTGTGTGTGTGTGTGTATGATAAAAGCTGAAAACAGAAGATAATGGGCATCTTTCAATGATATTGTCCATGACTCTTGGGAAGGAGGTCTGGTTACGTGGCGCTTAAAGCATTCAGCTGCTAGCCAAAAGGTCAGTGATTTGAACCCACCAGCTTCCATGGGAGAAAGATGAGACAGTCTACTTCTGTACAGATTTACAGGCTTGGAAATCCTATGGGGCAGTTCTAATCTGTCCCATAGTGTCTCTGTGTGTTGGATTTGTCTCAGTGGCAGTGGGTTTTTGGATTGGTATGATTCTTGAATTGTTAAATGGCATCGGTGAAACAAAATACGAAGTTGTAGGAATTATGAAAGTCAAATGACTTAAAGAGACATGTTTCTACACTATGATTTATATTATCATGATCTTAAAAAAAAAAATCTAGACCTGGATTTTGACAACAATCCAAAGACAGTATTTATTTCTTATTCTATAATAAGATAAGGGAAGTGCCTTTCTGGTGCTGAGTGATTTATTTCTCTGAGTGCTATGGCATTTCCCTTAGAGATGATTGGATTTTCTTGTTCTGACCATTTCTTTTCAGGCAGACCTGTGTTTGCTATCAAGATTCTGTGGTTGAGGGACATTTTCACATCAGTACATCATAAAAGCATTTTAGTATATAAGTATCAGAAGTTATACAGAATGAAAGGATGACCAGCAATCTTTGTGTCCTTCATATAATATGGTCTATCTCTGTGATGAATCACTAGCTTTTTCCTGGAAGTCCATATGGATTGGGACATTCATGATGTTCATTCCTTTGACAAATTTACCAAGAACTTGCTTTATGAAAATCTCTGCTACATGCACTAGGGTATAGGAGTGAGTCAATAAAGTTAGCTGTCATGCAGTATGCATTCTAGTAAGACAATAAAGAAGAAATAAATATTTAGTATGCCAGATGAGTGCAATTCTAGCTATGACAAGGTTCAGTGTGTAAGGGTGGGAATTAATAGCTGAGGTGGAGTGATGCCAAAGATTGTCTACTAGAGAAGAAATCAGAGTCTGTCTCATCCAAAGGGCGATTAGCATTGAAAAAGATGAGGAAGTTGCTAAAAACTGTAACAAGAGTTGTATGGAAGACTGATGACCAAAAAAATACATCATTAGTGAATAAGTAAGAAAGCCCATTAAGTCAGAAGTGACTTTTACCAGAAGGAACAGTTGATCAGATGGAGTAGATATCCTCAAGGGAAGAGTTTCAATTTATTTGGGTTTGGGGAGAATTATTTTGTTTTGTTTTTGTCTTTTTTACACAGGTTTTGTGAACCCTGCAAGTGGTGATTTGAAGCAAGAATGAAAACACCATGTCCATCTATTTCCTGACCCTCATATCTTTGAGGCTGGAATAAACAGCCTCCACTTAACCAGGCTGCAATGAAGATAATGTTCCCAGAGGCCGAAATGGTTCAAGTGAAGCATGATAGAGTGAGCTTCTCTTGGAAAAGACAAGCCAAGATATGCATGCCGAGAGTTTCAGTCTGAGTCATGACCTTCTGAATACATATTTAGGAAACAAAACTTAGATTATGTGATTATAATATCCTTAAGGCCATAGTGGAAAAAAAAAAAAAAAAGCAACTTGTTCCTCTCAACATAATTTCTTCCCCCTGCTAAGCAACTCTGTGGGGGCATCAGCGTATTATTTGGAGCACAATAATGGTCACAAATTGTCAGATGCAGCATTAGTAATAATGTCTAATGGTAGTGGCAAGAAAAAAAGTTACAGAACAACTACAGAAAACATAGTTTCCTACTGAGAAGATTAAATCCAATATTGATTTGCCTTTTGCTTATATTATTGGTTTGCACAGTGTCTTGAGATTGTTTCCTATTTGTTACACATTATACAAAACAGCACTTCTTTTCATTTATTCCAAATATTTTATATAAGCTCTAACCTGAATGATATTATTAAGTTTGTTTAGTTTACATTGTTTGCAATACACTAAAAGATACATAAAATTTTACTCAGCAAGGGGGGGGTGGTGAACAACAGTTGCAGTACTATTGATTGGATGTATAAACCAGATTGTTCCAAACAATAATTCTATACACTGGAAAAAAATAAAAAAGAGTAGCCGAGTATGTACAACCAAATACCTCGTGATATTTGATTTCTCGGCTTGGAGGTTTTATGGGTCATGGTTTCATAAGACATCCCAGTTAACTGGCCCAATAACATGGTTAGTGTCTCTGTTCTACCTCCTAGTTCAAAGCATAGTGTCTGGGATCTTAAAAGCTTGTAAGAAACTATCCAAGGCACAATGGGTCTCTATTTGCCTGGAACAACAGAAAAACAAGGCAAGCCAGGTAATAGGACAAAGATATAGAATATGTGGCTAATTGCCTCCATGACAAGCTGCCTCTTTTTGCCATGAGACCAGAACTCATGGTGCTCAGCTACAATTACTAAACATTTTCATCAAAAATCCCATAGAAGAATTCTGATCAAAAGGGGAGAAATGAAGAACATAATTTAAAATTCTGTTCTAAATCTTCCTGGAGCCATGACAGTTGGATAATCCCCTGAAACTATTGCCCTGAGATAAATTTTAAACCTTTAACCAAAAATATCCCTTGAAGTCTTCTTGAAACCAAACAACAGTTCAGCTTAACAAGTGAAAATTGTTTCTCTTTAGCTGTATGCTCTTTTAAGAACTAATTATATGGGATCAAATTGACAGCAGCAGCTCAGAGGGTTAGATAGGAACCTTAGGGGACGTTAATGAGGGAGGAACAACTCAGAAAAGGAGGGTGAGAACAGTTGCACAAACCGAAGAATGTCACTAAAGGGAACATTTAGAAACTTGTGAATTGGTGTATGTTTTGCCCTGTGTATTCGCAATAACAATAACAAAATAAATACAATTATATAAAAGAGGGTATTTCATGCCATAGGTAATTATTGTTAATTTGTAGGTGCAATAATGGTATTGAGTTACATTTTCTCTAAAGTCTTCATTTATCAGAATATATGCTGAAGTGTTTTGGGATGAAACAATGTGATATCTGGGCTATGTTTAAATTAATCCAACACAGGGAGGCCAGATACATATGAAAGAAAATTGGCCTCTTGTTAATAAGGTTTGATATTGAGTCATGAGTACATTGGAGCTTATGATTGGAGTTTCTTCCTACTTTTGTGTATATTTGGAAACTTTTCATAATAGAAGTATAATTTATGCAACATAACATGCAACAGGGACTTTTTTTGTGTATAATGGATGAAGTATGGTTTTCTTATCATAGTTTGCCCAGAACAAACCAAACTCATTGTTCATGGCAACCTCACATGTTTTCAGAGTAGAACTGTGCTTCGTGGGGTTTTCAATGGCTATAATCTTACAGAATTAGATCTCCTGACTTTTCTTTCTTGATACTGCTGGAGAGTTTCAAACCCACAAGCTTTCATAGTCCAGTGTCAACCCTTCATACCACCCAAAGACCAATTTATATTTTCTATTCCATAGCTTAGAAAATTACAGTTGAGCCTTACATAATTATACATATATAATGCAACTCAAAACCCACTGCCATCAAGTCAATTATGACTGACAGCGACCCCCATTGGGTTCCCAAGGCTGTAAATCTTTACTGAAGCAGACTGTACCATCTTTCTTCCACAGAGCAGCTAGTAAGTTTACATCACCGGCTTTTGGTTAGCAGCAGTCAAATGCCTTAATCACTCCACCACCAGAGCTCTTTAGACATATATAGATACATATTTTTTGTCTCTTCACATTTATTTTAACTTTCCTTGGTACATTGAAGAAATATTTTTTAAGGAAATTTCAGTGTTTTAAAACAAGGTAAGGTTATAAAATGAGTTTTCTATGGCGCGGCAAAATTTTCCAAACTCCTTTCTCCTTTTGGAAAAGAAAGTGGAGCAATCGCTCGCCACCCCCCCCCCCCCCCCCCCCAAGTACACTGTAGTTCACCAGTTTTCCAATGTGTTTTCCAATGTGTGCATAACTTTCACCTTGTATATCAAATCACTGGAGTAGAAAGAGATGTACAGTGAAAAGGTCAAAATAGCTCTTGCAGATTCTTTCCTACACACCTACAACCGCCCCACACACACACACATACACAGCAGCAGCAGCAACAGCAACGGTAACACCACCCCCCACAGCCAGTAGTGTCCAGATTTGGATGTAGCAGGCCGACCATTGCCCCTCTTCACCTAGTCAAGGGGAGAGAGAAAGACACTGGACAGAGGAAAGAGGTAAAGGAACTGAGTTTGCTGCCTTCCTGTCCCCTTCTTCTCTCCTTCCTTCAGTCTCTACAGCTTTTTCTCTCCTCTGTGTCTTTTTATTTCCCCCTGCCTTTGTTGATTCCCTCCAGGTCCTGTCCCCACACTTCTTTCCCAGTGTTCCTCCTTTTCTCCCTCTTCCCCCCTTCCTCGACAGCTTTGTGGAAGAGATGCTCCAGCTGCTGCGGCTGTGGCCTCCCAGCGGGTCTCTGTCAGCATCACCCCCGCCCACGCTGGGTCTGGAAGCTGAAGCGCACACTGGTCTGGAGATGAGGGCGGGGGAGAGAGAGGCTGCAAGAGGGGAGGGAGGAGTGGGAAGGAGACAAAAACAGCTTCCAAGACGCAGGCGGGGCTCCATTGGATATCTGGGATGAAGGAGTCTCTGGGTCAGTGGCTGGGCAGCCGCTCCAGTTACGGTTTCTAACTGGCATTTCAGTGGGGCCTTTTACAGCTGAACCCTTCTGGCCTGGGCGGGATCAGCTGGTGAGGGCAGACGTCAGCCTGGCAACACACCTAAGCAACCAGAGCTCAGGAAGCCAGGGAGGTCTGTGAAGAAAGAGAAGCCCAGGAGAAGGAAAGGGCTCCAAGAAGCCCTGCTTCTCAGGGTTTCTTCAGGTCCTGGTGGAGACCTGTCACATGGTAGCAAGTAAGTGCTTTTTCCTTGCTCCCCTTTCCTGTCCTGGGATCATGTTAGTGGCCACCCACTCCCAGCCTTTCCACCTCCCCCACCTGCCCCACCCCATTCATCCTTAGGTTGTCAGTGGAAGGATGAAGTTGAGTGTTCTGGAAAGAAATTGGGATAGTAAAAGATACATCTTTTTCTACTTCAAGAACAGGGTGGTCAGCGGGTGTTTGCTCTGCACTGTGTGTGTGGTCTGTTTACTCCTGCCACCACCTAAGCTTCTGAAACCAAGATGTTCTGTTAGGAAAATTTCCAGAAGCCCTAAGTGGTGATGACTTATATTACAGGGCATGATGATAGTATGAAAAGAATAAATGCTTATGCAGAGTTGGAGTATCCTTCTTCCAAGGACTCCCATCTTTTATTCTAATTAACTTAGTGAATTTAAGATGTGATGGGCAATGTGTGTGCAGTTTAAAACTGCTGAGCATTTTGATATTGTGTGGGCCAACAGGTTTTTGCATTATATAGTTTTTTAAAATGCATACCTTCTATAGGTTTTCTTCTAAGAAGTGATAATGTTTTCATTTGCCTCTAATTCCTAGGATGTTGGTCAAAGAAGAGCAGAGGATAAGTGTGTGTAGGATGATACACTGATGAGTCCCAATGTTAATAGAGATGATGGAGTCAAGTTTGGATATTAGCCAGAAAAATCTCGTGAATTGGGAAGGAGTTTAGATGGTGCTTCTGTATGTGGATATTTCCCCCCAGGCTTTTGTTCAGGAGAACAGTTTCATTGCAAGTAGAAGGAAGTTGGGGTCCTGTGATAAGCATGGTACTGGGCACTATACCTGGTATAACCAGCCCTACTTAAAGGTTCTATACTTTGACTTCTTTTTTTTACCAGTGATAGAGATAAGGCCCTGAAGGAGTAATTTGATGAAGTTACCTGGCTAGTCAATATTGAGCTGGATGTCTACTGAAGAAGACTTTGAGATTTAGAATTCTAACACTTCATTTCAATTCTTATGCAAATGAAATGTTAGTAAATGTGATTAAAATATATGTTCCTTCTTTCTAAATGACACATCAGAAAGTCCTGGTAAGGCCTAAATAACAGAGATGACATGAAGGGTTTTGTGAAGTTAATATCATGTGTAACTGTTCCTTGTATAAGGAATTAATCTGTCTTTTTTTTTCTCCACTATTCTCACATTCTAAATGAAGTTCAATATAGTTATAAAAAGAGACTTTGTTGGGCCTTACTGAATGCACTAGAGAAAGTGCAATCCAGGTCATGTCTTCTTGCCACCTGCACAGCTTAAAGCATATTCTAACTGTGAACCTCCATCCTTGCAAAATTGTGTACTTTGGCTATCCACTCATTTTTAAATACTTTGAATATTTTCAAAATACACTTCATTATCTTTCTCTTTTTATTTGTAGTTTTTGTTTTAAGTGCATGGCCCTACTTCCTCAAGATTAAAACATCAAGAATATTAGATACTGGTCTATTAATATGGGATAAATCAAAATGTAGGCATGAACTTTCTACTCTTCTCTGCCAGGATTCATTAAAACCCTGCATTCAGAGGAAATAAAATATAATATATTTTATTATATTTTATATTGTAATGTAAACCTCTTCTTGCCCATGAAAGTGTTTTAAACAATAGGAGAAAAATCTGAAGATGAACCTAGGCTCAGCAGAAGTGGCCAAGAGAGCACAGATGATAGGGTTAGAGGCATGAATCTGGTGCTGGAAGTCTGTGTCCATTGAAGAACTGGTGGTAAAACCAAGCATACAGGACCTGGGTAATCTCTCCACAGCCTCATGTGGTAGAAGCATTTGTAGGATAGTTGAAACATACCCTCACTGATTTTACCCAAGTAGGATGAATACTAGTTTAAGGTATACTGTGAGAGAAGTATCCTAATGTTTCCCTAGCCCCAGCTCTCACTGGCACAAGAGCTGCATCACAGAAATTATTTCAGACTGAGACACTCAGAGAGTTTATGTTAAAAGCATTAGCATAGAAGGGGCATTCTTGATTTCTGGGAATCTGGTCTCATCATTTTCACTAAACAATATCAATATTCGTCAGTTTAAGAGATGGGCATCTGTAATCACCTCCATCCCCAATAACTATCAGCAAGATACAAGCCACCCACCTGCATAGGGAACTAAGTTGTATAGACAGATCTCATTTTTTCCCTAATTGATCACCTTATCTTCCATTAGTGTGAGCTCACTAGGGCCAGATAAACAAAGTCTCACTTCTGCAACATTGAAAGGTGGAACTTTTTTAGTTAAAGAGAAACTTTTCATCTGAGGGCATTTAGGGTTATTTTTCAGCTGTTCATATCTCTTGGCCCAGCTTGGATCACCATTTCCATATATTTGTTCTACCATTGCTTTTTATAAACCAGGCTAAATTTGATTACACTCTATCTTCCTGGAAGAAATCCTTATTTGCCTGGAAAACAGATATCCTTGTTGTATATCCAGTATTTCTAACTGGATTGACTTAGCCTGGTGCTGGCTGGTAATGGTCAGCTCTGTGGACAGCTCTGATTGTGGTGAGATCCAAGTGCCAGACTGGCTGAATCAGCATCAGCTAAGAGCCTGAGGAACATGCTAGGGCCCACCCATTGAAATTCTGATTTTATGGGTCTGAGATTAGTGTAAGACCTCTGGTTTTAAATGAGAACACAAGATGATGATGGTATTTAGCCAGAGTTGAGGACCAAAGTCCCTGGTTGAATATACTGTGTTGATTGGAATAGCCTTTCTCTTCTGCCTTCTATACCAGGATTCCAAGTGAGGATCACAATTCATACTTTATGTACTTCTGGAGGCTGTGTGGTCTAAGCACATGACTAAATAAAAAAATAAAATAAATAAATAAAAAACCATTGCCATTAAGTCCATTCTGACTCCTACTGACCCTGTAGGACAGAGTAGAACTGCCCCATAAGGTTTCCAAGTCTATAAATCAGTTCCAAGACTGCTTCATCTTTCTCCTGCAGAACAGCTGGTGGGTTTGAACTGCTGATTTTTTAGTTAGCAGCCAAATGTTTTAACCACTGTGCCACTAGAGATCCTGAAGCACTTGCTTACAGGCTGTAATTTTGACTCTCATTCTGCATGTGCCTATCTTAGAATGAGATAAAAACTCACGGTCATCCTAATATGTTTGAAGGTTCTCTGGTTGCTCTCTAATTTGAGAAGGGTGGAGTGAACAGTATATTCTTAGTCCCATGTTTGAAAATCTAGAGTAACTTGTTGAAGGAGGGTATTGGAAAAGCAGACAGACACTTTCAAAGTGAACAGAGGCAGAGGTAGTTAGCCAATTCTAAAGGACTCCAGGGTTCCAATGAATGTGCCAGTTCAAGATTTATTTTTAATTTTCTTTTTTGCATTCCATAGAGCCAGTGGCATCAAAAACCACAGGTCAAAAGGTCTCAGGATTTCTGGTGAGAGTAGAAGTTGCACACATAACAGGAGTTCCTTTGTATTCTTCCGGGAAGGGAAAGAATAAAGTCGTCCATCTTGAGTCCTTAAATGGCCTCTGTCCAGTTCTGTTCTAGGGTTTGACAGACAAGAGTCACAAGAACAGTTAGTTCTGACTTTTTCCCAACATGCTCGTTTTGATGAACTGGAAAACCCAGCTTGTAAGTTTTTATCATACTTGTAGAAACAAGAGACCCTGATGGTGAACCATGAGATTGTCATCGTTGTTGTTGTTATCTGCTGTTGAGTTGGACCTGACTCATAGCAACCCCTCCTTGGGATATCGAGGCGGTATCACTATGGAAGTAGATTGCCCAACCTTCCTTCCAAGGAGTGGCTGGTGGCTTTGAACCGCCAGCCTTCTGGTTAACAGTCAAGTGCCTTAGGCACTATGCTACCAGAGCTCCTAGAGATAGTCATAGAGAAGTTCAAGAAGAAATACTTAAAACTAAAACAACTCTCCTGAATGTTCCTGGAGTTCTTTTTTACTGCCATTGCTGCCCCAGTCATAATGTCTCACCCTAGTTAGGCTCCATCTCCCACAAAGACTAACTGCTTTGTGAATTGCCCTCCAGGCATTTGAATTTAAAATTGAGTTTTCCCTGGGCTCATTCTTGCAAGTCAATGTGAGATCAGGTGGTAAGACTGTCTTATGACACTTTGGACTTGTACTCTTCTAGTATAAATTGACTGTCCCACTTGGAATGTGCATGACCCATACCCCTCCTCTGGGAAAGGAGACACATGCAATGATCTCAGCTCCTGATCCATCATTAGATCCCAAGTTCACAAGGGAGAGCTCAGTTCTGAAAAGAGAACTTTTTACTTAGGGAGAGGTGGGACCTGTCCCTCTTGATTTTCTCTGGTGCATATTTGTTTACAAGGCTGTTTCGCTAGTCATTGAATTTAGAGGAATATGTGAATTCAAATTTTCAAGGAACATAGCAAAAACAAAATGGCAGAGCATTTTATAATGCTCAGTGCAAAATATAATCATTTTTTAGAAAGCTACTTACTTCCAATTTTCACTTGCAAAATAGAATATTCTAGGAATGTGTTGGCTAAAATTGTCAGTGAGGGAATTGCATCGAAGTTAAGTGGATATACTGAAGAACAGGACTTAAAGCCAAAATGAGTTGATCTGTGAGCAGAACACGGCTGGAGGCAGAATCCAAGTCTAGAGACAAAGTGGCAAAAGTCAATTAAGTTAGGCTAGATAAACTGCCATGGACAAGTAAAAGAGTAAGAGTCAGGTTCAAAGGCAAATTGGAAGTAATCAACTTAAGCAGAAGAATAATCCAAAAGTCAAAAAACTAAGTGGATTAAAGCCAAGGAGGAAGTTAGGGAACATCTGTTCACACAGGCAGCTGTAAATTCTAGGTGGACTGGTGCCTTTCCAGTCAAACTGTCCTATATTCCCAAACTTTCAGCGTGTAAATTTTTCTAGGTTTTAGCAATGCATATACATGGTAAGTTACAGCCAAGCAAATAGAAATATCAACTGAAAAGCAAGAGAATCCCCTGACACCATTTTAGTTTCTCTTCTTGTTAGTCCAATAGTTTACTTCTTTCCAGAGGGCAATAAGTTATGTATATACCAGCATATATAACTCCATGTTTAAAATCTTTATAAACTGTTTTATTCAAAGATAAACAATGTAAGCTGTTCTCAACATTACTTATTTCACTGAAGTTATTTTGGGAATCTTTTCAGAAGAGCCCAGATATGTTTGTCTTATTACCTTCTAAGTAGATTGCCAGTCTTCCTTCCAAGGAGTGGATGGTAGATTTGAACCCCCAGCCTTCTGGTTAGCAGTCAAATGTCTTAGGCACTATACCATCAGAGCTCCTACTTAAAAGTATTCTATGATAGTGACATATTGGAATGTATGGCATTAGCCTCTTAGGGTTGACAATGATAGTTTCTAGTCTTTAAAATTAAAAATATACTGTGATCATGTTAACTTGGTTAACATGACTTCACAATGTTGAAGGAGCAGTGTTAATTTCTGGCCCAAAGTGTACATGCAGCTTTATTTTAGAAATTATTGCCAAATTGTCCTTCAGAAAAACTGCACCAATTAAGACTCTTTTCTGAAACATATGAGAGTGCCCATTGCCTCCAGATTCTAGCCTGCAAAAGGTCACATCCATTGAGATGAGTTTCCTTTATGACTCAAGAGCTTCACTATTAGAATTATTGATTGTGCTAATGTTATCCATACCCTTTAGGATTTCATTAGTTTCAATCATCTTTCTTCATAGCTTTCTGCTTTCTAAAGGATAATGACAGAATTTTGGGATCTCCCATAAGAAAAAGAAGTGCATGTAGCATCATTTGATTTCTCAGCCTGGGAGAAAAAGGATTTTAATCAGAAGACTCTAAGGAAAAGACTCTGCATCAGAGATTTAGCTGTGAGTCACCACAGAATGTAGGAAAGATGAAATATAAAACATGATGTGTCTATTAAGTGCAGTCAAGTGGCCTCAACCAATAAAAATGTTGATGTAAATTTGGTCATTTCACTAAAGCAGGTGTGGTCCCTACATTCTCAACAATATAGATTCATTTTACTGATCACATTAACTCTGCTTCATTCACTTATGCATGGACTACTTTCTAGCCTCTGAATTAACTTATTTATCAGCTTCATCATTATTATCATTAATGCTTTTACAATCATCGGGAGTCATTTTTGCAGTAGGCTTGCTGCATTCTCCGTGCAGATATAGACCACAGTTGTTTCAAAACAGTTTGAAAACCAGTAAACGATACATCATTTTATCCTTCATATCTTATACTATGTCAGAGTGAAGTTGGCATTTGGGATATTATCTTTACTCTAAAAGGATCCATTGTCTTATATAGTTTATTGTTATTATTATTATGCTTATTTTTCTTATTTTATTTTACCTTGCTCTATGGCCTATGTCTTTGTAAGCCAATCTAAATATTTTTGAAAACAAATTAGAAAGATGTGTTGTTATGTGCCATCGAGTTGTCTCCAACCCATAGCGATCCCTCCTGGGGTTTCCAAGGCAGTATTACTATGGAAGTAGATTGCCCCACCTTCTTTGAGAGGAGTGGCTGGTGGGTTTGAACCACCAGCCTTCTGGTTAGCAGTCAAGTGCCTTAGGCACTACCCCACCAGAGCTCCCAGAAAGATAAGCCTCCTGGTTAGCAGTCAGATGCCTTATTGATACTGATTTGTGTGTTCCAGGAAATCTGAAATAGTGTTTCACTGCACTGACAGAAGACAGGGAAGGCAGTCCTCTATTCTATTGTGATCCATGAACACCATGTCCAAAAGGCATGTAGGTAAACTGGATGGCCTTCAAATGGGACAAAACTGTCAATCAAAGTAAAAATCACACCATATGAAGAATTATGCTTTCTGGGAGGCTGGAATTGATCCTAAATATGAGAAAATATTTGATCCTAACTATGAGAAAACAGATGTTAGATTAGCTGTGCCAAAGATAATTGTGAAATATTCTACTTTATGCCAGATAATAAATAGATATTTAGTGAAGTATCTTTGGCACAGCTCAGATCCGACTCTACAGCAGTGTGTTGCATTTGTGTTACTATTAATTGAAACCGTTTGGCGATTTGCTCTGCTGAAAAAGGATCTCTCTTCTTTACTGAACTTTTACAGATGGGTTGTTCCAAATTTCAAAGCCATACATTCATTTCTATTTTATGTTATTCTATTAGATTGAGGCCATTATATCTAAAATAGTGAATTTTTTCTCACTTAAAAAATTCACATTTATTTCCCAATTATTATGTGACAATCATTTTAGTAGGCATTTTTACCCATGCTATTTTATTTACTAATTTTTTAACCCAAGGAGAAATCCCCATTTTATGAGTGAGAAAAGAACCTCAAGTATATTAAATAATTTGACTGAGGTGTCTCAGATCATTTTAATAAAATTGACTATTTGAATGTAGGTCTATCATATTCCAAAATTCATTATTTTATTTTTTCTATTTGTTTTTTATAGTTATTTATTTACTACAATTTAAATTATTGATATAGTGAAAATCTTCATGGAAGGATTTCAGCTAGTGCCAACACTTTAAGGCACAAAATATACACATACAAAATGCCATGATATCAAGTATAAAATTATCTTTGATTGCAATAATAAAATTACAAGAGGGTTTGGAGATAGGAAATAAAGACTAATCAATTACTTGTCACTAAGTAGGGTTTCTTAAATAGTAACTTTTGACAGGAATTGGGATGGAGGGAATCAGCAGAAGAACACATTTTTACATGAGAGGAAAAAATAAGATTCATAAATAGGGAACTGATATTTGAAATTATGTTTGATGAAGACTATTTTAAATGACTTGATATGAGCAAAGACTTTAGGTGAGTAAAACCTGCAAAGATTACTAAAGCAAACCAGGTATAGAATTACAGAGGTGACTACCTTGAAATATGTTGTTGTTGTTGTTATGTGCCGTCGAGTCAAACCCGACTCATAGCGACCCCTCCTTGGGTTTCCGAGGCAGTATCACTACGGAAGTAGGATTGCCCAACCTTCCTTCCGAGGAGTGGCTGGTGGGTTTGAACCGCCAGCCATCTGGTTAGCAGGCAAGTGTCTTAGCCACTATGCTACCAGAGCTCCCACCTTGAAATATATATATGTAAACAATTGATAATATTTAGCACATACAACGGGAAATAACTGAAAAAAAATATTTGTTTAGAGGGATTAATGAGAAAGAGAAAAATTTCATGAAAATCCAGAGTAATGAGTTTGTGTTTATGTTTTTATTTTTACAATGGCTAAAAGGTTTAAAAATGATTCTAGTTACAGGGAAAGACAAAGAACTTTGTTTTTCCTTGTTAAATTGTTGCCTTTCATGTCTTTACCATACAGACAATGGGTGGCAGAGAGTGTTTTAGGAAATGTACTTGGTAAATATTCATATACATAGAATAAATCAGAATCTTTTTGCCCATGCATTTACCAAGGAGATGAGTATAACAAAGGAGGAAGGCAGTAAATGAAAGAATAAATTACTCATGAAATAAATTAAGTCTAATACTGAGTACAAAACCCATGTATTACAACTCAGATTTCTACAAAATTCAAAAATGTGTTCTTTGAATGCATATGTTCATTTTGCTCTTCTCTTCCTCATATCACCTTCTGTAATTTTATACACCCAACTTATATAGAACTGAAGAAAATTCATGTATTATAGGTGCAAAATTGGAAATGTTGGCTTCCCCAGAACCTAAGGGCCTAGTCCCTTTTACCAAAGAATCTCTTGAACTTATGAAACAGCGTATTGCTAAAAAGCACAATGAGGAGCACAAAGAAGACTTACAGCCAAATGTTGACTTGGAAGTTGGCAAAGAGCTTCCATTTGCTTATGGAAACCTTTCTCCAGGAATGGTGTCAGCACCCTTGGAAGATGTGGACCCATACTACAATAAAAATGTGAGAATTAACTGATCTTATTAGGACTGAATTTCTATTATTTTACTTTCCAGACATGCATAATGTGTACACCTGTACTCACACATAGAATGAAAAAAGAAAATAAACAATTGGCTAAGCAGTAATTGTAAGTTATAAAGGTCTGTAGAAGATACTTCATTTTAGGAGCACACATATTTGAGATTTTTTTAAAAAAAACTTATTCCTTTCCTGGTTGGTTAGTTTGTTTTTGGTTACTTTACTTTGGATAGACCATATTATTATGTTTTCATGTAAATAACTTATTTTATGGCTACAAGATGATTAGCCACTTATGGTTATCAACTTTAAAATATACACAAAATATCTAGAATATCCTCAACAATCAAATGTTAAACTTCATAGGCTCTTTCAATAGTAAAGTCAAGCTATATTTTCGTTATAATTTGTATTTATTCATATATTTGTGTCTTGTCTTGTTTCCAGAGTGACTTGAGGCAACTACTAAGTATATGCACAGTCCGAGAACAAGCACTATATATATGTGTGCCTATATATATATATATATATATATATATATATATAAATAATTATGTTTAGAAAAGGCAGAATTGAAAAACTGAAAGTCTTAATTAAGGAAGTAGAATTTGAGTTATACATTGAAGAACACTAAAATTTTATGAAACAAAGTGAAGACATTCTACGAACAGGCAAGAGAGGAGAATGATTCCAGAATAGAGGATAGACCAAGCAATGGCATAACTGGACTTCTGTAGCTATGTTGCAAGTTGTGGGAAATGAGATAGAGGAAGTATCAACATGAATTGATTTGATGTGGTGGTCAAAGCAGTGACATATGTATTTATGTCTATAATATGAAACAAGTAGTTTGTTAATCATTTCAAATATTATTACTAATGATTAGTGTCATATTACAGTACATCAGGTTTCTATACTATTGTAATCTCATACCTCATTTGCTGTAAAATCAAATTAACTTTTTTACATTTAAGATTTTTGAAACATACTGCTTCTGGTGCTATTAAATGCATCTCTATGAACCACGAGGATATAATTTTCTTCCACAGTTAGTTCTGTGCGGAGATCTGGACTTTGGTGTGTGGCAAGTAACTTTCTTGGGTATAACACTGGCATAAAAAAGAATGGTAGAAAAGAGAAAAATATAACTGATAGAATCCTAGACTGCAATGATCATTGGAAATATGGTATATAATTGATTGTAATTATGGTTCTGAGTTCTGATCGCACTTGATATTCTTTTTCCTCCTCTAGACATTCATGGTATTAAATAAAAAGAGAACAATCTTTAGATTCAATACCACTTCCACCTGGTGTACTTTGTCACCTTTCAGTTCTATTAGAAGGACAACTATTAAGGTTTTGGTACATCCATATCCTTTTCTATTGGCTTGATGATTGTGCTTTTAGACTCTTCTAATACTACATGCAACTGTTATATTATTCAAATATTCCTGCAATTATTTTCTGCTTTGAAAAATTCATACTGATATCAGAATTATGACCACCCTAAGTGTTCCATAAAGAGTCTGGTGGTACAGTGGTTAAACTGCTCTGCTGTTTACCAGCTACTCACTGGAAGAAAAATGTGGCAGTCTGCCAGTCTGCTTCCATCATGATTAAAGCCTTGGAAACCCTGTGGGGAAGTTCTACTGTGCCCTACAGGGTCACTGAGTCAGAATCGAGTCAACAGCAATAGGTTTGGTTTGGTAAGTGTTCTGTGTTGTAAAATGTATTTTCTAGTATACACAATATTAGTAAATATTAACAAATATTAATTCCATTGTTTTTCAATAAGAGAGTATATTTTTCAACATTAAAGAAACTATTTGTTTTTGTTGTTGTTGTTATGTGCCATCCAGTCAGACCCGACTCATAGTGACCCTTCCTTAGGTTTCTGAGGCAGTATCACTATGGAAGTAGATTGCCCAACCTTCCTTCCAAGGAGTGGCTGGTGGGTTTGAACCACCAGCCTTCTGGTTAGCAGTCAAATGCCTCAGGCACTATGCTACCAGAGCTCCTGTAAAGAAACTATATGTGTATAAATATAAACTGGTTACAGAAATATATACTATTTAACATTATTTTCTGTTATTCCTTAACTGTAACTTACCTTTTTCCGACTGTTAATTTTAATTAGCGTACTGACTGACTGCATACTTATGACCATGACTGATTTTGTGGATTGGAAAGCAATATTAGAGTAAGTTATAACAATTTATTATACATAATATCATATATAATTATATTTTATATTTACTATATTACATTAATGGGAGCTCTAGTAGAGTAGTGCCTAAGGCACTTGACTGCTAACTAGAAGGGTGGTGTTTCAAACACACCAGCCACTCCTGGGAAGGAAGATGGGGCAATCTACTTCCATAGTGATACTGCCTCGGAAATCCAAGGAGGGGTCCCTGTGAGTCGGGTCTGACTCGATGGCACATAACAACAACAATATTACATTAGAGTTCTGGTGGTGCTGTGGTAAGGTATTCTGCTGCTAACCAAAAAAGTCAACAGTTCCAAACCACCAGCTGCTCTGAGGGAGAAATATGAGGCAGTCTTCTTCTGTAAAGATTTATAGCCTTGGAAACCCTATGAGAGTTGCTATGAGTTGGAATCAACTCTATGGCAGTGAATTTGGTTTTGGTTTTGGATATTACATGAAATTATATGCTATAATATAAAATAGTCATACTTTATATATATTATCATTGATATTAATATAATATTTATGTACACACACCACAATGAATGTATTAGCCACATACACACACACACACACACACATATAATGAATCACTTTTAGGATATATAGGATATAGATAGACAGGTATCCTAAATATATATATCCTAAATATCCTAAAAGTGATTCATTATATGTATGTGTGTGCTAACCAGAAGGCTGGCAGTTCAAACCCACCAGCCACTCCTCAGAAGGAAGGTTGGGCAACCTACTTTCATAGTGATACTGCCTCAGAAACCCAAGGAGGAATCACTATGAGTTGGATTCCACTTGATGGCAGTGTGTATGTATATGTGGCAGTTTGGGGGTGGCACAAATGGTTAAAAGTTTGACTACTAACTGAGATGTTGGTGGTTTGAAATCACCCAGAGGTCCCTCTAAAGAAAGGCCTAGTGATTTGCTTCAAAAAGCTCACAGCCTTGAAGACCCCATGGAGCAAATTTCTATTTCTACACCCAGGAGGTCTCCATGAGTCAGAATCAACTCTTCAGTAACTGAGAACTGGGTGTGTGTATCATTTATATATGATATATATCATATAAATATCTTATGTGTATATATATGTATATATATAATATATTTGTGTGTATATATATATATATATATATATATATATATATATATATTATAGAGAGAGAGCCCTAGTGGCACAGTGGTTAAGCACTTGGCTGCTGACCAAAATGTCAACACTTTGAACTTACCAGATGCTCCACAATAGAAAGATGTGGCAGTCTACTTCCATAAAGATTACAGCCTTGGAAACCCTAAAAGGCAGTTCTACTCTGTCCTATAGGTTTGCCAATGGCAATGGATTAATGGGTGTTTTATATTAATATATTAATCAGTTTTAGATTTTTTTTTCTGGCTTTTCATTAATTTCTATTAGATTTTAAATATCTTTATTTCACAGCATGTTAGGCTTACATACTATAAATTTTTTAGTCTTAAGCTATATGTTTATGTCCATAGTATCTCATAAGTGGGGTTTTACTTCAAAGATAATTACTAATTACCAATGTAATGTTTTACTGCATCAGGTCTTCTTTACTAGTGCAATCATACACTTGATTTTCTTTGAACTGAAATAATGATTCCTGAGGCACTTGACTGCTAACCAGAAGGCTGGTGGTTCAATCCCACCAGCCACTCCTCAGAAGGAATGCTGGGAAATCTACTTCCATAGAGATACTGCCTTGGAAACTCAAGGAGGGGTTGCTGTTCTGGTTACCTAGTGTCGCTCTGATAAGAATACACCACAAATGGGATGGCCTTAACAGACAGGAGTTTATTCTCTTACTGTTTGGAGGCTTTAAGTCCAAGTTCAAAGTGCCAGGCTCTAGGGGCTGGGTGAAAGCCTCTCAACCTTGGGGTCCAGCTCTGCTCCCAGCCCACTGGAGCTAGAGGCTTTTCTTCACTCAGACAGCTGCTGGCTGCTGAGGCTGACAAGCCCAAGGTTGACATGTCCTGATGTTACCAAACCACACGGCAGGCCATTAATTTAAGTCCACTGTAAATCCCAAGGTTGGCAGAGCATGGCAGGCTGCTGAACAATGACACAGCTACATTCAGGGTCCAAGCGTGCCATAAACTAGAGACTATCCCCAAGCCTTCTTCTTATATAGAGGAAGCAGACCACATCCCAAAGGCAGCTACTCAGCTGCTTGTGGTAGATCCCAACATGGAGTTGATTGCCAGTCTCATCATGGGGAATAACTACCACCAACTGCCCAGCCACTCAACCAGGCCCAGCCAAGTTGACACATAAATTTAACTACCACAGTCACTATGAGTCGAAGCGACTCAATGGTAGTGAGCTTTCTTCCATTCTTTATGGAAATTATTCTTTCTCTTCATCTCTCATATCTTCTTCTTTTTCCTGAGGGATATGAGTCATTTGACTTATATTAGAACACTATGATGGAAAGGCCCTTTAAATTTCTGGGTAAGAATGCTTTCATGAAGCTTTACTTCCTTGGCCTTAAGTCTGTTCTTAAAGCTAGTTGACACTGGAAGGTAAATGTAACACTGATTCATGATAAAAATACTGGTTGTTATTGTTGTTAAGTGCTGTGGAGTCAATTTTAACTCATCTGACAGAGTAGAGTTTTCTGGACTGTAATCTTTATGGGAGCAGAGCTCCAAGTCTTTCTCTCATGGAGTCACTTGATAAATTTGAACTGTCAACCTTTTGCTTAGCTGCGTAGCACTTAACCATGCACAATTGTGGATCTTTAAAAATACTGGTATATGCATATATAGGTGTTTCATAGTCACAGTTCAGTTATTTATCGTGTAATTTCTAGGAGGTTAATTTGGTATTAGGTATTTTCATCATTTACCTAAAAAAATAAGTAAGACTATCACCTCTAAGCTAGGACTAGTCAAACTTCATGGCTAATATCATAGACATTAGCCCACCCAAGAAGTCCAATCTGAACGCCTTTCTTCAGATGCAAGTGCTAATTGTATTTTTAATTATTGTTGGGTTGATAGTTGTTGCTTTTGGCCTACACATCTGTTCTTACTTTTCTGATGTCTGGTTCTCAATTGCCAGATAGTTATCACAGACATAGTGTTTCAGAGTTAACATTGTATTCTTCTTACCTTTAATATTTATATGTAAACAAATTTTCCAGGAATGCTTTGCTTGGAATTTACACATTTGAAATACTTGTGAAACTCATTGCGAGAGGCATCTGGGCAGGACCTTTTTCTTTTGTTGGTGATCCATGGAACTGGCTTGATTTCAGTGTCACTTTGTTTGAGTGAGTATTTAAGTTGTAAACATCTTAACATCTTGCTAAGTACTTTTCATAAACAAACTGTGAAGTGTACAAAGGTTACTGCCTCAAAAATTTTTTCAAAAGACAGTGTTTCTCAAATCATAGCCATAGTGAGTTCTTTTAGGCAGCTCCAAGTGAGTTAATTCTCAGAATATATAATGCAAATGAAAATAATGGGATATTATCTCTGTTTTATATTGAAAGCAAGAAAGAGATTAAATTGTGCATTTTAATTTAACAGTCCTTTGAAATCAAGAAATAGGATCCTGGCATGTTTGATTCCCAGTCCCCAGTCTACTTTTCATTTAGCTACATTGCTTCAGATTCATAAACATGCTAAATACCAGGAAAAATATTTTAATTAAACACACACATACACAATTTCTGGGGTACAATCCCAAATTATACTACTTGACATGTCTATATGTTTTAATGGCTCTATTTAACTCCCTGTTTTATTGCTAAAAAAAAAAAAATCACTGGCATCATACTGGGGAGCTCTGGTAGTGTAGTGCCTAAGGCATTTGACTGCTAACCAGAAGGCTGGTAATTCAAACCCACCAGCCATTCTTCAGAAAGAAGATTGGGCAATCTACTTCCGTAGTGATACCACCTCGGAAACCCAAGGAGGGATCACTATGAGTTGCAATCAACTCCACGGCAGTGAGAGTAAAAGTGAATGAGTCATCATACTCCTATCAAACATAATTTAAAATTATCTTCCACTTCCAGATTTTTTGTTAAAGTTTCTTTTAAAGAAATAACCTTTATATAGATCATAAGCAGTGTCTGTCATATTGTAAGCAAGTAGAAAAATAGTACTAATCATTGTCAGTATTATCATTAGTATCGCTACTATTGGTATTATGATTGCTGCTGCTGCTGAGCACTTACTATGTACCAGGTGCTCTTCTAAACAGTTTGCAAATATTAGCTCATTTAATCCTGATAAAAAGCCTCTGATTCAGGAAGTATTATCCTCATTTTACATTTTAGGAAACTGAGGCAAGGTAGGTTAGGTAATTGACTCATGTCACACAGCTAGTATAAGGTGGACCCTGGATTTTGCCCTTAACCACTATACATACTGCTTCTACTATCATCATCATTACCATTATCCTCATGGTCAATCACTATCATCAAAAGTTTAAATATTAAATATTTAAAATTAATCTCATCCCTTAAAAAACAAACCATTATTTTTTCTTAATTTTAGCTATCTTTGCAGTAATTATATTTAAAAAGATTTATGAATATAATACACAGCACTTGATAGGGACTTAAGAGTATTCATGGCATCAAACTTTAAAAATTCTCATACTTGGATTAATATTTACCTGACTACCTTGCACTATAGAAATCTTTTGTTTTCTACTCAATGATGATACTATGACTATATGTAAAATTAAAGAATGGAATCAAAATAAATGTTTATAGATGGTATTAAAAATAAGCTTCAAAAAGTATAAAAAACAAAAGATAAATACCATAGACCCACTATGAATTTTGAATAACCTTTAATTTAATTCCACAGGTTTATAACAAGGTATTTACTTCCAGGCTTCACTTCAATACTTAATATTGCAAGAACTTTGAGGATTTTGAAAATTATACCTTTAAATAAAGGTAAGATACAGCATTAAGCTCCTTTTTTTTCATTTTTCCACATATACTTTCATGTATTCATTTGTACTCCCCTGTTGCTGTTGTAGAATATGTGAAATAGAACAATGCTTTAGTATTAAAATCATTGCCTTATTAGATATTTAAATTTATTCCAAGAAAGGTGAAAAAATATTGCACTTGAATGTTACTGATTTAGGATGGGTTCAGTACATATGTTATCAATTTAGTGATCAATAAAAATGCATCATTAATTTTGATTATTCTACATCTTAAATAGGAGCTTTTAAAATTGTCTTTAGACTTCTGAGTAGGAAAGAAATATACGTAGATATCTTCCCCCTTCTTCTCCTCATTGCATCAAGAATGAGTTGAAATGAACAGAGAAATAAAAATATATAAAATAACATATATTTTCCTTTGCTGTGAGCACCTGAATAGGGTGCAAGCTACATGATGTAAATTCAGGAAAGTTCTGATAAATAAGATAGAGCTGCAACTACACTGATGGAAAACACTAGAGAATATTTTACATCTCCCTTTGCTGTGAGTCTGAATCGACTGGATGGCAGTGGGGTTTTGGTTACTGAGGAAAACCTAACTGAAGCCCACCAGCAACTCCACTAGGAAGTTTTGTTGTTGCTATTTTGTTTTTGGCTGCTATGACTCAAAAGTATTGTGAAATATTAGAGGCATCAAGAAAACAAAGTGTAAGTGTGCTAACGCCAAAGTAAGGTAGGTCTACTTCAACCGCCATGAGCTGGAACACCATGAAGAAAGCCAGACATATGCATACTGTGTACTTGAAGTCCAAGCTAAGCAAAAACAGCTCAACTGTGGAGATTGTGACAATATGCAAAACACATTAAATGCATTACATTGTACATTAAGTGGGTGAATTTTACGGTATGTGAATTAGATCTTAAACTGTTTAATAAAAATGGTCTCTAATATGACCAAAACCAAAAAAGTTTGGAATTTCTAGCATGGCAGCTTCGAAAATCCAGTAAAGAAACCAAACTGAGAGTTGCCTTGATGGAAATTTTCCCATCCCTAGTTTCATTAAAACAACAACAAAAAAATGCTGTCAAATCGATTTTGACTCATGAGAACCCCGTAAGTATCAGAGTAGAACTATGATCCATAATGGTTTCATAGTGTTTACATTGTTTGTTTTTTAAAAAAAAAAGTTAAATTTGACATCAGATCTCAAATGAGATATAGTTAAATTCTAGAGGAAAAAAAGTAAAATAAAGTTTATTTATAAAGAATTGAAAACACAGTGAATAATAGAAGAAATATAAAACTCAAAATATAAAATGTTGAACTCACCAAAACTCACTGCTTTCAAGTCAATTCACTCACAGCAGCCCCTCCTTGGGTTTCTGAGGCAGTATCTATGGAAATAGATTGCCCAACCTTCCCTCCAAGGAGTGGCTGGTGGGTTTGACCCGGCAGTCTTCTGGTTAGTCAAATGCCTTAGGCACTAAGCCACCAGAGCTCCCACAAAATGTTAAGAGTATATCAAAAAAGTAAAGCTAATATATGAAAAATAAATATAACTGACTTAATTTTTTCTCTTGAAGGAGAGTTTAGTATTAAATTAGAAATAAATTAAAATTCTGCAAGAATCATGACAAATCTAAAACAAAATGAAAGTTTAAAAGTACAAGAAAAGTTATACCACAGAATTAAAATAAAAATTGGCATGTGGACCAGACTTATCTAAAGCTAATCTTAACAGTAAAATTAATAATGAAAATTATTAATAAATTTGATGCTGTTAAAGTTTGTTGGTGATATCTTCATCTTTAAAACATCACCACCAAAATTAAAAATCCACAAGAAATTGTGGCTATAATGTGTATATAATGTGTAAAAGAAGCTCTGGTGGTATAAAGCCTAAGGTATTTGACTGCTAACCAGAACCATGGAGGTTCAAACCCACTGGCCACTCCTGGGAAGGAAGGTTGAGCAATCTACTTCCGTAGTGATATCACCTCGGAAACCCAAGGAGGGGTCACCAGGAGTCGGACCCAACTCGAGGGCAGTGCGTTTGGTTTTTTGATGCAATAATGGGTAGATAGAATGATAATCTTTTTTTAAGAATTTCTATTGGTGTAATGCCTAAGGCATTTGACTGCTAACCAAAAGACTAGCAGTTCAAACCCACCAGGCACTCCTTGGAAAGAAGACTTAGCCATCTATTGTAGAGATATTGCCTCAGAAACCCAAGGAGGGGTCACTATGAGTCACAATCAACTCCACAGCAGTGAGTTTGGTTTTTGGTTTTATTCTTAGACATAATTCCAACAAGAAAATATGAATACAATAAATTTTCAAGAGGAAAATGAACGAAAAATCATGACTAAAAACTCAGTCACTGCCATCCAGTCAATTCCAACTCAGCAACCCCCACTGGGTTTCCAACACTCTAAATTTTTATGGAAGCAGACTGCCTCATCTTTCTTCTTTGGAGTGGTTGGTGGGTTTGAACCATGGATCTTTTTGGCTAGCAGCCAACTGCCTTGATCACTACACCATCATAGCTCCTGGAGATATCATGGTAGTAGTATAAAAATATAATAATGCAAATATGTATTTTTTAAATAATTATAATGATAATCACAGGAATATACATTGAAGTAAAGTGACCCATTTTTTTCCTAATAAATACATAATGATTTTTTTTAAAGAAGTCTTGAAGAAATATATAGTCTTTTGATTATATATATTGGCTCAATGTCTCTTAAAACTAATTTAAATATCTGTACAAATACTTAAAAAAAAGTAGACATACATTTAAGTAGTTTTTAAGAGACATTGAACCAATGTGTACAATCGAAAGACTACATATCTCTTCAAGACTTCCTTTTTTAAAAAATCATTATCATGTATTTTGAAGAGAAATTTCAATTCTGATAAAACACTTAAGGACTTGCTTATTAAAAATATTGATATGATTCTAAGTGCTACAATAGGGCATCAATTATAATTTATACGTAATCCTACTACATTTCTTCAGCCACAGAAATGACTTTACTTCAACTCTATTCATTTCACTCTAGAAATGCAATGATCTGAGCAGGCCATTTTAAAAAATAAACCTTCAATTTTCATGATAACATACAAAATATATGCTATTATCCCCATTTTAAAGATAAGAAAACTTGAGCATATAAATTAGGTAATTTGTTCAAAGTTACAAAGCTAAAATATTCTCATCCGTTGTTGAGTTGAGCAGTTATAAGAATTCTAAATACACTCAAACCAACAAATAGGGAGGGAAGAGTGAGGCAGAAGAAACTTGAATGTATATACACCAAAATGTCAACAACGTTTTTTATCTATGAGGTAAAATTACATGTTATTTTTGTTTGTTGTTTCTTCTTTTTTCTTTTTTTAATTTTTTTCATCATTGAATATGTGTTGTTTAATAACTAGAAAAATTAATACTGTTAAACAAAACTAAATTTGGATTCTCAATTAATAAGTATTCTGATATAAATACATACACCATTATGAAATAGACATAGTTGTGTAATATTCTCTTTTCTAATCATTAAAATTTTCCCAAGTTTTATTTAAACTGTTCCAAAAATTGAATTCTTCTAATGTTAAAGCCACTCCTCAGAAGGAAGTTTGGGCAATCTACTTCTGTAGTGATACTGCCTGGGAAACCCAAGGAGGGGTCACTATGAGTCGGGTCTGACTCCACGGCACATAACAACAACAACAAAGTTAAAGAAAGAATAGTATAGATTCTGTTATTTCAAACCATTTATTGTTTCAACAACACAACCTATTTTTTATTTATGACTCTATGCTTTTCCTTATTTATGCTTATAAAAAATGGTGGCTTATACACAAGCAGTAACCAAGTGAAGAAGTTAGCCCATTGTTCTTTTTAGAGTAAAAAGAAACAAATAACTAATTTTAAAGTATTATGTTGGTATTCTTTTTCCAGGTATTGTAAATTAACATAATACCAAAACCTCAAAATGTGTTTTTTTTGTTCTCTTTATTTATTATACTTAGATAATGAAAATTAGATACGAATCTGCTGATTTCAATAGGGCATTCATTTGCAATAGCAGTGGTTTGCTAAAGATATTTTATAGAAACAAACTTCTGTCTTCTCAGGTCAAAGGTCTCTTGTAGGGAACCTGAGCCATTGTGTGAAGAAACTTACTGGTGTCATTTTGCTAACTCTGCTTTTTCTGAGCATATTTTCTCTAATTGGGATGGGGCTCTTCATGGGCAACCTGAAGCATAAGTGTTTGCGGTGGCCCCAAGAAAATGAAAATGAAACACTGCACAACAGAACTGGAAGCCTATATGATATTCGAGGTAAGAACCACTTGCCATCTCTGTCAAAAAATTAAAACATTTCCGAAAGACAAAGCAGTCTTTGTAGCAATGTTGAACACAACCTCAGAACAAACTATGTAAATGCTGTAAGTATGCTCATATACTTATTTGCATCATTTTTATGTATCAGGATAGCAAACTCCCTACTTTTCAGACAGTAAAATCAGGGCAACCTACATTTGGAATTTCTAAAGTTTACAAATTTTATCATTAGAAAAATAAACAAATAAAACCAGCCTTATCTGAAATTTCATTAGAAAGAGCTAAAGTAGCATCCTCATAATATTACTATTCTACAATAAAGCTGTTTTTATTAAATTATCGATAGAAGTTTACTCATATAATGTAATAATTTTCACTGTTTGATTTCAACTACAACTGCTCATTTAAAAAAGCTTTCTTATAATTTTTTAGATAACAAAATATTGTTTGTTGTTGCTATTATGTGCCATTGAGTCGGACCCGACTCATAGAGACCCCTCCTTGGGTTTCCGAGGCAGTATCACTACGGAAGTAGATTGCCCAACCTTCCTTCCGAGGAGTGGCTGGTGGGTTTGAACCGCCAGCCTTCTGGTTAGCAGTCAAGTGCCTTAGACACTATGCTACCAGAGCTACTACAAAATATTGTAGACTAATAAAAATAATGCCTAATAAGTACTGCTTAGTTCCCATACACAAGTAACTTGTATGCCTTATCTCATATCTTCGCCATCATGTGGAAGAGGTAATATAACTAACTCCTCACAAACAAGGAAGTGGAGGTTCAGAAAAGCTAAGTGCATGTCCCAGGGTAATAGAACTATTTAGCAAAACTAGGTTTCTCATGCAGTTTGACTTAGCTCTAAAATACCTGCTCTTTTCACCATGTCATCATACTCTTTTATTGGTTTCTCTCTCACAATAAAATTGTCACATCCTTTCTGACAGTTTAATAAAATAAAAGTATATTTTTAAGTATTAAAAATAAAATTTGATAAGCCTTATATAGCTCTTCCACATCAATTTCAAATATACTTTTGAAAGTGTCTAAGGCATTTGACTGCTAACCAGAAGACTGGCGGTTCAAATCCACCAGCCACTCCTTGATTGAGTAATCTACTTCCATAGAGATACCACCTCAGAAACCCAAGGAGGGGTTGGCATGAGTTGGATCCAAACTGACAGCAGTGAGTTTGGTTTTTCGAATTAATAAGCTCCAAAACAAATCTTAATAATTTTTACTCTTTGATTTATGCCATAATATGATTATAGTGCACATAATAGAAAAGTATTAGTGGATGAGTATGAGAAAGCTTTCTTTATTATATACGACATTGTCATGGTCTTAAATCTAGTAGCGAGGATAAAAGGAGAAGGTTGTTAACTCTTTTATTCCAATTGAAATACTCTGGTTCATTTGATGTTAAAACAAAAATATACTAACTATTTAAAAACATGAACAATTTGCTACTTCCTTGGTTGTTATTAATAAGATAAAATCCAGGTGCATTTTTCTTTGTCAAAGTACAGTATTATCTTAAAATAAATTATTTTGTAAAGATTCAAAAAATAAAAACAAAAAACTTGCTGCCGTCCAGTTGGATCTGACTCATAGTGACCCCTCCTTGGTTTTCCAAGGCAGTATCTCTATGGAAGTACATTGCCCAACCTTCCGTCCCAGGAGTAGCTGGTGGGTTTGAACCTCCAGCCTTCTGGTTAGCAGTCAAATGCTTTAAGCACTACACTACCTGAACTCCTTGTAAACATTATCACCTTAAATTTGCCCAATTCTAATAATTCTATTTCCTCAAATCACATATTAGACAATAGTTGAAAATACAATTTGAAAACTGTTATTAACATAAATGCCATTTCGTAGCTCATGTATTTCAAAGAGTATTTTGTACTTCCTAGTACTGTTAATGTCAAATTTAATTTGGCTTTTGATTGTTATTGCAAAAGTTTAATCAATGGTACCAAACTATGAATTTAAAAACTATTCTAAAATTTTTTATGTGACAAATTAATGTGACATTATTTGAGTCTAGAGTACTTTAATTTTGTATGTTTTTATACACATTATTAAATTATGGGTTTGATATCTGTAATTTGAGTTCAGAGCCTAAAAATCAATGCTTCCAAACATGCATGTCCCCAACCCTGGAAACAGATATGTATAAACACACAATTTACATTTGGATGGAAAGCAGATGGGAATACGTGGACAAATTATATGAGCTACAATTTAAATTAGCTTAGGTTGTGGTTAAAATTAGGTGACAGTAGGGCAAGCAACAGGAACTGAATATGCACAGTAGAAGAATAAGCTAGGTGGCAGGAGAATGTAAATTAAACCCAGAGACAGAGGAATTTATTCTCCTGCTCACAAAGATCATCAGGAATCAACCCTGGAAGAAAAGGTCCTCATGTCTCAAACAGTTTAGTCTTGGGAATTTTTCTTTCAGGGATTCTAGTCCTATCTGGCTGGCTCTATCCACTTCATTGCACCTTAATTTTGACAGAGATTTTCCTTTTTCTGCCTAGCTTTGTCACTTTGGGGCAGGGAAGCATTGGCTTCCCACAGGTCTTATGTCCTGTGCATTAGATACTAAGAAAGCCAGGATTTATGCTCTTGTTACCTTAGCTTTGGAAAGGGATGTTCATCTTCTGTGCTGATCTGTACAGACTTCAGATATTTTGTTTAACTCTAAGATTGTTGTTGTTGTTGTTATGTGCCGTCGAGTCGGCCCCAACTCATAGCGACCCCTCCTTGGGTTTCCGAGGCAGTTATCACTACGGAAGTAGGATTGCCCAACCTTCCTTCCGAGGAGTGGCTGGTGGGTTTGAACCGCCAGCCGTCTGGTTAGCAGGCAAGTGTCTTAGCCACTATGCTACCAGAACTCTAAGATTAGATATGGAAGATCATTGTTTTCTTGTTTTTCAGAGGTGGAAAGCTTTTATTACTTGGAAGGAGAAAGAGATGCTCTCCTTTGTGGCAACAGAACAGATGCTAGGTAAGTAGTGTTGATGTCAGCAACAAATAAGTATTTATTGAATGACTATTGCTTTTACTGATGACTCACACTTGATTACATTATCTCATTGAATCATCAACTGAGAAGTAGATAACATAGAATAGTATTAATCCAACTCCTTTAGAAAAAAACAATAGATAGATTTGTTAAATAATTTATGCAAGGTCAAAAAAGCTAGCAAATGGCAGAGTTGGAACTTAAAAAAATGGCCTTCAAACTATTTTCACTTTACCCAGAGCCAGGCGAAATTGCCAAGAAAGACACTATAAATCTGTTCTTTAGCCAGACGCCTTTGAAGAAAAATACTATCAAAGATATGCCATATTTCACTCATTTTGTTTTTTGCCTATCTTTCATGACTAATTTATAGTATACAAAGCTCACTGTTCTTAAAACAGTATTTATAAATAATGCTTTAGGGAAATGGCTCATGTCTTATTGTCTCATAATTCCAAATAGAGATGAAGTAGAAACAGACTGTTTCTCACCAGTGCTGTGACTCACATAATTTCCTAATCTTGCCTTTGCTTTTCTTTGGCTGGGGAACCTTGACAACCCAGTTTAACAAAAGGTACATGAGGAAGAGGAGCAAGAGTTACTTAGTTTAATTAAATATTCAGGTCAGTTAGACTTTTTGTATCTTGTTGTATAGCATTGCTCTGAGTCAGAATCGACTCAACAATGATGGATTTGGTTTTTGGTTTTGGATTGCTTGCTTAGCACAGATGTTTTATGTCTAGTTTTCCCTGTTCAATTCTCAAGTCCAAAACCCATCTCATTGTCATGTCATCCTATTTCAGCTAACCTTTTCCATATACATTCCAAATTCAAATATGAGCTCAAATGTGTGTTGAAGCTGATATCTGGTCTTGGATAGCCAGGATTACAATGATACATTTCAAGGTAAAAAGAGAAAGCCATGCAGTGCTATAATAGGTATCCTTTGCTGCATGGTAGTTGTTGTTGTTATGTGCTGTCAAGTCAGACCTGACAAATAGCGATCCCTCCTTGGGTTTCTGAGCCAGTATCACTACAGAAGTAGATTGCCCAAACTTTCTTCCAAGAAGTGGCTGGTGGGCTTAAATTGCCAGTCTTCTGGTTAGCAGTCAAGTGCCTTAGGCACTACGCTACCAGAGCTCCTAAGTTACCCATAGAGTTAAAAGTTATTGTGACTTAAAAGAATAATAAATGTCTTTGCTCAGATTCTAGAAGTAAGCAACTTAGGAAAAGTTCAACTGAGCTACACTTCTGGGGTTGCCACCAAGAATCACTCACGCAGATTCAGTCATCTGACAGCTGGATAGAGGCTGGATGATCCAAGATGGCGTCACATTCACCTGTGGGCCTTAGCTGAGATGGTTGTGTGGCTGAGACAGTAGGGCTTATTTCTTCTCATGATCTTATTTTCCAGAACCTTATCTTCACATGCCTCTCAATGAGGCTAAGCCAGGCTCTTTGTATTATAGACTCAGAGCACCAAGAGAGGGGCAAGCCCCAATGCACAAGGACCTTTGAAACTTCTACTTGCATCACATTTGTTAATGTCCTATTAACAATTGCCCAAAACAAGTCACACTGCCAAACCCAGAATAATGTGGGAGGGAACTACACTAAATATGTGGCTATAGAGAAGCATGATTTACTGAGTGACAACTGTACTAATCTACCACAATACTCAAGACCCCCAGTAGATAAAAGTATCAGGACTCCCTGAAGAGAAATGAAATAAACTAATCTGATCCTTCTGTGCAAAGGCAAGTGCTATTTATAAATTACTGATGTAGTAAATATTTCCTCACCCTTAAATAATGTGGCCTAATGGTTTGAGGTAAGATTACTTGAAAATTAAATCCAAAACAACTTCATTTTAATTTTTATTAATATAACTTTGCATCAGTTATACTTTTCACTGTGATGTTTAAATATCTCCACTTTGATATTGGGTAGTAAAGAAATCATTAACAAAGGCTTGGCAAACACCATTTTTGAGACACTTTTGCTTTTTTGGCACAGTTAACACTGTTCCTTTACACTGACTCAAGATTTAGCTCTTTTGTAGCTTTTTAGGTGGAAATTGTTTTGGGAGAAGACTAATTACTCCCTGTAAAAGAGGATGCCACCATTATTAGGAGACAGGTGTTCTATATTTATGATTTGTCCATGAGAGTCACCTAACAGAAGTTTTTCTTTTCTTCGTGTTCTTTAGTCAGTGTCCTGAAGGCTACATGTGTGTAAAAGCTGGCAGAAACCCTGATTTTGGCTACACAAATTTTGACAATTTTGGCTGGGCCTTATTTGCCCTGTTTCGATTAATGACTCAGGACTATCCCGAAGCACTTTATCACCAGGTAAGAACAGAGAAAATCTAAAGAAAGGTGATGTGCCCCTTCACTTGTAAAGTAATGGCCAAAGTAGCTTCTTAAATTTTTATGTGGAAATGAATTTGAGGCTAGAAGAAAAGGAAACCAGAATTATTGAGTGTCAAACGTGAAACTCTTCCTAGGTCAGTGCTCTTAATGGGATTTCATTTAATCCTTGGAAAAATTCTACAAGGTTAGCATGAATTTCTGTTTTTTATATGAAGACACCAAGATTTTCAGATAGGCTGGGTAACATCTCCAAAGTTATAACACAGGTAAATATCAGAGCTCACTATTCTGATCCAAAGCCTGTGATACTATGCATTTAATATTAACTAAAGGAAGAGCAATCTTAAGGCTAATTCTTTAGCTTAAAAATTTGACATTGCCATGTATTAAATAATTATTTAGAGTACTCACATGTACTGTTTCTTAAATCTCCTATTTCTCCTCATTCCATGTTAATATTCAACCATGTTCAGGTGCATAATAACAGAAAGCTTGATGTTATGAGATTTGAAATCCAAATTCTTAGAAAATCTCCCCATAACTGATTTCTTTTTGTATCCCATAGTTTCTTTGAAAGATTTAATACTCATTAAAGGGAACATTCAGTTTTTGCTTTAAGAGTTCCTTCTCCAGAAGAAGATGCAATGATATTTTAGCAGTATGGTTCATATCAACAAGCATTAGATAAAATAAACAAATAGATCTAAATCCAAGCTATTTACAGTCAAAAGAGCAAATTATTGTTTTAAACATACTATAATTCAACTCGACGGCAGTGAGGTTTTTTTTTTTTTTTAATCTTATTTTATTGTGTACTATATATACCATCCACTTTTCAAAGAATTGGCCAGGGAAAACCTTATGAATAGCAAAGACACACTGTTTGGTACATTACCACGCACCTTTAGGAATAGTCCGTTTAGGCTAAAAGGCTCTCAAAATAGTACTGGGAAAGAGCTGAAACATCTGAGTAAACCCAGCCTTACTCATATGGATAAGAGAAAGCTTT
>NW_006921588.1:35574262-35591764 GCF_000298275.1 Orycteropus afer afer
ACAGTGGCTGCGATGATGGGCTCAAGTATAGCAGGGATTGTGGGGCTGGCGCGGGATCAGGCAGTGTTTCGTTCTGCTGTGCATGGGGTCACTATGAGTCGGAAATGACTCAGCGGCACTTAACAACAACACATATATAATAATAATGTAATACTCAATGCCATGGAGTTAACTCTAACTCATAGCAACCCTTCCTTGGGTTTCTGAGACGGTATCACTATAGAAGTAAATTATCCAATCATCCCTCCAGGGTGTGGCTGATGGCTTTGAACCACCAGCCTTGTGGTTAGCAGTCAGATCCCTTAGGCAACTACACCATCAGGGCTCCCCTGGAGAGCACGTGTGAGTGTGGGCCTGGGTGTGCCTGATGCCAGGTCAAGCAATGGTACGCTGGGAGGCAGCCTCCACAGGTGTGACCCACCACTGCTGCTGTCATAGAACAGGCCCACATGGTGGCTCCTAGGCAGCAAGGTGGACTGATAAGATAAATTGTGTGTGTGTGTGTGCACGTATGGACTATTAATCAATGGTAGGTGTACAAGTGGAGCTGTAAGCATATGTGTGTGCTGAATAAACCAAACCAAACTCACTACCATCCAGTTTATCCGGACTCATAGCAATAATCCCTCCTTGGTTTTCTGAGGCAGTAGCTCTAGGCAAGTAGATTGCCCAGCCTTCTTTCCGAGGAGTGTCTGGTGGGTTTGAACTGCCAGCCTTCTGGTTAGCAGTCAAATGCCTTAGGGTTGGTTTACCATGTTAAAAGGCTTGGGATCATTGCCTTGGAAGATAGCTTAATTAATTGGCATAACATTGCACAATGTTCCACATGCTAGTTTGATGAGTAGTATCTGGGGTCTTAAAAACTTGGGAGTGTCCATCTAAGATCCAGCTATTGGTCTTTACTTGTATGGAGCAAAATAAAATGAAGGAAATAAAATGCTCAGAGAAGAAATTAGCCCATGAGCCCAATAGCTAACATTAACCACAGCATCTTCTAAGACCAGAAAAACTAGATATTGCTCAGTTACTGTTACTGACTGTTCTGACTAGGGACACAATAGAAGGTCCTGGAAAGAAGAAGATGAAGATGTAGAAAACTCAAATTCTTAAAACAAAAGCCAGAACTACTGGACTGACAGAGTAGAGGAACTCCCAAGACCATTGCCTTAAGATATCCATTGAAGTTGGAAATGAAGGTGTGTCTGGAGGTGACCTTTCAACTAAACAATAGACTGGCTTATAAAATAAACAGTATCTGAGTAATGTGCTCCCTTAAATAATTAACTACATGAGGCCAAACGGTCAACATTTACCCAAAAGCAAAGATGAAAAGGCAAAGAGGGAGAGGAAAGGCAGATCAATGAAAACAGAACAAACAGAATGGAAGTAATGAGAATGCTGACACATTATAAAAATCATAAGCAATGCCACAGAACAATTTGTTACAAAAATTGTTTTAAAAAGAACTTAATTTTCTGTGTAAATTTTCTAAAATACTTTTTTAGAAAATTATGTAGATATATTTTTGACAGAGATAAAGGTTCATGATACATTATTAAACCTATTAAATATTAATAATTATGAAAAAGCAGATCAAACAATGCACATAATGCAATTATATTTATGGGAAAATTAAACACACCAAAATATATCTCAAGTGACATTTTTCTTCATATAATCTATGTTTTCTAATGTAATATTAGTATTTCTATTATTTTATTGTTGTTGTTATGTGCCGTCAAGTCGGCCCCGACTCATAGCGACCACTCCTTGGGTTTCCGAGGCAGTATCGCTATGGAAGTAGGATTGCCCAACCTTCCTTCCGAGGAGTGGCTGGTGGGTTTGAACCGCCAGCCGTCTGGTTAGCAGGCAAATGTCTTAGCCATTATGCTACCAGAGCTGCCATTATTAGTACTGCTAATAAAATAAGTATACCTGAGGGCATATGTATATAAACATTTGTGTGTGCTACATATATATTCACATATACAACAAACTACAGAGGGGGCATAGTTATGGAGGATTCCTAGACATACACAAATAACTCAAAACATTTTGAAAAGTTTCAGGGCTTCCACCACAACACTAAACCCACTGCCATCGAATTAATTCCAACTCATAACAACCCCCATTGGTTTTCCAAGGCGGTAAATCTTTACAGAAGTAGATTGCTCAGTCTTGTTTCCATGGAGTGGCTGATGAGTTTGAACCACTAACCTTTTGGTTAACAGTCAGATGTCTTACGCACTGTACAACCAGAACTCCTTAGCACAACACTAGTAGTTTCTTATTTAACCTTTATTTTATCTTCCTTCTATAAATCCTTCAGGAATTTCCAAATTCCTATCGGACAAAGTTCAAAGGGCTTATGGGTATGCAGTACTCTTTAAGATCGACCACTTGTCTGTCAGTTTGTCATACTGTTCTGGCTTGCATATTGCTGTGAGACTGGAAGCTATGGCACTAGTATTTCAAATACAAGCAGGGTCATCCATGGTGGACAGGTTTCAGTGGACCTTCCAGACTAAGACAGACTCAGAAGAAGGAAGGGACCATCCATTTCTCAAAGAATTGGCCAGTGAAAACCTTGTGAATAGCAGTGAAGCAATGTCTGATATATTACTGGAAAACTTGATGAATAGCCCTGAAACACAATGTGATATAGTGCTGGAAGATGAGTCCCTCAGGTCTGAAGGCACTCAAAATACAACTGGGGAAGAGCTGCTTCCTCAGAGTAGAGCCTACCTTAATGATGTGGATGCAGTATACATTTTGGGACTTCCATTTGCTAATGTGACATGATTCAAAATGAGAAGAAACATATGCAAACATACCTTAATAATCAGAACATGGAATGCATGAAGTATGAATCTAGGAAAATTGGAAGTTGTCAAAAGTGAAGAGGAATGCATAAAGATGGATATCCTAGCTAAAAATGGACTGATTATGGCCATTTTCAATCAGACAACCATATGACCTACTATGCTGGGAATGATAAATCGAAGAAGAATGGCATGGTATTTGTCATCACAAAGAATGTTTCAAGATCTATCCTGAAGTACAGTGCTGTAAGTAGTAGAATTATATCTATACACCTACAAGGAAGACCAGTTAATACTACTATCATTCAAATTTACACACCAATCACCAAAGCCAAAGATGAGGAAATTGAATATTGTTACCAGTATCTACAGCCTGAAATTGACCAAACATGCAATCAAGATGTGTTGATTATTACTGGTGATTGGAATGCAAAAGTTGGAAACAAAGAACAATCACCAGTAGTTGGAAAATATGACCTTGGTGATAGAAATAACACTGGAGATGACATGATAGAATTTCACAACACCAATGACTTATTCATTGCAAATATCTTTTTTTCAATAACATAAATGTTGGCTATGCATGTGGACTTCACCAGATAGAGTACACAGGGATTAGATCAACTACATCTGTAGAAAGAGGCAATGGAGAAGCTCAATATCTTCAGCCAAACAAGGTCAGGAGCTGACTGGAACAGACCATCAACTGCTTATATACAAGTTCAAGCTGAAGCTGAAGACAATTAAAACAAGTCCACAAGAGCCAAAATATGACCCTCAAAATATCCCTCCTGAATTTAGAGACCATCTAAAGAATAGATTTGCTGTATTGAACACTAACGACCAAAAACCAGAGGAATTGTGGGATGACATCAAGAACATCATCCATGAACAAAGCAAAAGATCATTTAAAAAGCAGGAAAGGAATAAAAGACCAAAATGGATGTCAGAAGAGACTCTGAAACTTGCCCTTGAATGGAGAGTAGCTAAAGCAAATAGAAGAAATAAAAAAATAAAAGAGCTAAACAGATGATTTCAAAGAGCAGCTTGAGAAAACAAAATCTATTATTATGATGAAATGTGCAAAGACTTGGAGTTAGAAAACCAAAGAGGAAGAATACATTTGGCATTTCTCAAGCTGAAAGGCTGAAGAAAAGCTTTAAGCCTAGAGTTGCAATATTGAAATATTCTATGGGTAAAATATTGAAAGATGCAGGGAATGTCGAAAAGAAGATGGTAGCAATGCACAGAGTCACTGTACCAAAAAATAACTGGTCGATGTTCATCCATTTCAAGAGATGGCATATGATCAAGAACCAAAGGTATTGAAGAAGAAGTGAAAGCTGCACTGAAGGAATTGTCAAAATACAAGGCTCCAGGAATTGACAGGATACTCATTGAGATGCTTCCACAGATGCCATGCTGGAGCACACACTCATCTATGCTAAGAGATTTGGAAGACAGCTACCTGGCCAACTGACTGGAAGAACTCCATATTTGTACCCATTCCAAAGAAAGGTGACCCACAGAAAGTGGAAATTATCAAACAATATCATTAAGGCCATACAAAAATAAAATCTTGCTAATGATAATTCAAAAATGGTTGCAGCGGTATATTGGCAGCGAACTTCCAGAAATGCAAGATGGATTCAGAAGAGGATGTAGAGTGAGGAATATCATTGCTGATGTCAGAAGGATCTTGACTGAAAACAAATACCAGAAAGATGTTTACTTGTGTTTTACTGACTATGCAAAAGCATTTGAATGTGTGAATCATAAAAAACATATGGATAACATTGTGAAGAATGGGAATTTCGAAAAGTTAATTGTACTCATGAAGAACCTTTACATAGACCAGGAGGCTGTCATTTGAACAGAAGAGGACACTGCATGGTTTAAAATAAGGAAGGGAGTATGTCAGGGTTGTGTCCTTTCATCATGCTTATTCAATTTGTATGCTGAGCAAATAATCTGAGAAACTGGATTATATGAAGAAGAATGTAGTATCAGGATTGGAGGAAGACTCATTAACAACCTCATTAACACAGATGGCACAACTTTGCTTGCTGAAAGTGAGGATGACGTGAAGCACTTACTGATAAATACTAAAGACTACAGTTTGCAGCATGGATTAAATTTGAACATAAAGAAAATGAAAATCCTCACAACTGGACCAATGAACAGCATCATGATAAATGGAGAAAAGATTGAAGTTGTCAAAGATTTCATATTACTTGGTTCCACAATCAACACCAATGGAAGCAGCAGTCAAAACATCAGACAATGCATTGCAGGGGGCAAATCTTCTACAAAAGACCTCTTTCAAGTGCTGAAGAGCAAATATGTCTCTTTGAAGACTAAGGTGTGCCTAACTCTGGTAGCATAGTGCCTAAGGCACTTCACTGCTAACCAGGAGACTGGCTGTTCAAACCCACCAGCCACTCCTCAGAAGGACGATGGGGCAATCTACTTCCATAGTGATACTGCCTTGGAAACCCAAGGAGGGGTCGCTATGAATTGGGTCTGACTCGACGGCACATAACAACAACAACAACTCAAGCCATGTCTTCTGGTTCCCTAGTGCTGCTCTGACAAGAATATACCACCAATGGGATGGCTTGAACAAACAGGAATGTATTCTCTTACAGTTTGGAGTTAAGTCCGAGTTCAAAGTGCCAGGCTCTAGGGCCTGGGTGAAAACCTCTCACCCTTGGGTTTCAGCTCTGCCTCCTGCTCCCCGGCCCACTGAAGCTGGAGGCTTTTTTTTCACTCAGACAGCTGCTGGCTGCTGAGGCTGAGAAGCCCAAGGTTGACAAGTAAAAAGGCACAGTCTTATTGTTACCAAACCATACAGCAGGCCATCCATTCCAGTTCATTGAAAGTACCAAAGTCAGCACAGCATGGCAGGCTGCTGAGCAACAACACAGCTACATGCAGGGTTCAAGCATGCCGTAAGCTGGAGACCGTTCCCTGAGGCTTCTCCTTATATACAGAAAGCAGACCACATCCCTAAGGCAGCTACTCAGCTGCTCACAGTAGATTCCACTGTGGAGCTGATTACCAGTTTCATCATGGGGAATAAGTACATCCAGCTGCCCAGCCACTCAACCAGGCCTAGCCAACTTGTCACACAAAGTTCACCACTACACCATGGTATTTTCAATTGCCTCATATGCATGTGAGAGCTGGGCAATAAATAAGAAAGTCCAAAGAAGATTTGATGCTTTTGAGTTGTGGTGTTGACAAGGAATACTGAAAGTACCATGAACTGACAGAAGAACTAACAAGTCTGTCCTGGAAGGAGTGCAGCTGGAATACTCTTTGGAAGCGAGAATGGACAGACTTCATCTGCCCTACTTTGGTCATGTTGTCAGAAGGGAGCATTCCCTGGAGAAGGATATCATGCTTGGAAAAGTGGAGAGTCAATGAAAAAGGGGAAGGCCCTCAACAAGACAGATTGACACAGTGGCTGCAACAATGGGTTCAGATATAGCAAGGATCACGAGGCTGGCACAGGACCCGGCAGTGTTTTGTACTGTTGTACATAAGGTCACTATGAGTTGGGGCCAACTCAATGGCACCTAACAACAACGACAACATCACCCTTTAAGAGCTAGTCTCAGCCTGATTCTCCAGATTTTGTTCATACCAATTTTCCAGTGTATACCCTCTGATCTTTTTGTGTATAAAAAAAGACTGTTCCCTAAATGAGCTTTTCTCATAATTATTTGCATCCATGTATGTTATACTTCTACTGACAATCAGCATTTCCTTCTATCATGCTTCTATCATGTCTCAAAGTCAAATCTCAAAGCCAGGATTTCTTCCTTGGCTTTTTTCCCCAAGCTTTCCTTTCAGAGTTAAGCACACACTACACTGGAAGCCTACAGTACCCTAGAACTACCTCAGTTAATGATTTTGTAATTGTTTGTTTGGCTTTTTCCCCCACCAAGAAATAAACTACCTGAAAGTAGAAATTCTGTCTCATTTTCATTTTTTATTCCCAGCATCAAAACACATAGAAATAATAAAATTTTAACAAAAATATAAATTAGTACTATATGGGCTATTATAACATTTCCTAATAGTAACAGTCTTTCTTTTCTTTAAAAAAAAAAAAAAAAAAGCTCCAAAAGCTAATTTTCTGGTTAGCATTAGTTTAAAAGCAATCCTTTGCCACTACCTGGGAAATAGGAAACCACTCTGAGAATGCCTTCAGAAACTGATGTGTTGGAATCTGTGTAGGCTCTTCACTCATTAATGAGCTTTTAACTTTTTGCTTACTAGTATAGAAAAGCTTTGATTTGGTCTGGATTTGTACTCTGACCATTGACTCAGCTGAACTGACTATGACTAGGGAAGTTTAGCAATTGTTGCCAAAGAGTACAGATTATGTTTTAGAGAATATTATTCTCCCTTATTTCAATACATATTTATTTTTTTCCAAATATTCTTTGATGCAGCATAGGTACAAAAATGAACAATACAAACTGTGAACCCTCATGAATGTAAATATGTTTAATAGTCATTAACATTTATTATAAGGAACTCAGAAGTACTATGTACTAAGATCTTCACGTATCTTATTGGATCTCCATAACAAATTTATGAAATAGGGATTATGTTTAACCCAAATTTTTATACTAAACTATTACACAACTAGAATTTTTACACTTTTCTGTCCTAACAAAGGTAAATACTTTTATCCTCTACTAGCATTGGTTTAAAATCAAGAAGGGAGTGCGTCAGGGTTGTATTCTTTCTCCACACTTATTCAATCTACATGCTAGGATTGGAGGAAGAATCATTAACAACCTGAGACATGCAGACAATACAACTTTGCTTGCTGAAAGTGAGGATGACTTAAGGCACTTACTGATGAAGGTTGAAGAATACAGTCTGCAGTATGGATTACGTCTCAATATAAAGAAAACAAAAATCCTCAATGAGCAGCATCACAATAAATGGAGAGAAGATTGAGGTTGTCAAGGAATTCACGTTGCTTGGTTCTACAATCGATGCCAACGGAAGCAGCAGTCAGGACATTAGACGACGTGTAGCATTGGGAAAGTCAACTGCGAAGGAACTGTTTCAAGTGCTGAGGAGCAAGGATATCTCCTTGAGGACTAAGGTGCGCCTGGCACAAGCCATGATATTTCCAATCGCCTCATATGCATGTGAGAGCTGGACAATGAATAAGGAAGACCGAAGAAGAGTTGATGCTTTTGAGTTGTGGTGCTGGCGGAGAATGCTGAAAGTACCGTGGACTGCTGAAAGAACTAACAGATCTGTCCTGGAGAAAGTGCAGCTAGAATGCTCCTTGGAAGCAAGAATGGCCAAACTTCGTCTCACCTGTTTTGGTCATGTTGTCAGAAGGGACCATTCCCTGGAGAAGGATGTCATGCTTGGTAGGGTGGAGGGTCCACGAAACAGGGGGAGGCCTTCAACGAGATGGATTGACACAGTGGCTGTGATGATGGGCTCAAGTATAGCAGGGATTGTGGGGCTGGCGCGGGATCGGGCAGTGTTTCTTTCTGCTGTGCATGGGTCGCTATGAGTCAGAAACGACTCGACAGCACTTAACAGCAACAACAACAGCATTGTAAAGTGAAAGAGCAAAAGTTTTGGTTTTAGGCATTCCCTCACAGCTGTGGGATCTTCAGCAAGTTACTTTGCCATTCTCATTTTAATTCCTTCTCTATACTTTGGAAACAATGGTAAATACCACACAGATGTGTTGAGCAGAATAAATAAGATAATATACATAAAGTATTTATTAATATGCAGGCCCTTCAGGGACTGCCTTGAATTACCTATTACTGATGACTTATTGAAGACTATAATAAGAGCTAGTTCTGTGGTAAAATATTTAACCAAATACTAAATAGGTGACTCACTGGAATAATGGAGTTTATTAAAAATACTTTAAAAGTCAAATATTCTCTAAGTTAATCACTCAATATTTGTGATTGAATGTTGAAACTTCTGATTGTTTTATAGTCATTCAAAACTCTTGTATCAACAAAATATTTTCTGTAGATAATAGTTGTTGATTAATTAAAGTGGATGTTTTAAAATTAAAAGTATTATCATTTGTTTTCTTGATTTTTGTTCACTTACTTTTAATCAATAAGGTTAAATCAGTTTAAGATACTTTGAATTTGTAATAATCTGCTTAAAATTGTGTAAATCTACTATGAAATTAAAGCTAGTTAATACTCAGTTTAGAAATCCAAAATTTTGTCCTTTTCTAGCCATAAATACAGCCCACTTTGATGACTTCATATAAGTTGTAGGACTTTTCCATGTGATTTTCCTATTGGTACTTCATCAGAAATAGATATTCTGACAGATATGAAATATTCCCATTTCTTCTCCTTTGTGAAGACCTCATTTTCACCTTGTATTTTTTCAATAACTATCAGAAGGAAGTAACCTCCAAACAATCTCTGACATGATAAGATTTCATGTATTTATTCTACTTCATAAGTAATCTTCCATATGCAAACTATCCAGATTTTAAAATTGAAATATGACATTTTTTTCTTAAAAATGTTTCTTTAGTAATGAATACATAAGAGTTAAATTCTCATCCTAAATACATATTAATAAATTCTTCCTTGGGTTTGTGATATGTACTGAGTACCTTATGTATGTCCAAAGTTGAAGAGCATTTCACTTATTTTCTCAGATCCAGTACTAAACTGTCTTGTGATTGCTTTCTACCTACAACTAAATTACTCTCATAACAAAATTACGTTTATCATTTTAAAACAAGATAATGCAGGGAAACAAATAATGCTTCCCTCTTGTCCTGTTTTCCACTTTTCACTAGATCCTTTATGCTTCTGGGAAGATCTACATGATATTTTTTGTTGTGGTAAGTTTTTGGTTTGCCTTTTATTTGGCAAGTTTGTTCTTGAGCATACTTGCTATGGCCTATGAAGAAGAAAAGCAAACACATACTGAAAAAGCTAAGAAGATTGAACCAAAGTATCAACAGACTTTAAAAGAACTTCAAGAAGGAAAAGGAGCAGCTAAGGTATAATCATTTTTTCATACTTCTTAAAACGACAGAGGTATCGTTTAAAGATCTTGGAGTGTATTGGCTTCTGCTGGTTGTTCAATATTTGTGTGTAGCGTATGATCAGAAGATAAAAATTGATTTCTATAAAAGGTATCCCTTTTGCTACACATCATTCTTTCCTTAATGCACTTTGGTGGGAGGTACCAGCATCATTAGAGATTTTTTTTTTTTTTTATGTACAGGATTTTTTATTCCAAAAAGTGTGAATTTCTACTGATAATAAACTATGAATATAATTTTTAAAAATTAAATCCATTCTTCATAGAAGGATAAAATTATAGTATTAGAAGGATAAAATTATAGTATTAAATGTAATCGTAAAAATTGTAGAAAAAATTATTTTATTGGCTTTCTAGTTTTTCCAGAGGATCATGATGTCCTTGTGAAGAATTATCTGTGGAATAATTAAATCCATAATTAGTAAAACTTAATAAGGTTTTACTGTGATTTTCAAATACTTTTGTACTGAGTTTGATTGTATTTTTAAACGTTTAGCTTAATAGCAAAATATTTAGTATACAAATCTAAAAGTATTGACAGAATTTCCATTAGGGAAGTTGTGGAAAATCTTTAAAAATCAAAATTGTGGTGCAAGTGTGCTAAAATGAAGAACAGTACTGAGGAAAACAGCCAGTAGTAATTTTTTTATGTCTTCAGGACCTTGCAACCTCACACCTCTGCTTGGAACCCACCTGTTTTGGTAGATGGAAAAAGAATGGAATTTGAGACAAAGAACAAAGAATATTAAAAAATATTAAAAAAAAGAGAGAGAAAATCAAATCCATTGCCCTGGAGTCAATTCTGACTCATCGATGGCCACTCCAAATGTTACAGAATAGAATTTCTCCCTACTTTCGTCTTTCCTCTGTGCACTGCTGGGTGGGGTTGAACCACCAATCTTTAGTTTAGTGCAAATGATTTGTGCCACACGAAGACCTTGACAAAGGTATAATGGGGTCACAGTCAGGACCCTCATGTAAAAAGAGGACAGAAAGGGCTGAGGAAAATAAAGGACCAGAACAAATCCTGGCACTTAGTGGAATGTGTTATGAGGCTGACTACATGGTTCAATAATACCAAAGGTCTTATTTGTGTAGAAAAAAGGAAAAATTTTAACTTCCCTACATGTATAACCATTTTATTAATTCAAATATCAATGGCATAGCTCTAGAAAAGTCATTCTACCAAAAAAAGGAGTCTGAATGACATAATGTAAGAGCATACAAAACGAGAAGTTATTGATAGATACTAGTGTCTACAAGGTCCATAGCATGCATACCAATGAAACAAAAAACAATTATAGGCTGAATGAAGAAAAAAATTGTTTAAAAAGAGGCTATTGAGTATCGCTGTGGTATCACTCATGAGTAAGTCACAGAAAAAAAAAATTACAAAAGGTTTCTTTCTCTAGCAGTGAGTCTGGGGTCCTTCAGATTGAGTGAATGGATGGGGTCTGAATGATGTGTTGAATGTATAATTTGTTCTGAAGTGACATTTCACAATTTCAAGGACTTAGCACTACACACAAATGTATCCAGGAAGACAACAATACTTCTATTATCCCCAAATGAGATACCCTATTAACTCTGCCTTTAAAGAACTTTAATTATTCCTAATTTCCAAATATCTCCATTCATTTTACTGTTTCTAAATCACATAATTTTTTTCTGATTCTAATTAAAAATATTCCAATTATAAAGGATTTCCCCCCCCCCCACCGGAAGTGCCCTAGAACATTTTGTGATGCAGAAGTTTTCCGGGAAACGAAACTTCAAATCATTTCCACATGATTTATCTAATTTTGTGTTATTATTTATACATAGAAAACACTTAGGAGAGAGAAAAGAAGAAGAAGAATTTAAAATCAAAATTAGGACTCTTTAGGTGACTGATCTAAAACTATTAAGATTCCAATTCCTTGTTGCAATTGTAGAGGAATTGCTTAGATGTAGTATTATAGCAAAGACGTTGTTGTTGTTGTTATGTGCCATCGAGTCGGCCTCGACTCATAGCGACCCCTCCTTGGGTTTCCGAGGCAGTATCACTACGGAAGTAGGATTGCCCAACCTTCCTTCCAAGGAGTGGCTTGTGGGTTTGAACCGCCAGCCTTCTGGTTAGCAGTCAAGTGCTTTAGCCACTATGCTACCAGAGCTACCAGCAAAGACATAGTTTATATAAAATAAAAACATAATTTTTCAGCAAGGTAAATATAGATTTTGGTCTACTTTAGCCATTTACTAAATGTAAGATGCTTACCAAATCCCTTAAACTCACCAATTTCCTGTTTTCTCATCTGTAAAATTTAAATGCCTGTAACATAGTTTGCTGTGAGGTCCAAATGAAATAAATTCATATAAAGCACTTTATACTGAGTAACTTAAAAAAATGTTACAAAGAACTATTGGTAAAGTCATATAACATGTCAATGTTATATGTTATATTAACGACACATTAACTATCACCCTTAGTAGTCTACATTAAGACTATTTGATCTTTATAAAACGAAAGTATTTGTCTTCAAATAAACTCACATAATCCTAAATCATCTTAACACCTCCTATGTTATAAAGGGTGGCAAGTGATGGAACTCAGAAAGATTTCTAGAGGTAGGAATCAACATTTTTAGTAAGGTTATATAACTTCTTATAGCTAAAATATTTGATCTGCAAAGGGCAGAAGCCGGTATTATTGGTGCTGTTGTCTGACCTCAAGTCGATTGCAACACACAATGACCCTATAAGACCAAGTAGAACTGCCCCAAAGGGTTTCCAAGGACGTAATCTTTACAGAAGTAGATTTTCACATCTCTTTCCTGTGGAGCATCTGGTGGATTTGAACCTCTGATATTTTGGGTAGCAGCCAAGCACTTAAGCTCTGAGCCAGCATGACTCCTTAAGTCAGTATTGTTGTTGTTGTTGTTGTTATGTGCCATTTTCAGACCAAGACCACACAAATAGAAATGAAGAAAATATCATCAACTACTATGAGCACATCTGTGGATATGTTGGATGATGCTACTCTCAGAAATAAAAAAGGTAAGTCCAAAAATATTTAAACAATATGCAAGGTATTACCATTGATGAGATGAACTTTTAAAGAAATCCTGCAATTTCTTCAGAATTTTAGATGACAGTAACAAAAATTGAAGGAATAAAGTGAGAATATTGAAAAGAACAATACATAAGAATTTTGTAAGCATAGTTTTGTAAATACTGGAAGGGCCACCAAAAATGACCAAGGAATTGTCTTTGTTTAACATTAAAAACAATATAGAAGTATAACTTGTGACTACAAATAGAGTTGGAGTATTTTCAGAGGTCCTTTCTAAATTTGACTGTGTCTTTTTATATATAACCAGCAGATTTTTATCCAGGACAATATTGAAAAGCATTATTATTTTAAAGCTTACAAATCTTGAAATGATAAATCATTTTCTCAACTACAATCCCTATTTTTTTCCTTGAGAGATATTGCTTAGTTTTGCTTCCAATCCACTGTTTGCCTCAGGAAGCATGAACAAAATAGAGGAAATGTACTCAGTTATATTTTTTACTAATATAGCATTTTTCAACTTGCTAATTTTGAATCAGAAATCTATTTTCAAACTTCCCTTTGCATTCAAAAAATCAAATATTTTTTAATTAATTAAGAACTAAAGTAAATAATATGCTAACATTTAACTTTTCTATTTTTCCTTTCAGAAGTTAAAGATTCCAGGAAGAAATGTCCTTTTTGTTGCTATAGATTTGCTAAAATTTTCTTGATCTGGAATTGTTCTCCCTGTTGGTTAAAATTGAAAGACTTTATCCATATGATTATAATGGACCCATTTACTGATCTTGCTCTTATCATATGCATAATTTTAAACACACTATTTTTGGCATTGCAATATTATCCACTGAGTGTGAAAATGGACAATGTTCTCGCCATTGGAAACATGGTAAAATGCTAACAGCATTATTTTCATTGTTATTTCAACTTCTCTTTAGTTATCATTATCTCTATGATTTAATTTTATAATTCCAATATCTTGCAATTGCATTATATTAGGATTGAATGAATATATTAGGATAGGATAGGATGAAATATTAGGATAGGATTAGGATTGGATGAAGTGTTAATGCTCCATCCCACACACACACACACACACACGCACCTTTATAACTATTCTTATCATTTTATAATTTTATAGCTAGAGGTCTGCCATTTGGTTTTCAGCCAGTTACTCTGTAGACTATAAGTGGAAATTACAGTAAAACTTGTGGAAACTGGAACCTGTATAAGGCAGAAATTTGTCAGACACAAAAATATTTTCCACTAAAAGAAGTGATAAAAAAGAGTTAATGCTACACCCTGTCAAAGGCAGAAACCTTGCAAGACCTGGAAAAACAAGGCAATTTCTCCTCAAGTTCTGGCTGTCATAGATTTCAGTGTATGCCCTAAACTCACTTATTGACTATTTCATTAATGGACATTTCACATTTACAACAATAGTAAAAATCTTCTGTCCAACTATTTTGTGCATTAAAAACATACATCAATCACAGACGCCAAGATGAGAGGCGAGAGAAACACAGGCTGTGATGGCTAAGGTTATGTGTCAATTTGCCTGGGCCATGATTCTCAGTGCTTTGGCAGTTACGTAACGATCATTTTGTGACCTCCTGTGGTCATCTTCCAATTTCACATAGTGTCCATTTTCACATAATGACCCATCTTTGGAACCTAAGTATGTTGATAAGTGAGGAAAGGATATATTTATTGCTCCCTACTTTCCCAAAAATATACTCTCTTGGTATTAGAGCCATATAGATCAGGGAAGGGCACAGGTGAAATAATGGGCACAAGTTCTTCACTGATAATGGGTCCACAATCTTGATAGCACAAGCAACTGCCCCTGTGTCTTCTAACCTCCTGTCTTGAGTATTTCATTTTGACAAGGAATGTTTGAGATTCATTCACCTTGCTTTCACGTACAATGAAAAAGATAAAAACAGATTTCTGTGACTTTAAAATCAAACCACATTCAAGAAAACACATACTGTTTCATTTTCTCTGATTTTATTGTTGCTGCTGTTCCTTAGTTGCTTAGTAATAATTTAGTACTAATAATAACAGGTTGACTGTTTAATCAAACTGCTGCTGGTTTTGGATGATATGTTTACTTGTTAATAAAACAGTAATTTAGTTATTTCTACCAGTATAGTTTCAAAAAAAAAAAGTTTCTGTATGTTTACTCTGTCTTTACCTTCATAGTACCATTTTTATACTCTCCCAAGATGAAAAATTAAATTATATTTCTTAACAGGTACTCCATATCTCAAAAGTAACTATTTGAACTGGAAAGATTTTTACCCTAAAATATTCTTTTGCTTTCTTCCAGGAAGGCTTTTATTAAACTAATGAAAGATTCAGTATAAAGTATTTCACATTAGATTGTTAAATAAAGTGTAGGAATCTGTCCCTGTAACACAGCCCCCAAAACTAATCAGACCTTGACTGAGGAGCATTGAAGAATGAGGCATTAAATAATTAGTTTCTCTGAGTCAGGGCTATGATGGAGCTATTGGAATCACTTATTCACTCATGTGTTTTGTTTTTATATAGGTTTTCATTGGAATTTTCACAGCAGAAATGATTTTTAAAATAATTGCTATGCATCCATATGGGTATTTCCAAGTAGGTTGGAACATATTTGATAGCCTAATTGTGTTCCATGGTTTAGCCGAACTTTGCCTAATGAATGTTAGAGGATTTGCTCTTTTGCAACCATTCAGTCTGGTAAGTAGACTCCAAGACCTTCTGTTATAATGTATCTCAGTTCCTCAGACATAAAGTAGAAATAATAGTAATGCCTACCACATTGAAATACTGGGAAGATTAAATGAATTAATTTGTGTATGACAAGCTTAGAAAGCACTCCCAGAAATAGTAAACATTATCCATTCACTTTAGCTACTCTATGTTCTACAAGTTCCAGAGACTCTTCTGACATCCAATTTTTTTTCCTTTTCCTGTATTTTTAATGGCCTTTTGCCTTCTTCATGTATGATGTTCTTGATATCATCCCACAACCTGCTGTTCAATGAATTTAATCTGTTCTTCAGATGGTCTCAAATTTTGGTGGGATATAATCAAGATCATACTTTGGATTGTGTGAACTTGTTTTCATTCCTTCAGCTTCAATTTGAATTTGTGTATGAGCAGTTGATGGGCTGTTCCACAGTCAGCTCCTGGCCTTGTTTTGACTGATGATATTGAACTTCTCCATCACCTCTTTCCACAGATAGAGTCAGTTTGATTCTTGTGTATTCCATCTGGGAACGTCTATGTGTATAGTCATCATTTATGTTGTTAAAAAAAGGTATTTGCAATGAGTAAGTCATTGGTCTTGCAAAATTCTGTTACGTGCTCTCCAACATAATTTCTGTCACCAAGGCCATATTTTCTAACTACTGATAATTCTTCTTTGCTTCCAACATTTGTGTTTAAATCACCAGTAATTATCAATACATCTTGATGGGATGTTTTGTCAATTTCAGACTGCAAAAGTTCATAAAAAATATTCAATTTCCTCATCTTTGGCTTTAGTGATTAGGACATAAATTTGAATAATAGTAGTATTAACTAGTCTTTTTTAACAGGTGCATGGATATTATCCTTTCACTGACAGCATTGTACTTCAGGATAGATCTTGAAATATTCCTTTTGATGATGAATGTGATGCCATTCTTCTTCATTGTGTCATTTCTGGCATAGCAGACCATATGATTGTCTTATTCAAAATGGCCAATACTAGTCCATTTCAGCTCACTGAACCCTAGGATATCTATTTTTTATGCATTCCATTTCATTTTTGACAGCTTCCAATTTTCCTAGGGTCATACTTCATACATTCCATTTTTCAATGTTTAATGAATGTTTGTAGCTGTTTCCTTCTATTTGAGTCATCAGGAAATGAAGGTACTGAAAGCTTTACTCTATCCACATCATTAAGGTTGATGCTGCTTTGAGGAGGCAGCTTGTGGTAGTTAAGATTATGTGTCAATTTAGCTGGGCCTGGTTTTGAGTGGCTGGGCAGCTGGATGTGGTTATTCCCCATGATGAGACTGGTAATCAATTGCATGGTGTAGTCTACTGGAGCAGATGAATAACTGGTCTGCTTCCAGTATATAAAGAGAAGCATTGAGAAAGGTCTACAACTTTTGGCACACTTGAATCCTGCATGTAGCCGAGTCATCATTCAGCAACTTGCCATGTTGTCTGCTGATCTTGGAACTGTCAGTGAACTTGAATTAGTGGTCTGCTGTTTGGTTTGATAATTTTGGGACTATGCTTTTCTACTTGTCAACCTTGGGTTTACCAGCTTCAGCAGCCAGCAACAATCTGAGTTAAGAAAACCTCTAGCTCCAGTGGGCTGTTGTTGTTGTTGTTAAGTGCCGTTGAGTCATTTCTGACTGATAGCGACCCCATGCACAGCAGAACGAAACACTGCCCGATCCCACGCCAGCCCCACAATCCCTGCTATACTTGAGCCCATCATCGCAGCCACCGTATCAATCCATCTCCTTGAAGGCCTCCCCCTCTTTCATC
>NW_006921588.1:35594914-35642114 GCF_000298275.1 Orycteropus afer afer
TCTCTTTGGCTTCCTGGGTTTTACCCCTTTCTCCTGCTCTTCCGGCCTGCTACTCTGTGCTACGCCCGTGCTTACCTTGCTCCCGGAGACCCAGTACCTCTTGGGAGGGTAACAAGGGAAAGTGTTCAGTGCAGACCAGTGAGTAAGCACAAGAACGCCCGTGCTTACCTTGCTCTGGAGACCCAGTGCCTCTTAGGGGCTTGCTTAGACTTGACCTTTGTTATGGGTATGAGTGACCATTAAAAAAGAAAACAAAAAACTCACTGCCATCGAGTCAGACATAGGGGGCCTGACATAGGGGGCCACAAAGACTGCAGTGGGCTGGGAGCAAGAGATAAAACTAAAGCCCAAGGTTGAGGGGCTTTCACCTAGCCCCTAGAGCTGGCATTTTGAACTTGGACTTCTAACCTCCAAAACTGCAAGAGACTAAATCCCTGCTTGTTAAGACCACCCATCTGTGGTATATTTTCTGTTAGAGTAGCACAAAATAACCAAAACACAGCTCTTCCCCAATTATATTTTGAATGCTTTCCAATCTTAGATTCATCTTTTGGCAATATATCAGAAAATATTTCACTGCTATTCATAAAGCTTTCCAGTAGTATATCAGTTCACTGCTATTCATAAGGCTTTCATTGGTCAATTTTTTCAGAAGTGAATGGCCCCATCCTTCTTCCCAGTCTCTCTTAGACAATGTGAAGAACATGGCATCAGAATTGGAGGAAGACTCATTAACAACCTGTTACATGCAGATGACACAACCTTGCTTACCGAAAATGAAGATAACTTGAAACACTTACTGATGAAGATCAATGACTACAGTCATTGTATGGATTACACCTCAACATAAAGAAAATGAGCATACCACTAGACAATAAATGGAGAAAAGATTGAAGTTGTCAAAGATATCATTTTACTTGGATCCACAATTAACACTCATGGGAGCAGCAGTCAAGAAATGAGACATCATATTGCACTGGGAAAATCTACTGCAAAAGACCTCTTTAAAGTGTTAAAGACCAAAGATATAATTTAGAAGACTAACCAAAAAAACAAACCCACTGCTGTCGAGTTGAACCCTACTCATAGTGACCCCTCCTTGGGTTTACAAGGCAGTATCTCTATGAAAGTAGTTTGCCCAATCTTCCTTCCAAGGAGTGGCTGGTGGGTTTGAATTGTCAGTCTTCTGGTTAGCAGTCAAATAAATGCCTTAGGCACTATGCCAAGACTAATACGCATCTAACCCAAGTTGTGCTATTTTCAATAGCCTCATAAAAAAAAAAAAAAAAAAAAACCTAAACTCACTGCTATAAAGTTGGATCCATCTCATGGTGATCCCTCCTTGGGTTTCCAAGGAAGTATCACTATGGAAGTAGATTCCCCAATCTTCCTTCTGAGGAGTGGCTGGTGGGTTTGAACCGCTAGCCTTCTGGTTAGCAGTCAAATGCCTTAGGCACTACACCACCAGAGCTCCTCATATATATGCAAAAGCTGGACAATAAATAAGGAACATTGAAGAATTGATGTTTTGAGTGATAATGTTGGTGAGGAATATTTACTATACTACAGACTTCCACACCAACCTCTCTTCAGAAGGAAGATGGGGCAATCTACTTCCATAGTGATATCATCTTGGAAACCCAAGGAGGGATGGCTATGAATCGGATCTGACTTGATGATGAGTTTGGTTTTGGTTTGACAGACTTCAAGAGGAAAGAACAAATATGTCTAGGAAGAAGTATAGACAAAATTCACCTTAGAAGTAAGGATGGTGAGACTTTGGCTGTTGTCCTTGGCATATGCTATCAGGAGGGACCAGTTCCTGGAGAAGGACATCATCTAAGGGAAAGACCCTCAAAGAGATGGATTGACACAGTGGCTGCAACAATGAGCTCTAGCATAGCAAGGATGTGAGGATGGCCAGGACTGCACAGTGCTACATTCTGTTGTGCACAGGGTCACTATGAGTCAGAGAAAAATCAACAGTATCTAATAACAACAATTTTATGGAATACAATTTGTGGTTCTTCAAAAAGCTAAACAAGAAATTACCATATGACCCAGCAATTCTATTCCTAGGAATATATCTTAAACTGGAAACTACCCAAGTGTCCATCAATAGATGAATGGACAAACAAAATGTAGTATAGCAATACAATTGAATATAATTCAGCTAATAAAGAAATGTATTCATTTTAGAGAAAAATGAAATTTTGATACATATCATGACATGGATATACCTTGAGAACATTATACTGAGTGAAACAGATGAATGGGACAAATATTATACAGTCCTAAGTATATGAAATATCTAGATTAGGAAATTGTATGAAGACAAAAGTTTATTAGTAGTTACAAGGGACTGGAGGGAGGAAGGGAGCTTTAGTGGCATAGTGGGAAGTCATTAGGCTGCTAACCAGAAGGTCAGCAGTTCAAACTCACCAGCTACTCCATGGGAGAAGGATAAGACAGTTTTCTTCTATAAAGATTTACAGCTCTGGAAATCCCATGGAGGTCACTATGAGTTGGAATCAACTCAATGGCCGAGGGTGTACTTGTTTGTTCTTTTGTATGGAGGAAGTAAAGAGCTCTGGTAGCTTAGTGCCTAAGCCGCTTGACTGCTAACCAGGCTGGTGGTCCAAACCCACCAGCCACTCCTTGGAAGAAAAGTTGGGCAATCTATTTCTGTAGTAATACTGCCTTAGAAACCCAAGGAGGGGTCGCTAAGAGTCAGATCCGACTCAACGGCACATAACAACAACAACATGGAGGAAGTAATTGGGGTTATTGTTAAAGGGGTAATGAGTTTCTGTTTGGAGAGATGTAAAACTTCTGGAAATAGATACAGTATTGGTAACACAACATGGTGAATTAATTAATGTCATTGAATCATGCACTTTAAAATGGGTAAAATGGCAAACTATTTGTTATATATATTTCATCACAATCAATTTTTTTAAAAAGAGATATATGCATTAAGACCATCAATGAAAGTCAGTGGACTCTAAGAATGTTTTTCATTATTATCCTGTGAAAATTTAGAAAAGATATACAACATAATAAGAAAAACAAAGAATGAATACTTGCCTTTATCAGATATCTAAACATGAAATAAATATAATTGCATATACATAATTATAATTATATAAATATAATAATTATATGTAAAATAATTATAATAATAGAATATTGGCTCTGGGCCTGGGGGCTCAGGATCATAGTGTCAGGGGACACCAATGACAATTGGCATAACATAGTCCACAAAGACAATGTTCTACATTCTAAGACTGGGGTCTTAGAAGCTTGTGAACAGCCATCTGTGGTGTAACTATTGGTCTCCCATTCAGAACAAAGAAGAATGATGAAAATCAAAGACACAAAGAAACAATTGGTCCAAAGGACTAATAATGCACCATGTGAATCCCAGCTTCAAAGACCCTGAGACCAGAAGAACTAGATGGTGCCCAGCTACTACTGCCGTCTGCTCTGAAAGGGATTAAAAAAGGAGGTCCTGGATAGAGTGTGAGATAAATATGGAACAAAAAAAAATAATTAAAAGGAAAAGACTAGGCTTACTAGCCTGACAGAGACTGGTAGAACACCCAAGACTGTGACCCTTAGCTATCCTTCAGCTCCAGAACCGAACTTACCCCCATGGCTCAACTTTCAGATAAATGATAAACAGGCTGTCTTGGTTCTCTAGTGCTGCTATAACAGAAATACCACTAGTGGAGGCTTTAACAAACAGGAATTTATTCTGTTATAGTTTAGGTGGCTAAAAGTCCAAATTCAGAGTGCTGGTTCTAGGGGCTGGGTGAAGGCCCCTCAACCTTGCATTTTAGTTCTGCCTCTTATTCCAGGCCCAGTGGGAGCTCTGGTAGCATAGTGGCTAAGACACTTACCTGCTAACCAGACGGCTGGCAGTTCAAACCCACCAGCCACTCCTCGGAAGGAAGGTTGGGCAATCCTACTTCCGTAGTGATACTGCCTCGGAAACCCAAGGAGGGGTCGCTATGAGTTGGGTTTGACTCGACGGCACATAACAACAACAACAACAAGTGGAACTAGAAGGTTTTTATAACTCAGACAGCTGCAGGCTACTGAGGCAAATGAACCAAACATCAACAGATAAAATGTTACAACCCCATGATTGGCACGCAACATGACAGACCAGCGGTTCAAGTCCAAACTTGAGATGAAGACTAGGCCAAATGCAGGATGCAAACATGCCAAAAAATTAGAGACATTTCTCAAAGCTTCTCCTTATATGCTGGCAGCAGGCCACACCCCGAAGTCAACTACTTAGCTGCTCAGAGCAGATTCAAACATGGAGGTGATTATATTAACATGGGGAACAACTACCTCTAGATGCCCTGCCACTCAAAGCTATGACCCAGCAAATTTGACAAACAACTTTAACTACCACACAGGCCTTTAAGGTGAATAATAACACCAGGGAGATACACACTCCTTAGAACAAGCATATAAGATCAAAAGGGCAGCATTTGCCCAGGGATAAAGCTCAGAAGATAGGAAGGATTAGGAAAGAAGGTCATGTGGAAACGGTAAACACAGGGGAGAAGTGGGAAGAGTGCTGTTACGTTGTGGGGATTACACTCAGAGTCACAGAACAGAAAGTGCATGGATTGTTAAACAGAAAACCAATTTGCTCTGTAAACATTCACCCACATTACAATAAAAATATAAAAAATACTTAGTTACAAAATAAAAGAAAATAATGCGAAGAATATCCAGACTCTCCCACCACCAAAAGTATAATATTGAAATGAGGACTGACAATCGGTAGAAGAGAATATATATGAATTTAGTATATATAATTATAGAAAAAGATGTATTATGTATTACACATAAAATGAATACCCAGTAGTTAGTGTTAATAATATTTAAAACTCAATATTACTTTAAAGATTATATATGTGTGTATGTTTAATGTTGATAAAATTTTAAAATATACATACATCGTAATAAATACTAACAAGGTTTTTCTTACTTGTTTTTTTCTTGTTTTTTACATTGCTCTCTTAGCTGCGAATTTTCAAGCTGGGGAAATATTGGCCAACATTTAGGAGTCTAATGTGGACTCTTAGTACCTCGTTGGTGGCCCTGAAAAACTTGATCCTGCTATTGTTCATGTTCACTGTCTTCTCTGCTGTGCTTGGGTTGAAGATCTTTGGTGCAAGTTACAAAAACTGTGTTTGCAGTATAGACCAAGACTGTCAGCCCCCACGCTGGCATATGCATGACTTCTTCCACTCCTACCTGAATGTGTTCCGGATTCTTTGTGGAGAATGGATAGAGACCTTATGGGAGTGCTTGGAGGTGGCAAACCGAATCACATGTATTCCTTTTTACATGATGGTTATTTTAATTGGAAACTTACTGGTAAGTAAACAGTTGCTTTACATTTTCCTTAGAAAAAATGACATAATGTAGTCTGTCCTATTCATGATGTGAGTTGATGGGACCCAATGGCCTATAACTGTTCTTCTGTTCAATATGGTGGCCACTAGCCACATATAGCTATTGATCATTTGAAATATGACTGGTTCAAATAGAAATCCCTGTAAGTGTAAAATACACACTGGATTTGAAGAATTACACCCCAAAAAGAAAGTAAATTATTTCATGAATAATTTTTACACTGAATACATTTTAAATAATATTTTGCATAAATTGGGTTAAATAAAATACATTTTGGGAGCTCTGGTCGCATAGTGGCTAAAGCACTTGACTGCTAACCAGAAGGCTGGCGGTTCAAACCCACCAGCCACTCCTCGGAAGGAAAGTTGGGCAATCCTACCTCTGTAGTGATACTGCCTCAGAAACCCAAGGAGGGGTCGCTATGAGTCGGGGCTGACTCGACGGCACATAACAACAACAACAAAATACATTTTAAAATTAGCTTTACTTTTTTTTTTTTTTTAACCTTTTAAGCAGTGGAAGTTGAAAATTGCATATGCAACTTGAATTGTATCTTTAGTAGAGAGGGTTATAACCTTGCTACTCAAAGTAGCATTGGCATCACTTGAGAACTTGTTTGCACTGCACACTCTCAGACCCCATTTCAAACCCATGGAAACAGAATTATATATTAGCAATATCCGCAGCTGACAGGTATACACATTACATTTCAAGAGGAACTTAAATGAAACTTTGGTTGTCCAAATTTGGATGTACATTGTGATTACCTGGGGAATTAATAATAATTATATATATATATATATATATATATATATATATATATATACTGATGTCTTAGACTCATTCCTGAGATTCTATTTTTAATGGCTTTTGGACATGACCTGGGCATCAGATTTGTTAAAAAAAAAATCTGTGTGGGTTATTGTGCAGCAAATTTTGAAAACTACTGGTTCATAAAACTGTTATGCATTAACTAAGAGGAACAACTTTCACTTTTAAAGAAGTGGTGTTACATGAATTGAGCAAGTAACTTTAATTTATTCTGAGAAATAGGTATGACTTATAAAAGAAAACTACTCTTACAGAAAAAAGATTCAATATCTGTTTTTAACTAATAAATTGTAGACATCAAGTTGCATGTACCAGAAGACTCATTGAACACACAGGTTAAATTCAATTGTATCTGTGCCTTTGCTCACTGCTTGTATGTCACCCTGGCCATACCTCAGTCATACTCTTATAATACTGACATTATGTTCAATTTTTTGATGTGCTTATACATTCTCTTCATTAAACTGTGAGCTTTAAGGGTAATAACCATACCCTTTAAGGGTAATAACCATGAGGGTAATAACCATAACTCTGCTCTAATCATTAAACCCTAGAACACTGCCCAACATGAAAAATATGTTAATAAATACAAATCAAATTAATGGAAAAATGTGTCCCTTCCTCTGTAGTTATTAGAATTCTTTCAACTCCTAGTAACATAAGATGATATTCAAACTAGCTGACACAAAAATGAGAATATAACTCAATATATCAGAGTTAAATCTCACTTTAGTTGTGGTGTGACCCTGAGTTTCAGATGGGATCATTAGAGCTAGTTCTTTTTCATACTTCAGTTTTTTCTCTATGCTCTTGGCTGGCTGTTAACCTCTGTGGTACTAAGATGGCTATTGAAGTCTAAAGCTTCATATTACATCAAGTCTGGTAGAAGACAGCATATCTTTTCTGGAAGCCACAGTAAACTTCTCTTACTAGCTCATTAGTTCTAATTGAGCTGCATGTCCATTTCTGAACCTATCTCTACTGCCCAGAGTACAGAATAATTGATTATGCTAAGCCACTCAGAACTCTTCCTTGGACACAGAATTAATCAAAATCCAAACTATGTGACTGATAATGAGGAAGAAGTGAGATTTCCCAAATAAAAGGCAGGCTTTCATTATCAGAATTAAAAGCCACGTGGGAAACAACACATATGTGCAGCATGTCTGTTTCTTTGTCTTTGCAGTCCACCTTATTTCACCTTTTTTTTCTTATCTCTAGTAGTCCCAATTGCCAAATCAACGAGCAGGAAGGATTTCATGATAGAAAAGCATTGTATGAACAAACATTTCCAATTGATTGGTCATCATATTGGTTGGCTTATTAAGTCCTTTTTGCTTTATTCCCTTCAACAAACATCCATCTATAGACCATCATGTAACATATATGTGTATGTACATATATACATATATGTATATGTGTGTGTGTATATATATATATAGAGAGAGAGAGAGAGAGAGAAATTAAATGCAAGGATAGAAATTGTGAGATTGTGTACTTTTTTCCATCTTTCAATTCTATAAGAGGGAGCTATTCATATTTTGAAAATTTAATTTTGAGCTATTCCTGACAATAAAATTCAAACAATGACTCTCGTTTTAAAGTGAAAAAAACTTTAAAAAATATCATTGTATGCAAAAGCAATAATTTATAAAATGTCTTAAATAACTGTGCAGTGTGGAGTTCTGAAAGTTGTTTTATCATGCATGTTTGGAGATCTTTCTATACTTAATTATATTATTTTATGAAAATAAAAACTAAAATACCAAACTCACTGCCAGCTAGTTGTTTCCAACTCATAAGGACCCTCCTGGGTTTCCAAGGCATATTTCTACAGAAGTAGATTGCCCATTCTTCCTTCTGAGGAGTGGATGGTGGGTTTGAACCACCCGTCAGTCTTCTGGTTAACAGTCAAATGCCTTAGGCAATACGCCACCAGTGCTCCTTACATATAAATAGTAAGTATAATTATTTTTAAAAAGAAGTTCCAATAAGTTAAAATATCAACATCAGAAAGATAGGTAGAAAACTCTTAACCGTGTGTGTGTGTATGTGTGTGTATGCATACATACGTATATTCCTAAATAAAATGTGTATAGCATTTGAAGTCTTCCCTTTACAGTGATATTTAAAGTATAAAGTAATAGTTGTTGTTGTTATGTGCCATCAAGTCAGCCCCGACTCATAGCGACCCCTCCTTGGGTTTCCGAGGCGGTATCACTACGGAAGTAGATTGCCTCATCTTCCTTCCGAGGAGTGGCTGGTGGGTTTGAACCGCGAGTATGCCAAAGCTCAAAAATATGAAGAGAGATGGTAAAGCTGCCAGAATAAACACAAAGTTAGAATTACTACTTGAAGTGTAAGAAAGTGATCATTTTAAATCTGTAACATAAGAACCCAGAAATATAATACAAACCCTGCAATTACAAACATGATTAACATCCGACTCTCCAGAAACTGAACGTTCCTTGATCTAATATCTCAATAATGTAGTATTTATAAAAACATAGACTTTTCATTGGTTCAAAATGACTTCACAAATATGGAGAACAATTCTTTCACTATCACTTTCTTGTTTGACCAAATTTATTATAACAGGGAATCAACTAACCTATCCCAACACCTGTGCTTTCCTGTCTCAGGAACAATTAGATGTGGGCTTTAGGAACATGGAGAGTTCTCACCTCATGAAGAGTTACCAAGGGTTTTCATAATCATTACACATCTTACAGGGATAGGGCTAAAGTGAAGTCAGCCCTCCTGGAGTAAGAATTAATTTTATCACCTTCGGGAGAGGCAGCTGGGTTCAGTGAAAGAAAATGAATCTTGGAATAAGATAAACTTGACATCAGTAAGCTCTGTCTTTTTCATCTATAAAATATGAAGACATCATATTTCCTAAACTACTGTGGTAATAAATGTGATCTGTTTACACAAACCCCTAGTATATCATCTGACCTATTGTGGGTGAGTAAGAACCGAATACCATTGTACTTATTTTTTGTTCATGTGTTCAGTTTTCAAACATCACGCAGCAGAATTTTAAGGATTTTTACATTGCATTAAAAAAAGAAAGAAAAAAATGAAATACATTTAGCCTCCTTTTCCTTTCTTTTTAAGATATTTTACCTGTTTTTGGCTTTGGTGAGCTCATTCTGTTCATACAAGTCTACAACCATTGAAAACAACAAAGAAGCAAAAAATGTCCAGCTTGCAGTGGCAAGGATTAAAAAAGGAATAAATTATGTTCTTTTAAAAACATTATGCAAGAAACAAAATGCTAAGAAGGAGAAATTGGAAAATATAAATGATACATATATTAAAGACACTATTTCTGACAACACCCTTTCTGAATTGAGCAACACTCAAGATTTCCTCAAGGATAAGGAAAAAAGCAGTGGCACAGAGAAGAACACAATGACTGAAAATGAGAATCAATCACTTATTCCCAGTCCTAGTGTCTCAGAAACTGTACCAATTGCTTCAGGAGAATCTGATATAGAAAACCTAGATAATAAGGAAATTCAGAGCAAGTCAGCTGATGGAAGCAGCAAAGAGGTAAGATGCTTAACTCTCCCAAAGGTTTGGTGTTGATCAATGGCATCATTTATAAGGAAGTGAATCAGTGCTGAAGTTTCAGAGTCGAATACTCAAGTGACTCCTTCTCTACCCTACTTGCTGTTTATTGTATGAACAAACATAATGCTATACTTAATGCTATACTTAATAGGTCAACAGGTGTGAAAAGCCTAGTATATAGTAAGCACTAGTAAACATTAGCTGATATAAATGTAACAATTATGTAACTAGCAGGTAGTATGATGTGATGAAAAGCACACTAAAGAAACTTAACCTTTTGCAATCACTGTATGATCACAAAAATCACTAAACTCCCCTGGGACTTATCATCTTTATAACAGGAGACTGAACTAGAAGAATGCTAAGATTGCTAACATTCTAAGATTTTAATCAGTTCATTTTTGTAACATACATTCATAACATATATCACTGAGTTGACTAAAAGAACAAAGAAATACTACTACTTTGAATTGTAAGCAATTTATGACCTTATTAGCCTTTAAACCTACTGTCATCGAGTTGATTGCAACTCACAGCAACCCCTATAGGGTTTCTAAGCCTGTTAATCTTTATGGAAGCAGACTCCCTCATCATTCTCCGGTGGATCATCTGATGGGTTCAAATTGCCAACCTTTTGGTTAGCAACCAAATGCTTTACCACGGCACCACCAGAGATCCTCTTTATTGACCATTAAACTCACTACTGTCCAGTTGGATCTGACTCATAGTGACCCCTCCTTGGGTTTCTGAGGCAGTATGACTATGGAAGTAGATTGCCCTTCTGAAGAGTGGCTGAAGAGTGGCTGGTGGGTTTGAATCGCCAGCCTTCTGGTTAGTAGTCAAGTGCTTTAGGCACTATGCCACCAGAACCCTACAGGGTTTATTGACAGAAAAAGAAAAAGTCAGTCACAGTAAAAGAAGGATAGATGTTATAGTTCACTTAGCTTCCAAAAGTATACCCTACCAGAGACAGATATATGGTTGTAAGCAGCATTATGTCTTAGAAAGAAATGTAACTTAACAGAAAGCTACACATACACAGATGGGATTGTCACCATGGTCTCCTTTCCTCAGAACCACAGGTCAATCATCTCAGATGACAGGGATTGGAGAAGAGTAGGAAACAAAATATTTATAAATTCCTTTTTATATATTCTACTTAGAATTTGTCTTAATTTTTAAGTAATAAGACAGATTTCCAAATATTTAAATAGTTTTATCTCCTTTTAATTAGAAAATCTGGGTTACATGTTATTAACTTTACGATCTTGGTGATTTTAAAGGTTAATATGGAGTATATTCATTCTTAAATAAACTAAAATAAAGCATTGTTAAGAAATCATTACAAGTAAAAGCAAACCAGATCATTTGCATTATTGCCACACATACATGACAATGACCAGCCTGTCCTAGATAGCCTTGAACAGAGTGGGAAAGGAGGGAAGGGTGGTCAATCCCCACAAGGAGCCATCTCCCACAAAACTGAGACCACTATCCCAGATCTATCCATGGCTCTATTCTGTGTCAGTACTTCATCTCACTTTAGGATAACTGGCAATTCTGTGCTATGATGACATACAAAAGAACATCTGAAATGGATTTTATAGTAAAGGTAAAGTGTACCATTGTCTAGCCATCATTAGCATCAAGGGATGATTTATTTTTACACTGTTGGTCATACTTAGAGCTGTCAAGTCAGTTCTGACTCATAATGACCCCTATGTACAACAGAAAGAAACACTGCGCAGTCCTGCACCATCCTTACAATTGTCGCTGTGTTTGAGCCCATTGTTGCTGTGTCAGTCCATCTCATCAAGGGTCTTCCTCTTGCCTGGTGCCTAAGATATTACTGCTAACCAGAAGGCTGGAGGTTCAGACCCACCAGCCACTCCTAAGAAGGAAAATTGGGCAATCTAGTTCCATAGAGATACCGCCTTGGAAACCCAAGGAGGGGTCATTATGAGCCAGATCTGACTCGATGGCAGTGTATATACTTTATTAAGCATGATGTCTTTCTCTAAGGACTGATTTGTCCTGAAAATATCTCCAAAGTATGTGACATGAATCTCACCATCTTCACATCTAAGGAGCATTCTGGCTGTACTTCTTCCAAAACAGTTTTGTTCATTTTTCTGGCAGTCCATGGTATGTTCAATATTCTTCACCAACACTATAATTCAAAGGCATCAATTCTTTTGTTATCTTCTTTGTTCATTGTGAATCCAGCTTGATTTTTGTCGTTTCCTGCCTATGTACTGCTGCAACTGTTTCTGAATTATCTTTAGCTGAATTTTACTTGCCTGTGATATTAATGAAATAGTTCAATAATTTCTGCATTATATTGGATCAGTTTTCTTTACATTGGGCACAAATATGCATCTGTTCCAGTTGATTGACCAGGTAGCTGTCTTCCAAATTTCTTGGCATAAATGTGTGAGCACTTCCAGTGTTGCATCAGTTTGTTGAAACATGGCAATCAGTATTCCATCAATTCCTGGAGCCTTGTTTTACACCAAAGCTTTCAAGTGCAGTTTAGTTTTCTTCCTTCATTACCATTGGTTCTTGATCATACGCTGTCTCCTGAAATGGTGGAATGTAGAACAATTGTCTTTTGTTCAATATCACTGTTTATTACATCCATCTTCTTTTGATGCTTCTTGTGTCATTCAATATTTTGTCCATTGTTGTTGTTGTTGTTTGCCATCGAGTCGGCCCTGACTCATAGCGACCCCTCCTTGGGTTTCCGAGGCAGTATCACTACGGAAGTAGGATTGCCCAACCTTCCTTCCGAGGAGTGGCTGGTGGGTCTGAACCGCCAGCCTTCTGGTTAGCAGTCAAGTGCCTTAGGCACTATGCTACCAGAGCTCCTATTTTGCCCATAGAACCTTCAATATAGCAACTAAAGATGGGAACTTGTTTTCATTTCTTTAAGCTTGAGAAATGCTGAGCATATTGTTCCCTTTTGATTTTCTAATTTCAGATCTTTGCACATTTCATTATAATACTATACTTTTTCTTATTGAGCTGCACTTTGAAATCTTCTATTCAGTTCTTTTACTTCATCATTTCTTCTATTCATTTTAGCTGCTCTATGTTCAAGAGAAAACATCAGTTTCTTCTGAGTTCCATCTTAGTCTTTTCTTTCTTTCCTATGCTTTCAATTTTTCTTTCTTCATTTATGGTGTTGCTGATGTCATTTCACAACTTGTCTGATCTTTGATCATTAGTGTTCAATGCATCAAATCTCTTTTTGATATGATTTCTAAATTCAGGTAGCATGTGCTCAGATATGCTCATATTTTTATGCTATTTCATTTAAATGAAATAGCGTCAACGAGAACCTTGTGGAAAAAGGTATCAATAGCAAGAAAAACATGAAACTCCAACATTTTCATAAGTTGGAGGTAGCCTGTATATCTTTAGGATGACAGTGTAATAATCAAAATATTAATTTTCATCTAAAATTATTTTAAGAATTTTTATAAATTTCAACTCACATCACTGCATTTTAATGTCAATTATGAGAGTGTCCTAAAATCTTTTGACCCTGACAACATTTCTTCTAAACATAATTTTTCTGACTCCTGTAAACAAAGTAAACTTTATTTAAAATGAATAAATGAAACTTGATTGCAACTTTTTGATGGGACTTTACTTTTCAGAAAGTAAAACAATCTAGCTCATCAGAATGCAGTACAGTCGATATTGCTATCTCTGAAGAAGAAGAAATGGTCTATGAACATGAGAAGACAAAGCATCTTAAAAATGGTAAGAGAAATATAAGTACCTTTGATCATGATCTTGAAAACCTAAAAACAACCAAACTCACTGCTGTTGAGTCGAACCCAACTCATACCAACCCCTCCTTGGGTTTCTGAGGCAGCATCACTACAGGAGTAGATTGCCCAACCTTCCTTCCGAGGAGTGGCTGGAGGTTTGAACCGCCAGCCTTCTGGTTAGCAGTCAAATGCCTTAGGCACTATGCTACCAGAGCTCTTGAAATTAAGTTAAATTTCTTTCAACTTAAATAATATTATTAGATAATATATTTTTTATATTACAGAATATATTAACTGGGCTAAGGGATATGCACACACATGAACATTTGTGTATGTGTATCCTGGAAGATACTAATTAATGTTAAAAAAAGGAAACCAACATTTAGAATAAAGGGAAAACCTGTTTCCTAGGAGGCACAATGTAATAGTTAAGAGTATTGCATCTGGAATCAAGGTGAACAGAGTTCAAATCTCAGCCACATTTTTAGCTTTTATATAACCTTCCTTTTATTCTGTTTCAGACTAAATTAATATATAGAGAGACATCTATATCTATATAATTATTTAAGTCTACACACACATATATATAAAATCTTAGACAAGATCCTATCAAATACACATATAAGTACACAGTGATAATAATTATAATTATCATCATCACTATACTACTTCTTCATTAACTTAGATTACAGAGATAAATGATTGATATAGCTAATGCAGAAGAGATATATTGTGGTATTGTATAAATGGGATATGATAGATTGATTCCAAAATACATGTTTCATGCTAGAAGAAATATTGGAAAAATATATAAAACATTCCCATTTCATTTTACAGGTAACTAACTGTTTGCATTAGAATAGAGAAATATTTAGGGGTAAAAGAGAAAATGAATAGTTGATGCAGCATCAAATAGTGATTATTTGTTGTTGTTGTTGTTATGTGCCGTCAAGTCAGACCTGACTTATAGCGACCCCTCCTTGGGTTTCTGAGGTAATATCACTACAGAAGTAGATTGGCCAACCTTCCTTCCGAGGAGTGGCTGGTGGGTTTGAACCGCCAGCCTTCTGGTTAGTAATCAAGTGCCTTAGGCACTACGCTACAAGAGCTCCTAGGATTGTTTGTTAGAGGGAAGTAATATATTTTAAATTTCATGCAATAAGGTCAGTATTTAAAATATTCATTTGAAAATATGACTTCCATAACACTACAAATCATATAATGGTAATATATTTTATATTACACATTGAATATTAAAAATCTGTAAGGATTCAGACAAATGACTGATTAATAGATATACAAATTTCTTGATGACTTATAATTCATATTAGTTTCCTAGCAAGATTAACAAATTACTACAGGTTCTGGATATTTGAAACCACTGGAAAGTTGTCAAATGTTTGTTGTTAAATGCTCAAATTCCCATATGCAAACTGAGAATCTGCTTTCACTAGCTTGTATTGTTCTAGCACTTATAACAGCTAAGACAGGGAAATAATGCTTCTTAAATTCTTTTGATGAGTGATAAAGAATTTGACTCTAGGCAAATTCTAAAATCAATGTTTTGACTTTAACCTCAATCCACCTTCATTTCTTCAAGTCTCAATCAAAATTCCCATTACCATGCCACCTAAAAAATGGATCAAAGCAATTTAATTGACTTAAACAGCCTCTTAACAGCTCATAAATATGCTTTTAAATGGAATGCTTGTTATGCCAAGTGTATCTTCAAAAGGTAAATTTTCAGACATTACACCAAAATACAACATTTAGAAGACGTATACATTTGTATGTTCATTTTTTAGTAAGGATGGTGGATAAGTTCTATTCTCAAACTCTGTTTCAGGGAGGTGAGAGGGTATTCTTCTAAATTATACTGTCTTTCACAACTTATTCCTTCATATATCAAGTTAAATGTGTTTTTGTTTTCCTCCATGGCTATAGTAGCCAGTACAGAAAGGGTAAAAATTAAGTGTTTTTAAATCACAGACCACTTCCCTATATTAGAATCTGTAAATAAATTATCTCTAAAGTAGATGGTGGATATTTTGAGATGTTTCCATGATCATATATATTCTAGGTTTTGGTTCTTAACAGTGTCATTCTTGGCAGGTCATGAACGGAGATCTTCACCCAGTCAAATCAGTAGAGAGTCCAAAAAAGGAAAAATTTGGAAGAACATAAGGAAAACTTGCTGCAAGATAGTAGAAAACAGTTGGTTTAAGTGTTTTATTGGGCTAGTCACACTGCTCAGCACTGGTGCTCTGGTAAGTAGCAGCCCATGTGTATATTTGTATGGGAGCAAATGTATCATAATTCTCTTAATACAGTAAGTCACCATCCAAGTTACTATTCTCCAGAATATGTACTATGGCAACAAAACAAAGATGAATCCTTGGAACTTGTTCTGTGGGGGGGAAAAAAATACAATAATATCATCAATAGCATACACACACACACACACACATAATCTTTAAATAATACAACTTGTTTTCTAGCATAAATAAAGGATAAGTGAGGGCCCAAGTTATTAGCAAACTGAAACAATTATAGTAGTTAAATGAAAATAACAACCACTAAAAGTTTTGTCAAGGAACATGTTTTTAAAATTTAGTCAAGTAATTTTTTTAAGAATTAAAAAAAAATACTCTTTCATTTTAAAAGAAAATACATAAAGGAAAATTTTGTGAAGCATCAAAAAATCTGGACATTTTCTTACTCCTGGGTAATGAATTTTGAGAGGCTTCCGGCATTAGCTTCTTCAGTCCATGGCACTGTTTCTTCTGTTTTACTGTTTTAAAGATATTTGACCCTTCTTCGTAATGAAATTTCTAGCATGTGTATCTTATTTTGAGGAGGCTATCAGTTTTTGTACCTTCTGAGAACTATCCCAAAATATTTGAACCATCACCTTGAGATCTTCCAGGATGGTAGATCTTATGTCACTGGAGAGTGTCCTCGTATCAACACATTTTCCCTTTATGAAGTTTTGTATTCTATCCCCCTTGATCTAGTCCATAGTAGACTGAGTAATAGTCTCCAAATATGAAAGGAAGGTTGAGCAATCCTTCTTCCATAGTGATACTGCCTCGGAAACCCAAGGAGGGGTCGCTATGAGTTGGGTTTGACTCTACGGCACATAACAACAACAACAACAACATGTCCACATCCTATTTCTGGAAGTTTAAATTGTATTCTATATGGAAAAACAGACATTGCTGATGTGATTAAATTAAGGACCTTGAAATGGGGAGATTATGCTGTATTATCCAGGTGGGCCCAATATAATCACAACAGTCCTTATAAAGGAGAAACAAAAGGAGTCAGAATCAGAGGGAAAAGACGATATGAAGATGGAAGCAATTTTGGGGTAATGAACTTTGAAGATTAAGGAAGGTCCCACAAGTCAAGGAGTACAGACAGCCACTAGAATTTGAAAAAGGAAAGAAGAGGTTCTCCCTTCAAAGCTTCCAGAAGGAACCAGTCCTCCCAGCACCTTGGCTTTAGCCCACTGAAATTGATTTCAGACATCTGATGTCTAGACCTGTAAAAGAATAGATTTGTTTTGTTTTAAGCTGCTAAATTTATGATAATTTGTTACAGTATTGTTGTTCTTATGTACCGTCAAGTTGTACCTGACTCATAGCAACCCCTCCTTGGGTTCCCAAGGCAGTATCACTACGGAAGTAGATTGCCCCATCTTCCTTCTGAGGGGTGGTTGGTGGGTTTGAAATGCCAGCCTTCTGGTTAGCAGTCAAGTGCCTTAGGCACTATACAGTAGCAATAGGAAATTAACACAGCCCCATCAGGATTCACTCTCTGATGTACTCTCCTATTTCCTTCCACTACCTGTTATCAAGTCCTGACAGTCCTCTAGTGTATATTCCTTCTCTCTTAGCAATATCAAAACTTCCCCCAGCAAGGTTATGAAGAGATTTGGCTTTTATTTTATTAATCTGGTGGCCAGGAGGAGAGGTGGAAGCAGATCTTAAAGAAGAAGCATTGTCTTTTAAGACACCTCCCTCATTGGAGGTCTCTGCATGGTCCTCAAATGAAACAAAATTCAGTTCGATCCTGTGGGGAAACTCTGGAGCCCAAATTGTACCACAGAGTTAGCCAACCCTGAGTGAAGCAAGGAGGATGGCCATTTGTATCTGTCAGTCAGCCATTAGTTGAAATGTTCCTCTCTAGGAATGGGAATGTGGCCTTTTGGGTGAGGTGGCTTTTCTTCAGCAGAAGCAATTTTCTAGACCGGAGCTCAGTTGTCTGCCCTGAGGCAACATTCAGAGCAGCTGATGAATTAGTGGACTTGGTGATAAAGGGGCTGTGAGCGGGCAACACCAACATCCACAACAGTGTTCCATATGCACTTGAGAAGTTTGTGCCATTTGTTGATGTTGGGTGTAATTATATTAAATTTGTAATTTGAATTTATTGTATTTTTCCCATATTCTAAATGTTAACTGATTTTTCTGTCTGTGTTATCACTATAGAAAGTATGGTAAATTATCAGTTATTTTTCTCTAAATCTAAAAGTCAGTAATTCTATTCTTATTTTATATTTCCTTGTATTTGAAGGTGGATTTTTAATAATCACACCATTCTTTACATAAAATTATTTTAAGCCTTATTCATTCTTTGTTCTTAGACACATTTTAATAATGAAAGTCTGCCTGAGGTTTTTGATGCTTTATTGCCTTTTTTTTTCAGTGCACACATGCAGTTATGAAATTGACATAAGCACCAGAATCCAAGCTGCTAAAATTTGCATATTCCACAGTAAAATTAAAGTCGAGTGATCAGAACTAAGAAGCTTTGGAAAAATTATTGTAGTTTTATTTCATATTGATATGTTTCCACTGGTTTACCTTATAATTCATACAGAAAAATTAACTTTTTTTTCTTATAATAGCAGTATGAATTTCTGAAGATATGTTATTAATTTTTTTCTTAAATCTCCACTATTTTGTAGCAGTTGGCATATGTGTGTGAGCTGGCTTCCTTAAATTAGAGATAACTTTCATATCAGATGTAGCTAAAGATTTCATTTCTTATGTTAGCTTTGATTAACTGATTTGAGAGGGGCTTTTGGATCATTGTTTAGAACAATCATCAGGATGAGTTTATTACCCTTTATGCCAATGAATTTTTAGAAATTACGTGTAGACTAATATTTAATTATTTTACTCACAGGCTTTTGAAGATATATATATCAATCAGAGAAAGACTATTAAAATCTTATTAGAATATGCTGACATGATCTTCACATATATCTTCATTCTGGAAATGCTTCTAAAGTGGATGGCATATGGTTTTAAAGCTTATTTCACTAATGCCTGGTACAGGCTGGACTTCATGGTTGTTATTGTATGTACTTTTAAAGAAAAAAAATGAACAACTTTTTAATTTACATTTCACTCTTATTCTTTCACTTATCCTGGATCTTCCTTTTCCTTTTCCCTACGTTTTCACTCACCAACATCCCATCTTTATTCATTTGTAACACTCTATATTTATTCTTTTCTTCTCACTCTAAAATTTACAAAGTCCAGCACTTCTCTTCTGAATTATTGTAATAGTCACCTATGAGCCCTATACTAATAGAATATGTTTCTTGCACATCACTTTGAAAATATTAACCCTAAAATCTATAAATTCTCATTTTTTTACCTTTAAGTCTTAAGTCCAAAATTAGACTACTTATTATAACTTTTACCACTACCACCATAATTCAAACTATTCAAATTTAGATTACTATAATAAATGACAAATAGATATCTCTTTTTTATCCACTGCACACCTTCATTTGATTCTCGACTTAGCAATCAGTGACCTTTGTAAAGTAGAAGTTAGCTCATGTCACTTGCCTTCTTGGGAACTTCCAATAAACACCCCATTTCACAGAGTCCCTGGTTGGTGTAAAGTGTTAACACCCTCAGATGCTAACCTAAAGGTCGGAGGTTCAAATTGAGCCACAGATTCGTCAGAAGAATAGCCCTGACAATCTACTTCCAAAAAATCAGCCATTAAAATCCTATGAATCACAGTTCTACTCTCAAACACAAGGGGTCACTATGACTCAGAAACAACTTGACAGTAACTGTGTTTTTATCACAGAGTAAAAGCCTAAGTCTAGGCCTATAAGTCTCTACATGATCCAAACTTATCTCCTAGTACTCCCTTCTTCCCCCTTCCCCATCTATATACTGTTCCACGAGTACTGAGCTCCTTGCCACTCCTCAAAAATGCGAAGATTATTTCCATCATGTTTTATACTTACTCTTCCCTTCACCTGAAACCTTTGCTAGCTCACCTCATTCATGTCTTTGTTTAAATGACATCTTTGACATCAAGCTTTCCCTTAGTCCTATATTTAAGACTACAACTATTCCAATACCCTTTCCCATCCTCTGCTTTATTCCTCTCCATGGCACTAATATTGTATATTTGCATATATTAATACTAATATATTCATTGCAGGAGCTCTGGTAGCATAGTGGCTAAGTCACTTGCCTGCTAACCAGACGGCTGGCGGTTCAAACCCACCAGCCACTCCTCGGAAGGAAGGTTGGGCAATCCTACTTCCGTAGTGATACTGCCTCGAAAACCCAAGGAGGGGTCGCTATGAGTCGGGGCCGACTCGACGGCACATAACAACAACAACAACAACAATATATTCATTGCTTTTCATTTTTGTTTGTCTTCTCCTACTAAAAGATAAGTTCTATGAGAACAGAAATTTTACACTATTTGGTTCCCTCCTTTATCCCCAGTGCCTAGAAAAATTCCTGTTATATACTACCAAAAACCAAACCAAACTCGCTGCCATCAAGTCAATTTCAACTCATAGTGACCCTCATTGGGTTTTCAAGGCTGTAAATTTTTACAGAAGCAGACTGCCTCATCTTTCTTCTGTGAAAGGGCTGGTGGGTTCAAACCACTGACCTTTTGGTTAACAGCCCAATGCATTAACCACTACACCACCAGAGCTCCTATATTAAGTACTCAATAATTTTAGTTGAATGCACAGATGGCTTCCTATTCTATAGGCAGTTCTATCAGCAATTACAATCTTTGATCAATGACCTACATCATCTGATCTGCATCTTTTAAGTTAATTCTTATAAATTCACCCTCTACTCCAGCCCTACCACACTACACATGCAGCCCATATACCAGTTTCTTAGTCATTGTTCTTATGTGTCTACATCCTTCCATGTTTACATTGATAACATTCTTATTTCATAGCCTGCCACAAGACTATCTCTTGAGTGTAGGGTAAAAAAGAACAAATTTCCCATATATGTTTACTTGAAAATAGAGAAAAAAAATAAGAAAATAGAATGTTCCTTATTACCAGAAAAATTTTATCTATCTTTTCAAGTGATTTTAACATAGAATTATTTTCTTACATTTTTCTGTCTCATTATTTAGATACTTTGAAATGCATGCTAAAGTTTTTTGGAGATTACTTGGTTTGTCTCTGTTTATCTTCTTTGTTACAAATGCAATTTGCATTTTATAGTTTATTTTCATTAAAATTAAAATCAAATTCTATCTACTCTTTTTTTTATTTAGGTCTTTTGTCTTAGCTTAATAGGCAAATCTCAAGAAGATCTAAAACCACTTATATCTATTAAATTCCTACGGGCACTCAGAGTTCTATCTCAATTTGAAAGAATGAAGGTAAGAGAAAATTTTCTAAAATAAACTATAGGTTTTTATTTTAGATAGCTAAATATCCACAAATTAACAATTTGTATCTTTAAAAATATTAATGCAACAAAACCTCATATTCTACTGCATAAAAATAAAAAGGAGTAAGTATGTTAGTTATACATTTTAATATTCTAAGTCTTCATTGCTCATGATATATGAAAACCAGTAAAGATAAACAAAACAACTAATGGTTGAGAGAGAAAATACAATTAAAAAAATCATTCTAATTCACATGGATATATATGAATATTAATAAAATTGTCTCAATTTTAAAAAATACAATGTCAGGAAATGAAACTTTTATTAGCTAACTTTTTTAAATTATAAGAACATTGTGAATTCTAAGTAGTTATTTACTGAGTGAACATATTTCTGCAAGTTTTGATTTTAAAATAAATTTTTTGGGGGAGTGGGGATTCACACATTATAACCATGGATTCTTACCAGTCCTCTCCCTCTCACCCAACTTTAAAGCCTCTTCTGAACAGTGTAAGGGAAGCTGATAGATTGAACCATAAAAAATGACCAATGTTCAATCTTTGGACCTATAATGAAAATTCATATTTTTCAAGCTAATAGAAAAAAATGCAGTTTATGACCCTCAGAAATAATATAAATATTTAGATATACAGTAATCAATTGTGTGCAGAAATGGCAGAAAAAGTCTAATTATACTTTTTATTTCATAATAATAATTGTATTTTATGGCATTTCTGGTTTACTTAGATTGTTTAACATTAATCTGCCTATTGATTACTATTACTCAGTATCACATTCAATGCCATGGTGGGATCTAATATGAAAACTAATTTGTGTTTAACCTGTATACTTTTTATAATTTATGCTATTTTCAAATTACCATTGATTAGGAAGCCATGTACTTAAAGGCATTCCACTTTGTTAAACATAAAATAAAATTAAAAAGTAGATATTTGGTTTAAGTCAAAAATTGATAATTATTATATGAAAATTATTATAAATTCAAGTAAAATATATAATTTCAAATCATGACATGGACATTTACAAGATGATGACATTTCCCTGTGATTTTAAATGAAAATAAGATAAAGACAGGAGAAGGTGGTTCAAGAAAACTGTAATATTGTAATTAAAATGATAAAACAGCTAAATTCAGCACAGATGCAATTTAGTGATAGGAAAATTTGATAGAAGATTCAAGGCTTATTTTCTATAGATGGCCTATTCTCAAATGAAAACAAAAAACCCAGAAATTGGATAAGTGGATAAAACTAAAGTAAATATTTATAATATCAAAAATATGTGTTTTTCCCCCCTTAACAAAGTTAGATACACAGGGCACAAAGAGGCCAAAATCTGCAAGTTTTCTGTCCCTATTTTAGAGAAAAGCAGGAAGAGATTACCTGGAGAAGCTGCTTCTATTTGTTAGAAATTAAGCATTGCAACACTTGATGCCAAATGTTCATGAGAAAGGCAATGAGATAGTAGCCATGGTCAGATCAAGGTTAGGTAAATAGTAGCCATGGTTAGGTCAATGTCAGTACCATATCAGAAGCATTATCTCAACCTCTTGAAGTTCTACAGTTGAATTATCTTTGAAAATAGAGCAAAGAGTATTTTTAAAAGCTACGGGGTACACAGTTAATATTTATGCATTTAATAGGCTTCAGGTGTTGGGTGCTCTTTGTAACCAAAATATTTGTGTCCGTTGTAGCCACTGCTTTATTCTTATATATAAGTATTTTCTAATAGGCATAGAATTTTTTTCAATAGAAGTATCAGTAGACCTCTCAAAACATGTTGTTGTTGTTGTTGTTATGTGCCGTCGAGTCGGACCGGACTCATAGCGACCCCTCCTTAGGTTTCCGATGCAGTATCACTACGGAAGTAGATTGCCCCATCTTCCTTCCGAGGAGTGGCTGGTGGCTTTGAACCATCAGTCTTCTGGTTAGCAGTCAAGTGCCTTAGGCACTATGCTACCAGAGATCCTATCATAAAAAATACCTGAGACCTACTTTTAGAAATAAAATAAAGTGTGATTGAAAGGAAAATTAAAAGTTAAAGTGTATTAGTTAGACTTCCAGTAAGATGGAGGAATAGGCAGACAAGTCGCATAGGCCTTCTTCAACAAAGAAAAGAAAAACCCATTGACAGAGATACAGAAGATAATCCTGGAGCCCTGAGCTTTGAAAGGAACTATTCAGAGTCGATTAGGTACCAACTAGTGGAAAAATCTGAATGAAAACAGTGAGTACAGAGACGGTAGGAGCTGCAGACCATCAGATATTCTGATAGGACCAAGAGCCTGAATATTTCTAAATGGTGTTGGGACATGAGATGTGACCTAAAGATCAGCCCTGGTCATCAATGGCTACAGGATGATGGTGTTGGTGGCCTATGACTAGGAAGGGAAACAGCAAAGAGGGAGACAACCTGAGCTGTTGACTTTCCACTGTCTGGAGGGCACAGCCATTTTGATTGTTTATACGCAGCAGTCATTTTGGATATTTAATGTGATCGAGGGTGCAGCCATTTTGAATGCTTACAAGTGGTGGGTATTTTGGATATTTAAAGTGACCAAAGCTGCAGCCAATTTGAATCTTTATAAGTGGCAAACAGTTTGGATTTTAAAGTGATAACATTCTCACTTTGACTCCAAGGACCTAAGAATAGGCTTTGTTTGCTAGCGTTGGCAGGGACATACAAGAGGCTGATAATAGGAAAGGAGACAGGTGGTGAGTATATACGTGCTGCCAACTAGTGAATAGAGAAGCACAGCACAGTACCCTGATTACATAGAAACATACAAACAAAACAAAGAAAACGAAAATTGTAGGCAAGTAACTCCAACATACAATCACCAATTGAATATAAACACAAAAATATCATAATGCCTCAGAGACAACAGAGCATCAGAGTCCACACAAAGAAGCAAGATAAAGAAGGAGAAACAAGGGACCAGGACACAGACCCAAAACATGTCCATGAGGAAGATGCAGCATTGGAACTCCCTGATAAGGAATCCGAAAGAATTATATTTAGGTGTCTTCAAAGGACTGAGAGACAGATCGAGGAAAACACAGAGAAAACCCTAGAACAATTTCAAAAGACAATATAAGAAAAAAATAACAAAATAACTTAAAAATTAGAAGTGATACAAAATCTACACACAGCAATCCAAAAGATTAATACTAAACTTTCAGAAATAGAAAAGACATTGAATGGGCAAAGGAGCAGAATTGAATCAATGAAAGACAGAATTAGGGAGACTGATGGCAAATACCTGAACACTTCTTTGGAAAGGAATAAATCAGAAAAAAAGATCAAAACAAAATGAAGAAATCCTAAGGTTCATGTGAGATACCATCAAAAGGGATAACCTACGTGTAATCAGAATTCCAGAACAAGAAGAGAAAAATAAAACCACAGAGAAAATTGTCCATAATTTGTTGGAAGAGAATTTTCCTGGTATGACGAAAGACAAGAATATATGCATTCAGGAAGTCCAGCTAATCCCAAATAGGATAGACCCCGAAAGAAAATTACCCAGACATATCATCATCAAACTTACCAAAACCAAAAACAAAGAAAGAATCATGAAAGCAGCATAGGAAAAGCAGAAAGTTACCTACAAGGGGCAACCATTAAGACTAAGTTCAGATTTCTCAACAGAAACCATGCAGGCAAGAAGATAATGGGATGGTATATATAAAACCCTGAAAGAGAAAAATTTCCAACCAAGAATTACGTACCCAGCAAAATTGTCCTTTAGATATGACGGTCAAATTAGGACATTCCCAGATAAGCAGAAATTAAGGGAATTTGTTAAGACCAGACCAACCTTACAAGAGATGGTAAAAGAAGTCCTTTGGACAGAGAAGCAACAACAGCCAACAACAACTGACCATTAACACACATGATGATGTAACCCAGAAACCAACCCGGCTATGGAAGTATCCAAAGTAAATAAGCCTACAAGATTGTAAACAGGCAACCAGAGACATCAATTGACAAATAAAGACAACTACAAACCAAAAAGAGGGAAAAAACTGTGTCATTACAGAACTTCTAGATGGTAGGGATGTCAAGACAATTACAAGATGGAATGAACTGTTCTAAACTTGGGAAGAAAACTATAAATCACAGGGTAACTTCAAAGAAAACTGATAAACCTTCACATCAAAATAAAAAAGAAGACCAGCACAAATATTTAGCAAATACTAAAATAATAACAACAAAAGAAGTGATAACACGATTCACAAACAAAACAGGCTCAGTATAGAAAATTATATGGAACGAAGAAATTGACACCACAAAAAAGCACATAACAGAAATGACAGCAACAAATTCATATTTACAGATAATTACATATCTGGCAAGAGACTTATCTCTAAGATTTATAGAAAACTCCAATACCTCAACAGCAAAGGGATTAACAATCCAATTGAAAAATGGACAGAAGACACAGATAGACATTTCACCAAGGAGGATATTGAGGTGCCCAGCTAATACAGGAAGAGATGCTCACAATCATTGGCCATCAGAAGATGCAAATCAAAACAATGAGATTTTGTCTCACCCCAGCACTGATAGCAAGGTTCAATGAGACAGAAAATAACAAATGCTGACATGGGTGTGGAGAGATTAGGACTCTCATACACTGCTGATGGGACTGTGAAGTGACACAACCACTGTGGAAAGCAATATGGCAATTCCTTGGAAAGCTGGAATTGGAGATACCATTTGACCCAACAATCCCATTATTAGGTATATATCCTAGAGAGGTGAGAGCCAAGTCAAGAACAGATACATGCACACACATGTTCATTGCAGCACTATTTACAATAGCAAAAAGTTGGAAACAACCTACATGCCCATCAGCAGAAGGATGGATGACCAAACTATGGTACATACACATAATGGAATGCTATGCAGCACTAAAGAATACCGTAGAGTCTGCAAAACACCGCATAATATGGATGAACTTGGAGGACATTATGTTGAGTGAAATAAGTCAATCACAGAAGGACAAATATAATATTAGTTCATTGTTGTGGAGGGTCAAGGAAAGGTTTATATATGAGGGAAACTTTGTTGGATGCCAGGCGTGGGAGGGGAGGGGAGGGAACACCACACACACACACAAAATGCGTTGACCCATGTCACTTTAGTTTTGTATTTGTATTGAAATCACTGTACATAAATTATATTTCAATAAAATGCATTAAAAAAGCATTAGTTAAAGGACAGAAAACCAAGGAATATAAGCAAGAAAGTATAGGTAAAAAGATAAGAATCCAGCAAGGCTTGAGGGAAGAGAAGAAACAGTAAGATGGGAGAGGAGGGTCAAAAGTGTACAGGTTAAGATAAAGATAAAGAAATAGTGAAGATTAAAATTATCCTATTGGATTTAGCAATACATTCTTATTTGCCATAGTAGCTTTAGTGGAGTGATAAAGATAAAATTCTGATTGTAATATTAAAGAATGGACTGAAGAAATGACAACAGTGATTGTACATATTGCTGTTATTCAATGGAAAGTTTAGGTGGTGGGTCATCTCCCAAACTTCCATTCTGGAGTGATTGATCAGTGATAAAGAGTAGTTCAATGAGGAAGGTAGAGATTTGTAAGGTGTAGTATTTCTTGAAACAATCTCCTCATTTGACTTCACTGATCCTATTCAAAACTAAACCAAACTCACTGGCATTGAATTGATTCTGACTCACAGTGACCCCTACTGGGTTTCTAAGACTATAAATCTTTATAGAAGCAGACCGCTCCTTCTTTCTTCCACAGAGAAGCTTGTGGGTTTGAACCACTAATCTTTTAGTTAGCAGTCATATACCTTAACCACTACACCACCAGAGCTCTTCACTGATACTATAATCTCTTAGTTTTCCTCTTATTTCTCCCAACACTCCTCCATTGCGTACTTTGTATGCTCATCTTCCTTGAGTTTGAATCTTCAAGACTTATATCTAGGTTCATTTTCTCTCATTTTATATGCTCTCTAGATGATCTCATATATGCATACAGGTTTAATTATCTTGCCCATTCATGGACAGCATAGAAAATTAATAAACTTGTGTTAGATCAGTGAAATAATTATTTCTAGTGTTTATACTAGTCAGCTCTGTTGCCTTTCATTTTTTTTTAAGTATAAAGATTTAGAGTATTTACAGTTTTAATGTATATCTTTAAATTGAATTTCTATTTTGATTATTCAAATACAAGAATGTGGGCTATTAAATGTTTAGAGATAGCTACTTCTTGCTCAACACATTACATCAGTTAGTATTTTCAATATTATCAGATGTTAAAGTAGTTTCGTATTTCTTGCCTAAAACCTGCATATTCATTTTTTTATATGCCAGGTGGTTGTAAGAGCTTTGATAAAAACAACCCTACCCACTGTAAATGTGTTTCTCATCTGCCTTATGATCTGGCTGGCGTTCAGCATCCTGGGAGTACACTTATTTGCTGGCAAGTTCTATGAATGCATTGATCCAACAAGCGGAGAAAGGTTTCCTCTATCTGAAGTTATTAATAAGAGTCAGTGTGAAAGCCTTGTGTTTAATGAACCCATGCCATGGGAGAATGCAGAACTGAACTTTGATAATGTTGGAAATGGTTTCCTTTCATTGTTTCAAGTTGTAAGTAACCTTTGGATATTTTTAAATCAGTTATATGTTCATCTGTATTGTTAGTTAAGTGTAAAGGACAAAATGTGGATGTTTGACACACTTAGTTAGAAAATATTTTAGCAAATACTAACTAGTGAATATGTATGATGGGACACACTATGCTAGACTCAACTGGGAAGACAAAAATGAAATACAGTCCCTGCACAGTAGGGAGAAGGAAGTGGAGATGAAGAGCAGGAACTGGGAAAGCCTATGTCTACCACCACTGTTAAAGCCATGGGGTCACAATTCTTTGGTCCAATTCAGGTCACCACTGTTTCATCTGTTTGTTTGTTTTCCTATTAAGTTATTTGAGCAATGACTACTCAGTGACCCAACATCCAGCAGAGCTGAAGAGAGAGAGAGCATTTTCATCTTATCTCTCCAATAGAAAAAAAACACATGTCTAGAACTTACAAGTAACTATGACACTTGGGTAGCATGTATTTATTTATTTAACCATCTATCCATTGTGGAAGGAAGACTGGGCAATCTACTTCCATAAAGATTTATGAAAATAAGAAACCCAAAGGGGGTCGCTATGAGTCAGAATCGACTCAATGGTAGTGAGTTTGGTGTTTTGTTTAATCTATTCATTAATATTATCTTAAAATATTTAAAATTATTAGCTACAAACAAACTAAATAATTTAAAAGATCACATAAATACAATAATAAAAATGTCAAAACGATCCCAATTACACAGTACATTGAAGTGTGGTGAGCCTTACTAATCAAATGCTTCAGTGCTATTAATGCACTAAGTTTTACACTTTATTTTTTGTGAACCATGAGATTCCCATAAGAATTAAAAAAAAACCATGTCATTTCTGCAGGCAACATTTAATGGATGGATTACGATTATGAATTCAGCAGTTGATTCTATTGATGTAAGTACAATGTAATCTAAGAGTCATTAAGAGTCAAGCAAAGTCATTTTTGCAGTTCAAGACATAATTACACCACTAACATGGTAAAAAGAAAATGTCTATGCTAGATAGAAATTCAATACATTTCAGATTATTTGAGTATTCATGAATCATGAAATTCTTTCAGGAGTATATGCAATGGTTGTGGGCCCATAGGTCCATTTGAAGGATTGTCAGACTTTTTAAGAATGATTAAACCGATGCAATAAACTTTAAAATCCAAATAAATAAGGCAATGACACCACTTCATAACAAAGAGAAATTGTTATTTCAAATAGTATTGTTGGACTTTCTTGGCATGCATGGTTTTATAGGTCTGTTTTAAAAGTTGATATCAATATCTTGCTTTTCTTTTAATTAACATTTAGGTAGAAATGCAACCTAATTTTGAAGACAACATCTATATGTATTGTTACTTTACCAACTTTATTATCTTTGGACTATTTCTCCCCCTGAGTATGCTGATTGGTTCCATTGTTGCTAATTTCAACAAGCACAAAATGAAGATAAGTATAAATATTCTTTGCTTGGTCAAAGCCTGAAAAAAAAATCAAACATACTTATAAAACACCCTACCTCAAATAACTGATTACTTTTGGGTTCTGTTTAATGTTGTTTTATTTTATATTTATCTAAGAAATATAGTAGGAGCTCTGGTAGCATAGTGCCTAAGGTGCTTGACTGCTAACCAGAAGGCTGGTTGTTCAAACCCACCAGCCACTCCTCAGAAGGAAGATGGGGCAATCTACTTCCACAGTGATACTGCCTCGGAAACCCAAGGAGGGGTCACTATGAGTCGGGTCCAACTCGATGGCACATAACAAAAAATATAGTTATTGATTAAAGTTCCTGCTTATAGATGAACCTTTCTGAAAGTTCATCTTTGCATTGTTTTCTATATTCAAGATAAGCAGAAATTTAATAGCTAAAAATTGGAACATTTTCTACTTATATATTTTGTAAATAATAATGTGCTAAAAAACAAATAAGTAATATTAGTGTATAGATGCACAAATAATTGAAGAGCTCAAAAAAAAAGTGCACTCTTTTTGTCTCTGATATATTCAAAGTCCACACAGTCATAAAACACTATGGACATTTCTAGAAGTTAGAATAGCTCCATCTTCTGCAAGTAGAGAGAGTCATAAATCCAAATTGATGGTCTAAATAGTTGTTGCTGTTGTTGTTATGTGCCATTGAGTCAGACCTGACTCATAGCAACCCCTCCTTGGATTTCCGAGGTGGTATCACTACGGAAGTAGATTGCCCCATCTTCCTTCCAAGGAGTGGCTGGTAGATTTGAACCACCAGCCTTCTGGTTAGCAGTCAAGTGACTTGGGCACTATAATGCTTGAAATTAAAAAGGGAGACTCTCCAAACAAAGACATCTACAAGACAGATGTCTGACTCGGTGGCACATTACAACAATAACAACAATCTTTATGGAAACAGATTGCCACACCTTCCTCCCACCAAGCAGTTGGGGAGTTAACCTTTCCATTAACAGCCTAGTGCTTAACCACTGCAGAACTCCTTAAAGCAACATAAGAACATGTAAAAATACATACACAACCAATTCCATTTTTTCCTGCTCATTGAAAGAAAGAAACCAACCTTACTTGAAGCTACTGAGTTCAACTTTTCTTAATAAACCTTTCCAGATATACCCAGTGCCTTTTCCTTTTTTCTTCACTACTAAAATTGGTTCCTCAGGAGACTGATAAGTGAAAATAGGATTGACTACCCACAGGAAAGTCCACTAAGAGATTATTGAATCTCTCAGTCATTACCATTATCTGTATTTCTTATCAATTTTTGTACAGAAAGTGAGACATATTCAATCCATTATTTATTTCTTTGTAATGAAAGTTTTTTAGAAAAGGTTAAATCAATAACTTCCAAATCTCTTGCAAAATGTGTATTAGTAAAAGAAGGAATCTGGATTAAATGTGATTTTTAATAATTTTTTCTATCATTTCTTTACCAGGGAGGGTCAAATATCTTTATAACAGTAAAACAGAAGAAACTGTGCCGTGGCCTGAAGAAGCTGATGTCTGAAGACTCTCAAAATCCAATACCTCGCCCAGCAGTGAGAAAATATCTAGATTTTTGATGCTTCAAAAAATGTCCTTTATATATATTCTTCTAAAATGAAGGGTTTTTTTCTAACTCTTAAAAAAATTTCAGTAAATTTTAAAAACATGTTCTTGACAAAACTTTTAGTGGTTGTTATTTTTGTTTAAGTATTATAATTGTAATTTGGTAAAAATTTTGGCCCCTCACTTATACTCCTATTTATTCATTTATTTATTTATGTATCCTCCTATTTATTCTAGAAAATAAGTTGTAGAATTTAAAGATTATGTGTGTGTTTGTGTGTGTGTGTGTATGTCATTAATGATATTATTATATGCTTTTTTTTTTTTTCCTCACAGAACAAGTTTCAAGGATTCATCTTTGGCCTGGTGATGAACAAAATTTTTAGTATCATCATCATGGTTCTTATCTTTGCACATGCACTGATCCTTATGATGGAAAGTGAGGATGAGAGTCCACAAATGGAGATTGCTTTGTACTGGATTAACACAATTTTTGTTTTGCTGTACACTGGAGAATGTTTACTGAAGCTCATCTCTTTCCGTTGTTACTATTTCACCATTGGATGGAATATTTTTGATTTTATGGTGGTCATTTTCTCTATTACAGGTAAGATTTTGCTTCTTGTTGTTGTTATGTGCCGTCGAGTTGGACCCCATTCATAGCGACCCCTCCTTGGGTTTCTGAGGCAGTATCTCTATGGAAGTAGATTGCCCAAACTTCCTTCTGAGGAGTGACTGGTGGGTTTGAACCACCAGCATTCTGGTTAGCAGTCAAGTGCCTTAGGCACTATGCTACCAGAGCACCTAGATTTTGCTTAGTCATATTTTTATTTGTAGTAATAGTATATCATGAAAGCTTTTTATAGTAAATGTCTTTTGAAACATAATCTGTCAACAAGTAAGAGAGGTTATTGTTAGCTACTGTGAAGTTGACTCCAACTCATGACAATCTTATCTACAAAAAAACATAAAATGTTGCTTGGCCCTGAATCATCCTCACAATTGCCAATATATTTTAGTTCAACATTATGGCTTTATGCCTATCCATTCAATTCTTTGGCCTTCTACTTCAATGGATATGATATGCTCCTCTAGTGATTGATCTTTTTTGATGATATGAACAAAGCAAGAAAGTTGGGCAGTGTTCAGTTGTGATCCATAAAATTTCCACTGGCCAATTTTTGGAATTAGATCACCAGGCCTCTCTCCCTAGTCTGTGTTAGTCTGGAAGCTGTGCTTTACATTGTCTGCCATGGGTGACTCTGCTGGGATTTGAAGTACTCGTAGCATAGCTTCCGCTAGCACAGTATTACAAACTGGTGAACAGCTTGTTGAAAAGGGGATCTCCTTTTTATTTCTAACATAAGTGCCTTATATTTTTCATATATTCATACTTATGCCCATACCTTATAGATAACAGATATTCAAAACTATTTCTAGAGTTAATAACATAGACTTTCTTCTACAAAACATCAGGTAAATGCTTAATTAAGTCTTTGGTGTATATCAGACATTAATTTTCCAGTATAACACTGGAAGAATTTTTATATGTTAGCATGACATAGTCTTTCAAATTTCATACTTTTCCTTCCCTTTAGCCCCTAAAGCTTCCAGAATACTAGAATTTTATACTTTAATATATTTGTTACAAATTTCATCTAATCCTAGACATCTCACTCTTCTACTGAACAAATATCTATATTCGATTACCTTCTTTGTGAATAGATATTATGCTATAATAAGCAAAGAATTCAGCAGTAAACAATATTAGCATAAACTTTGTATGAGCATAGTTTATAGTCTATTAAGGGATGCAGATAATCAAATTGCACATTTTAATGATATGTTATTAAGTCTATGATATGGAAAGCACATGGTGCTATAGCAACATAACAGAGTGGGGGATGCCTAATCAGCAAGTAGGGTTACAGACAATTTCCTGTTGTTGTTGCTGTTGTTGTTGTGTGCCATCGAGTTGGAGCCGACCCATAGCGATCCCTCCTTGGGTTTCCGAGGCAGTATCACTACGGGAGTAGATTGCCCCATCTTCCTTCCGAGGAGTGGCTGGTGGGTTTGAACCACCAGCCTTCTGGTTAGCAGTCAATTGCCTTAGGCACTACGCTATCAGAGCTCCCAGAAAATTTCCTAGGAGACATGAAATCCAAATAGAGATCTATTAGTTAAGGAAGTAACCAAACAAAGAATTGAGAAAAAAAAAAGTGATTCAAGGAGAGAGATATTTGTTTAGTATCTGGATCCCAATAACACACAAACTGAAATGTAAGCTCCATGAGAACAGGGACAATACTTGAACATTTATTATGTGTCAAGCACTAATCTAGCTATTAGTAGTGAAGAAGCACGTAAACTCTCTGTCTAGTTATGTTCACACATGCAGTAGTTGGTTGAATCCATGAAATTAATTGTTGATTGAAAAGTATAAGAAACTTGATTGAAACATACATAAAGACATGATGGTTCTGGCAGGGAGAACACAGAGGAATTATAGAATTAAAGAGCTTGGTGCAATGGTTAAGTGTTTAGCTTCTAACCTCAAGGTTGGGGGATCAGACCCAGCCAGTGGCTCCATGGGAGAAAGACCTAGCAATTTTTTTCATGCAAAGATGACAGCTTAGAAAACCCTATGGGACAGTTATACTCTGTCACAGGGGTTGTTATGAGTAGAAATCTACTCAACAGCACTGTTCTGATTACCTAGTGCCGCTCTGACAAGAATATATCACAAATGGAATGGCCTTAACAAACAGGAGTTTATTCTCTAACAGTTTGGAGGCTTTAAGTCCAAATTCAAAGTGCCAGGCTCTAGGGGGCTGGGTGAAAGCCCCTCAACATTGGGGTCCAGCTCTGCCTCCTGCTCCTGGCCCACTGGAGCTAGAGGCGTTTCTTCACTCCAACAGCTGCTGGCTACTGAGGCTGAGAAGCCCAAGGTTGACAAGTAAAAAGGCACAGTCCCGATGTTACCAAACCACAGGGCAGGTCATTAATTCAAGTTCATCGTAAGTCTCAAGGTCGGCAGAGCATGGCAGGCTGCTGAACAATAACATGTTTACATTCAGGCTCTAAGCATGCCATTAGCTACAGACAATTCCCAAAGCTGTTTCTTATGTATAGGAAGCAGACCACACACCCAAAGGCAGCTACTTAGCTGTTCCCAGGAGATTCCACCATGGAGTTGATGACCAGTCTCATCATGGGGAATGCTACATCCAGCTGCCCAGCTACTCAACCAGGCCCAGCCAAGTTGACACACAAACTGAACTATCACAGGCACCTAAAAATATGAGCTTGAAATGAGAGTGACTGAATCAGAAAGCTGGAAGAAAAGGAAATTGTGGACCAAGAGAGAGAAAGAGAGAGGGAGCTGTTTGAATTGGAAGTTTCAGAAGGTTGTGTATCCTGGGGGTAGAATGTGGCCACAGATATGGATAACTCAAGTACAATGAGGAAGAAAATTAGTAAAGTTGAGAAGGCCAAGGACAGAGGCTACTGCTGGAATGGGTTGTTGATTGTTGATAGTTGGTACTAGGGTAGAGAGAGAGACAGTGGGTCAAGTAGTAAAATATCAATGAATATGAATGAGGGGGAAGCAGTAGATAACAGAACAGTAGGAAATGGTATAGCTGAATGGTATTATCCATGAAGTATAAGAAATTAGGGGGGAAAATGTGAAGAGGAATGATCTGGAAATCACATTCCATCTTTCCACCCTGAGAAACATGGAGGAGTAAAGGAGAATGAGCTACCTACAATGAGAGGATTGTAAGAAAAATCATGTCCTCATGAAAGATTTCAGATTTAAAAAGAGTTGAAGATTTAGTGAAGAGAATATAGAGAAATTGATTTACAATGAAATGGAGATACTTCTTGCATAATGGAAGAGTTTAAAAGATTGGGAAGGAATAAGAACTTGGGTCAGGGAGAAGTTTCACAAGAGCACTTATGGGAATAAGGTTATAGAGAGATAGTACATCAGAGGAACTGCCATCTTGGACAATAAGCAAATTTAACAGAAATGTGAGGCATAATCCTTCCAGATTCAGCAAATATACTATCTCAGAAGCTTCATTCCCTGGAGAAGGGTATTGTGCTTGGTAAAGTAGAGGATCAGCAAAAAAGGGGAAGACCCTCAACAAAATAGGGACACAATGGCTGAAATCATGAGCCAAGTATAGCAAGGATTGTAAGGATGGTGCACAACTAGGCAGTGTTTCGTTCTGTTGTACATAGGGTCTCTATGAGTTGGAGTTGACTCAATGGCACCCAACAAACAGCAACAGAAGCTTCATGAGATTCTCCCCTCCCCACTTTCTCACTCAAAAAGAAACCACACTGTCTAGTTCTTCTTGGTTTTTTTTTCATTTTATTTTTTTTTTTTTTTGGTCCCCCCCTCCATTTTGCTCAAGGATTCTTGAACACTTGTCTAAAAATGTTACGGGCAAGGAATTTTTCTTCTTTTTTTTCTATTTTTTTCCTTTTAATATTGTTTTTTATTTCTTCTTTTATATATTTCTTGACTCTTCTTAATTGATCCTCCATGTCTTTTATATTTCTGTCATATTTTCTATCTGTCTTGTTGAAATCGTGAGGTTTATGTCATCCTATCTTTCTATTCACTAATTTGCTCAGCTCGACTTGTCCTGCCACCTGGATCATCTGTATCTATGAGTTCTAATTTGAATCATCTATGCATGTTTCCCACAATGGTTCCTCTCTAGCTTGTCTTTCAATATTTCTTTTCCAAAATTTTGTGAAATTTCCTACTTCCTTATTAGTACCTGTTTCTATTGTTGATGCTGACATGGATTAATTCACTTTTTAAATATTCCTTCTTTCATTTAAATGAAGTTTGAGAAATGTGTTTCTATTAGCTTTCTAATTGGACATTAATTATTACTTTATTCTGTGGAAGAGGCTATGATAAATTTACCCAGGAACTTATCATAAGTTTTCTATTTTCCTAGTTTTATGAAGAATTATCTGATGAATGTATGTATACAAAATTTTGGGCCACTCACCTGTTAATGACCATAGGGCAAAGATAAAAGATTTGTCTATTTCTACAAGAAAGGTTATAAATTTAAATTTTCTTGAAATTGATCTGAGAATGCCCAAGATACTTTTCTTCATATCCCATAAAATAAACAACTTCATACAACAAAAATTAATCCCTATGTATCTAGTTTTTTGTTTGCTTGATTTTTTTCAGGAAGTAGACTTCTTTGTCAATCTCTGGAAATTATCAAGTGTCCTTGTTGCTGCATTCATTAATTACTGAACTTCCCTTTCATGGTCAATAACTCTTGTTTGTATCTTTTATGGAAATTATAATTTTACTTTATTTCATACTTATTATCTATGTTTTACTACCATCCTTGCCTATGTACCCAACACTTTTACAAAAAAGTTCTGTGAGGCTAGAGACTCATTTATGCATTTCACACTTAAAGCTCAGTAGGGAACAAATTCTACCTATGAAATAAGAACATTTAATTTAATTACAATCTTTGAGTAACTGAATGCTAGATATTTTTGTAATTATATTTCTGAAATATGTCTTTATGCCTTGTTTTGTAATTAAAGTATCTATCTCTACTTTCTAGATTATAAGGTCTTTAAGGGCAGAAACTATGTAATTGTTCTTTGCATATTTGAATTACATCTTCATTAGAAATGACATTAAATAAAAGGTGGAATTAACAAAATTCCTTAAGCCAAGAACAGTCAAAAAAAAAATCATGACTACTAACCTAAATTATAGATTTATGCCATCTTTGATTCCAGAAGTATTTGATCCATAATACTCTTTATAATACAGAAGAATTGCCTTCCAAATTTTGCTAGATACCCTATGCATTGACACATTTAAAATTTGGCTAACCCAACCTTCAAATATGTGTTACTGTTAAATGTGATGGATTAATCAAATCATTGTAATCTATAGAACCAACAATGAAATATAATTTATATTCCTCTAAATACAATTGCATTTGAATAATTTTATTTACTGCTTTATCTTTTTTCCATTCCAAGGACTATTTCTACCTATAATGGTAGGATACTACCTTGTATCTCCTTCCCTTGTCCAACTGATACTTCTCTCCCGGATCATCCACATACTGCGTCTTGGGAAAGGACCAGAAGCGTTCCATAATCTACTGCTTCCTTTGATGCTGTCCCTCCCAGCATTGCTAAACCTCAGTCTTCTCATATTCCTGCTCATGTTTGTTTATGCCATCTTTGGAATGTACAACTTTGCCTATGTTAAAAAGGAAGCAGGAATCAATGATGTATCCAACTTTGAAACTTTTGGCAGCAGTATACTTTGCATTTTTCAGGTTACCATAGTTGCTGGTTGGGATGGGATGCTTAGTGCAATTTTCAACAGTAAATGGTCAGATTGTGATCCTGATAAAATTAACCCTGGGACTCAGATTAAAGGAGATTGTGGTAACCCTTATATAGGGATTATCTATTTTGTCAGTTATATCCTCATATCATGGCTGATCATTATAAATATGTACATTGTTGTTATCATGGAGTTCTTTAATATTGTTTCTAAAAAACAAGCCAAGACTTTGAGTGAAGATGATTTCAGGAAGTTTTTTCAGGTGTGGAAGAGGTTTGATCCTGATAGGACCCAATACATAGACTCTAGCAAGCTTTCAGATTTTGCAGCTGCCCTTGACCCTCCTCTGCTCATGTTAAAACCAAATAAAGGCCAGCTCATTGCCATGGATCTTCCCATGGCTGTTGGGGACCGAATTCACTGTCTTGACATCTTACTTGCTTTTACAAAGAGAGTTTTGGGTAAAGATGAGAAGATGGAGAAAGTCCTTTCAGAGATAGAAACTGGATTTATGTTAGCAAACCCTTTTAAGATCACATATGAGCCAATTACTACTACCCTAAAACGAAGACAAGAGGCAGTATCAGCCACCATCATTCAACGTGCTTATAAAAGTTACCGTTTGAGGCAAAATGAAAAAAATGCAGCAAATATTCATATGATAGATGACGATGTAGATGTTAAAGGTACTAAAGAAGTTATCCATTTTGATAAAGCAAAGGAAAAGTCAATTATTCAAAGCCAGATCTAATCCCACTTACCACTCATTCACTTTCCTCATATATTGCAAAATGTTAAAAGTTTAAACCATAAATAAAATCAAAGGTCAATTGTTTACAACCTACGGAAGTTAAGCATATATTCACAAGGCTGCATGCCAAACTCATTTTTTTACTCCAGAAGACTGGCAGTTCAAACCCACCAGCCACTCCTCGGAAGGAAGGTTGGGCAATCCTTCTTCTGTAGTGATACTGCCTCGGAAACCCAAGAAGGGGTCGCTATGAATTGGAGCCAACTCGACGGCACATAACAACAACAACATATTCAGTTTAATCAATCAGGAAAGACAACTCCCTTGTTATTGCTGAAGTGGGTTAACAGGGTTGAAATTGCCATTGGACAATGCAATGTTCATTTTCTCTACCTGGCTTAGATGGCACTTTTCCTCTTCTGGAGGATAGGAGAGGTGATGGTAGGGATTAGCAGTAAAATAGTCTTTCTTGTATATGTTATGACTGCGTGATGGACTTTAAGTTACCACTGATATGACTTAGTCACAAATAAGTTCTGTCTTAATGTGAAATGGTGTTTAAAAAATAGTGAAGAGCTGTGGGTCATTAAATCATAAACTTGCCTAGAAAAACATAAAATTTTGGAAGGGATTCCTTAGAAGTTGCCTCTCAGTTTAATTGCAGAGGCTCTTGGGCTGATTAAAACCACGTTTAATAAAGATTGTTGGAGCCAACTTTTTTTTCTTCTTCATATTTCTTTGCTTTTGGTGATAGGAATTAATATTGTTTCATTCTTTTCTGGTTCTTCAGTTCTCAACTCTTTGGCTAGTTCTACCCAAGCTCCAGCTCCACAGTAGGATGACTTATAGAATAAGGCGAGTGAAGAGAACTATAGTTGTAAACTACATTTTTCTTCATTTATACTTTTTAGATGTATACATTTACTCAAATAAAAAAAAAAATTTGAGCTCTGGTAGCATAGTGGCTAAGACACTTGCCTGCTAACCAGACGGCTGGCGATTCAAACCCACCAGCCACTCCTCAGAAGGAAGGTTGGGCAGTCCTACTTCCGTAGTGATACTGCCTCGGAAACCCAAGGAGGGGTCGCTATGAGTCAGGTTTGACTCGACAGCACATACCAACAACAACAAATTTACTCAAATATTGTTATAGAGAATATGTTGATAGATATAAACTTTATCTTACAATAAAGCTGAGTATTTTTACCATTTGTTCAAAATATAACACTGATATGTAAGATCTAGCAAATATATGTCACAGTATGAATTCAGACAGTTGAGGGCACAGCTGTGTCTAGGACCTTTCAACGTGTCTTTGTCCTCTATTGGGAAGCTGTGGCCACTTAAAAGTATTTTCACTGTACTTGATGGTTCTTTCTAACTTAAAGAATGAAAAAGATCCTCAAATTGTGAGGACTGTGAATTAGGAGATAAGAAAGCAAGTTTGTCGTTGTTATTGTTTTATAACATTAGTACATGCAAGTTACTTTTTACTTACTCAATTATCTTTCTCAGTTTTAGTTGTTGCCATTGCTTTATCTCATCACATACATAATGACTCTAGAAAGTGTTTCATATCTGAAAAACCTTAAAACCTTAAACATTATCTTTCACTATGGAAAATTTTTTTAAAGATAAATACAAATTGTTGTTTTTGGCTTATTGAAAAAAAAAAAAAAATAGACTCAATTACACCCAAGCAGTTTGAGATCTTGATGTTTATTCCCTCTGTATAAAGATTGATTTTGATGTGCCTACACAATCCTAAGGGATTCAATACGACAATATGTATACTGTTGGCTTTAAATGTTGCGTCACATTGAATTTAATTCAAGTATCAGTAATTGCATTTTATTGTGACTGCATGATCTTGAGCCTTAACTATTATAATCTAACTTTTTCTGCTCCTCAGAAATTTAATAGCCTGACCATGATGCCTTTGGGGGATTCCCTATGCAAATATAATTTCAGGGTCCTGTTTTTTTCTATAAGTGTTCCTTCCTTTTCTCCTCCAGTTCCTATCCATGTGATGGGAGCTGGTGAGGAATCAGTGTTAACTTGGTGGCCTGGTGACAGCTGGTGCTTTACCTAAGCTTCTCAGTTTTCTATTTTTCGAGAATGCATTAATGTGGAAACTGCTTCAGATACTTAAAATGAATCATAACTTGCTTCTGTAAATTTCATTAAGACAACAAACTGATTTTAGTTTGAAAATTTTAGCTTTTTAGCAAAACTGTGTTTGCCATTAAAGTTCCAAAAACTGTGTTTGCCATTAAAGTTCCAAAAACTGTATAAAGAATTATTTTTAACAAAGTCTTTTAATATATTCTACTTTTAGATACAATAGAAAATAATAAACACAGTCTGTTAACCACATTTTTGTTCTTGTTTTGTTTCTGATAAATCAAGTTGGCAGTTTTAAGTTTTAGAAAAATGTAATTGTAAGTCTCATACTAAAGCTTATCCATTGACCCAAAATTCAAAACTGAACACTTGAGATTCTTTTAGATCTCATATTTTTAGAAAATAAATGTTAACAAGCTTACTAGAATTTGCTGCATGTCGGCAAAACACAAAAACATTTCTCTTATCACAATTATAATTATAATTTTGCTAGCTATATCTCAGTTGTATTACAATTTTCTTTATGGGAAATAATGCTGAAATTAAATGTATGTTAAAATACATAATCAATTTTTGGTTCTTTAAAAGTCTTTGTTTACATTTCACTAATAAGTATAATGCAGTTTGAAATGTTTTTAAAGACAATGGTAATATTTACCATTTCTCGAGCACACTGTTCCTTGTATTGAGTACTTACCACTTATGATCTCAGTGTTCACATCAACCCGTGAGGCAGAGATCACTCTCAGTTTATAGGTGAAAAGAGCCAGGCTTAAAAAGGTTGTGAGAGCGCATACAGAGCCCAGAACCGTTAAGTGCCAACGCCAGGACTACAGATCAAATCAGGTCTAACTCCAGAGCCTTAACCACTCTATACACTATGTCTCTAATCATAAATTACCTGGGCAGAGACAGAGGAAATTTAAAATAATGAAACTTCTGTGCACGGATAGGGAGTGTTTTTTCTCTCTCTCTTCCTTCTATCAGGGGTAGAGGGAAATTTTAAATTGGAGAGGATACCTGGAAAAGAAGAAAATGATAGGAATAAAGCTATACATGTTTTTTTCAAATTTATTGAACACTAGATAGCAGAGGTAAACACAAAATCTATCTACATACAAGAGAAATATAAGCTTAAAGAACTTACTGACTATAGAGGGAAAATGTAATTATAGAGGTGATTATAATAGATGATAGTTGTTATAGATGTGAATTGTCATAGGTATACTTGGAAATTAGAAGTGGAGATAGCAAAAAGTATGCCTGAAGAAAGTAGAGGATTTTCTCAATTAATGAAAAGGGTAACTTCGTTCAACACAGAGACCCTTTTAAGAAGAAGCATCCATCATTGGAGATAAACCAAATCAAACTCACTGCCATCAAATCAATTATGGTTCATATCTACCCCCATTGGCTTTCCAAGACTGTTCTTTATAGAAGCAGACCTCCTCATCTTCCACAGAGCGGCTGGTGGGGTTGACCAACTGACTTTTGGTTAGCAGTCATATGCCTTAACCACTACACCACCAGAGTTCCTTATCGTGGAGCTAAGACTTAGGATTTTTTTCTTTGCCTTTAATTTTCAAGATTTAATTATAGTATGTCTTGGTGTGGATTACTTAGAATTTATCCTGTTTGGAGTTCACTTAGCTTCTCATGTAAGTTCAGATCTTTCACAAAATTTAGGAAATTTTCAGCTATTACTGCATCAAATACTTTTTTACCCACATTTTTCCTCCTTTCCTTCTGAGACTATGGTAATATGAATGCTGGATACTTTTTGCTACTGTTACATAGGTCCCTGAAATGAAAGTTTTCATTTCAATCTATTTTCTCTCTGTTGTTCAGATTAGATGAATTCTTTTGTTCTGTCCTCAGGTTGTATCCTCGGTCATTTCTATTATTCTATTGAATCCATCCAGTGAGATTTTTCTTATTCTCTTATTGCATTTTTCAGTTCTATAAATTCCATTTCTTAATAACTTACATTTCTTTGTAGAGATTTTCTATTTGTTTGTTTCATGAAAATTTATAATCGGTTGTTGAAGCATTTTTTAATGAGGACTGCATTAAATTCCTTGTCAGATAATTCCAACATCTGATTCATTTCAGTATTTGTGTGAACTAATTGCCTTATCCAATAAATTTGTAATTTTCTTGGTTCTTGATATGCTGGATGATTTTTAATGTATCCTAGACATTTTCTCTATTATGTTAAAGAGATTCTCAATACTATTTAAGTCCTTAATTTTAGTAGGCATTCATCCTTTTTAGGTTTAGTACATGGGTCTTAGATTATTTTGTGTGTTGTAGCCCAAATAGTAGCAGAATTTTTAGAACCATTGCAGAGTCATTATGATCTTTTTGGTTTACCTGATAGTCCTTGAGCACCGGTCCCTGTGGTTGCTGCCTAAGGAAATAGAAGTTTCCCAAGGACAGGCCACCAGGTGTCTCCTGGGAAAGAAATGTGGAAGGACCCCTCACTCACTTTTCTGTGAGGAGAAATACTTTTTGTATTGAACCACTTGTTATGACTGTATCCTCCTTGCCACTGTTACCTGCTGACACTTGAGTCTCTGAGCAAAGGAGAGTCTTAGGCCTCAAGTCAGAGTCTTCCCCACTTGCTGTAGCTTGGGTCTTTCTTTCCACTTCTACCTGCTCATATCAGTATCTTTATAAAAGGGAGGAATCTCAGATCCCTTTATTTTGGGCAAGTCTCCCAATTTATCTCCCTCGTCAGAGGTGTAGGCTTTTCTACTATTGCCAGAGGAACTACTGGAAGGAATGAGCCTACCTGGGTAGTTTTCTGTTGCTAAAAGACAAGTGAGAAAATGCTGAGTCTTTGTGGCCTTTTGATGAGTGGTGAGATGTAAAATGCCCTATCTCAAACCAGCTTGCCTTTTCCTTATCATCTTTCAGATGTCTCCTTTAGTTGCCTTTTGCACCATTTGCAGAGTTTATATTTGTTCTTAGTAGAGAAATGCAGGAAAAAAAAAAAAAGAAAAAGACCTATGCCCTCTTGTCCAAATGAGAAATCTCATGACATATTTTTAAAATGTAATTGGTAGGAAAATTATCATAAGCCCATAATATAATTTAGTGTAAATCAAGAGTACCTTTTTTTAATCATTAGGCACATCACATTGTCTCAATATGTTGAAAGAGCTTCTTTTGTTTATTGAGGAAATGTTTCTTTTTAATTGTTCTATCAATCATGCTTGATAGTTCTGATCAAGAAAAGTATGTATTCTTCCAAGTGAATGAACCTTCTTTAGATCAAGGTGAAACACTGACATATTTAGGTCAAGCAAGACTCCATAATAGTACTATCAATTTGATTAAAGAAGACATATTGATTTGTTTTCTTTTTACATCACAGAAAGTAGCTAAGATTTATCTCTAAGATGTCTGCTTTTCTTCTGAGATGTAAATTCTTAAATATTTGACGGTGCTCTCACATTACTTTATGCAGAAGAAAACACTAGATCCTTCCCTTGCACACAAAGATGTTACTACAGTGCAACCCCAGCAAACTAGCCAATGTCTGCCAGGGATCTCTGCTGCAACCACATTAGATGCACACAGGAAATATCTCATTAATAATGTACAGCTATAAACAGGTGGCCATATCAAGCTCTCCTCACGTAATGCTATTCCCAAATACACTCTGAGGGAAGTAATTGGATGCCTTCATTAGCAATTGATCTGTACAGGAAGAAAATGTGATTAAAAGCCTTGCAAGGCATCGATTGCATGTGCATTAGGCTGCATAGAGCTACATCATTTTCTGCAGAAAACTCAGGGAATTATAGCAATAACCAGAATTGCAGCACTAAATAAGATTGTAAAACGTTTTAAAGACACAAATAAGGATATCAAGAGTAATTCTTCCACTGTACAGTATGTAAGAAGCAAAAGCAGTTACCATGAGCCCACCTTATAATTGGGTAAGTGCTTAGGAAGCAGTGTCTAGTGCTGATGTGCCTCTAGTGGAGCAGCTTGTGGAATATGAATCCACATTAGTCCATGTTAATAACACTAATGACAGGACATTTCAGGCACTTTCCTGGAATAGCTATCATTAATCTCCAATATGATCACATTACCTTTTTATTGTTTTAGATGAAAAAATTCATTGCATTTTTGGGGTGTTAATATGTCATATTAGCAATATCATGACCACGTAAATAATGTTCATAGCTGAATCATGTACTACACCAGCTTTTTTGTGCAAACATTTCTCTTCCCTGCAGTTAATTCTTGCATTTTTTTCTCTCTTAGAATATTTTTGCAGGTTTATACTTTTTATTATTCTATCTCAGTTATTTTAGTGACTTTCAGGAGAGAAAAGAGTAAAGCACCCTTTTCAATTTGCCTAATATAGACTCATGGTGGCTTTACAATTAGAAAATATTGTGAAAGCCAAGAGTCTCACAATTAGCAGACCAAGTAACCCACAGATTAGAAACAGAAACTGTTCTATTGGATTTTACAATCTTTTGTAGAATACAAATAAGAATATAAATATAATTTTTCTTGACGTATGGCAGAACTGGAAGTTATAGCAGTCTGAGAAAGCAAAAGACTTTATGGCAACAGGGAGACCAAAGTAGATTTGAAAAACTGAAAAGGAATTTACCAATGGATTCTGGAGTCTTAACTAAAACACAAACAAAACAAAGGGAATCTTGTTACTTGTCTGTGCAAACCAAGAAAACCAAACTCACTGCTATCAAGTCGATTCTGACTCCTAGCAATCCCCATTGGGTTCCAAGGTTGTAAAGACTTCTTCATCTTTCTTCCGCAGAGCAGCTGGTGGATTTGAATCATTGACCTTTTGGTTAGCAGCCAAATGCCTTAGCCACTGCACCACCAGAGCTCCTTTGTCTGTGAAAAGAAGACTAATTTTTCTGACAGGCTTTTGATTATGAACAGAATCTAAAATGTTGTTGTTGTTGTTAGGTGCCATCGAGTCATTTCCAACTCATAGTGACCGCATTCACAGCAGAACGAAACACTGTCAGATCCCGTGCCAGCTCCACAATCCTTGCTATACTTGAGCCCATTGTCCCATCCACCATGTCAATCCATCTCCTCGAAGGCCTTCCCCTCCTTCGTCGACCCTCCAACTTACCAAACATGACATCCTTCTCCAGAGAATGGTCCCCTCTGACAACATGACCAAAGTAGGTGAGACAAAGTCTGGCCATCCTCGCTTCCAAGGAGCATGTAGGCTGCACTTCCTCCAGGACAGATCTGTTCTTTTGGCAGTCCATGGCACCTTCAGCATTCTTCGCCAGCACCACAACTCAAAAGCATCACCTCTTCTTTGGTCTTCCTTATTCATTGTCCAGCTCTCACATGCATAGGAGGTGACTGGAAATATCATGGCTTGTCTCAGGTGCACCTTAGTCCTCAAGGAGACACCCTTGCTCCTCAGCACTTGAAAGAGTTCCTTCGCAGTTGACCTGCCCAGTGCTACACTTGTCTAATGTCCTGACTGCTGCTTCCATTGGCCTCAATTTTAGAACCAAGCAACGTGAATTCTTTGACAACCTCAATATTTCCTCCATTTATCATGATGCTACTTATTGGTCCAGTTGTGAGGATTTTTGTCTTCTTTATACTGAGATGTAATCCACACTGCACACTGTGTTCCTAAATCTTCATCAGTAAGTGCCTCAAGTCATCCTCACTTTCAGCAAGCAAAGTTGTATCATCAGCGTATCTCAAGTTCTTAATGATTCTTCCTCCAATCCTGATGCCACGTTTTTCTTCATATAGTCCAGGTTCTCAGATTATTTGCTCAGCATATAGATTGAATAAGTATAGAGAAAGGATACAACCCTGACGCACTCCCTTCTTGATTTTAAACCATGCAATGTCCCCTTGTTCTGTTCGAATGACAGCCTCCTGGTCAAGGTACAGGTTCCTCATGAGTACAATCAAATATTCGGGAATTCCCATTCTTCTCAATGTTATCCATAATTTGTCATGATCCACACAATCAAATGCTTTTGCATAATCAATAAAGCACAAATAAACATCTCTGGTATTCTTTGCCTTGAGCCAAGATCCATGTGACAGCAGCTATGATATCCCCTATTCCACGTCCTCTTTTGAATCCAGCTTACACCTCTGGAGGTTCTCTGTCAATATACTGCTGCAACCGTTTTTGAATTATTTTCAGTAAGATCTTACTTGCATGCAATATTAATGATATTGTTTGATAACTTCCACATTTTGTGGGATCACCTTTCTTTGGAATGGGTACAAGTATGAATCTCTTCCGTGAGTTGGCCAGGTAGCTGTATTCCAAATCTCTTGGCATAATCTAGTGAGTGTCTCCAGTGCAGCATCAATTTGTTGAAATATCTCAATGGGTATTCCATCAATTCCCGGAACCTTGTTCTTTGCCAATTCTTTCATTGCAGCTTCGACTTCCTCCTTCAGCACCATTGGTTCTAGATCCTGTGCCACCTCATGAAATGGATGAAGATCAACCAGTTCTTTTTGGTACAGTCACTCTGTGTATTCCTTCCATCTTCTTTGATGTTCCCTGCATCATTCAATGTTTTGCCCTTAGAATCTTTCAATATTGCAACTCGAGGCTTAAATTTTTTCTTCAATTCTTTCAGCTTGAGAAATGCTGAGAGTGTTCTTTCCTTTTGGTTTTGTAACTCCAGGTCTTTGCACATTTCATTATAATAATTGGTTTTGTCTTCTCAAGCTGCTCTTTGAAATCTTCGGTTCAATTCTTTTATCTTGTCATTTCTTCCATTTGCTTTAGCTACTCTCTGCTCAAGGGCAAGTTTCAGAGTCTCTTCTGTCATTCATTTTGGTCTTCTCTTCTTTCTTCTTCTCTTCTCTTCTTTTGTTTTAGTGACCTCTTGCTTTCTTCATGGATGATGCTCTTG
>NW_006921588.1:35642439-35649183 GCF_000298275.1 Orycteropus afer afer
CTACCATGTGAGTTCCAGCATTATTTCTGTCACCAAGGCCAAATTTTCCAACTACCGGTGATTCTTCTTTGTTTCCAACTTTTGCATTCCAGTCAAGAGTGATAATTAACACATCTTGATTGCAAGTTCGGTCAATTTCAGAATGCAGAACTTGATAAAAATCTTCAATTTCCTCATCTTTGGTTTTGGTGGTTGGTGCATAAATTTGAATAATAGTCGTATTAACGTGTCTTCCTTGTAGGTGTATGGATATTATCCTATCACGAACAGCATTGTACTTCAGAACAAATCTTGAAACATCCTTTGTGATGATGAATGCCACGCCATTCCCTCTTTAAACTGTTATTCCCAGCACAGTAGATCATATGGTTGTCTGATTCAAAATGGCCAGGACCAGTCCATTTCATAAAGATATCAATCTTTATGCGTCCCATTTCATTTTTGACAACTTCCAATTTTCCTAGATTCATACTTCGTACATTCCATGTTCCAATTATTAATGGATGTTTGTCGCTGTTTCTCCTCAATTTGAGTGGTGCCACATCAGCAAATGGAGGTCTCAAAAACTTTACCTTATCCATATGAGAAGGCTGATTTTACTATGATGATGCAGCTCTTTCCCAGTCCTGCTTTGAGAGCTTTCTAATCTAAGTGACTCATCTTCCTCCTCTGTATTGGACAATGTTTCTGGACTATTCATAAATTTGTGCAGAAATGCATCAGAATCTAAAATAGACACAGTCAAATATTTCTTTAAAATTTAATTGCTTCCTTTTAAAGTAGGGTGAAAGCCTGTGGTAGGACCTGTTCTCTGGTCAAACTTCCAAGGACTGGTTTTATTTCTTTCATTTCCCTTTTCCTCGATTACTTATCTTACTGCCTTTTGTTGTTATTGTTAGTTCCTGTTGAGTTATTTACAACTCAGAGTGACCCCATGTGACAGAGTAGAGCTGCCCCATTGCCAGGTCTGGTGTTAATGTGAGGGGAGTGCCTAGCTCCAGTTCGCCCTTATTCTGAAGGTACAGGTTCCTTGTCCAACAGTCCATCCTGAGAGAGTCTCTTACAAGCCTTCCTATGCTGGGCCTGGACGTAGAATCTTGAAGCATCACTTCATCATGTTCTAACTTCTAGGCTAGCTGTTTGTTTGTTTTTAATTTTTTATTGTTGTTTGGGTGTACATTTACAAAGCAAGCTTGTTTTATTCTCAACACTTGATGCATATTTGGTTTCATGGCCCCAATTACAATCCCCAACCATAAAAAGCTTTCATCCTGTGTTAGACTAGGTTCTCTAGAGAAAAAAGCCAGTAAAGCTTATACAGAGAGAGAAAGAGAAATTTATCTTAGGAAAATGGCTCACACACTTATAGAAGCCTCCAAGTGCAAAGTTCTTGGATCAAATGTCAGGCTGGAGGCTTTTCCCAATTCATGTAGCTGCAGGGACTGAGGAGCTCAAAGTTGGCAGGCAGTATACTGGCTATTGACTCCAACGAATGATGAATCCAAGATCTCCAGGCCAAATGGTAGATTGTTCGCTCATGGACAGTTGTAGGCAGCACAACAGAATCCCAATCCACGGAAGAGTGTCTCTTTTCCCAGAATGTCCATAAATATACTGGAAGCAGGCCACACCCCTAGGGAAACTCCCTTTCAATAGATTGGCTGCTCAAAACATACTCATCTGATCCCATCATGGGAATAACCACATCACAACTGCTTAAACCACACAGAATTGTGGTCCAGCCAAGTTGACACACAGCACCAACTATCATACCTCCCATCTTCTCCATATGACTACCCCTTCCCTGTGCCTTTCTTATCTATGCATTCCTGTCTGTCCAGCTTTCCCTCTATGTGAATGCTGCCCTTCTGGTATCTCATGGTTGATTGTCCTAAATGGTCCATTTCCCTAGGGTACATCTCCCTGGGATTGGTGTTCTACTTGTAGGTCTTTCAACTATTGTGCTGAGAGCTAATCAATGGAAGTGAGTCCATTTCCAGGCCTGAAGGACAACCCGGGTCCATAGTCTCAGGGATTTCACTCTCTATCCAACCAGTAATTCTGGCCATTTTTGTGTTTTTAATTTTGCTCCATATTTTTCCTCCCATTCTAAACAAGATCTTCAGTTTTTATCCTTTTCTGAATGGTTGGCACCATCTAGTTCTTCTGGTCTCAGAGTCAGAAGGCTGAGGTGCTCGTGGTCCATTATGTCTTTGGACTAAGTATTTCCAAGAGTGATTTCCTTCACTCTTCTTTGGTTCAGACGAAATGAGACCAATACTTGCATCTTAGATAGCTGTTTAAAAGCTTTTAAGACCCCAGTTGCTACTCACCAAAGCTGGATGTAGAACAAGATTTTTATGTACTATGTTGTGGCGATTGAACATGATGTCCTTGTCCTCTGTTACTTCTGTAGTGTATGTGGATAATTTTTTAGCACAGGTACATATGTAAGACTATCTTCAGCCAAATTTATCCTTGGTCTTGGATATATTCTGGTTCACCCACCCTCATCTGATCTCACTTGTCTATGCATTTACCTATAACCTAGTGTTTAACACTCCTGATAATGCAGTATTGTGTTTGTAATAGTATTTGCCTCTTTTGTCTATATCTTTTGTACACATTTCTGTGTCCTCCCTTTCCCCATTGTCACCATGCTGGCCACCCTCTTGCCATGCTGCCACTCCCCTCACCCAAACCAACATGTGAGCCCAAAAGAGTCAAACATTTTCTGTCCCCTCCCCTCCTATTCCTGGTAACCAACAAAGTGAATTTCTTTCCGTGAGTAAACCTTTCCTTGACTTTTTACAATAATGGACTTGTATGAAATTGGTCCTCCTGTGATTGACTTATTTCACTCAGCATAGTATCCTCCAAATTCACCCATGTTGTGAGATGATTTGTGGATTCTTCATTATTCTTTAATGTTGCAAAGTATTCCATTATGTGAATGTACCAATGTGTGGTTATCCATTCATCTGTTGATGGGCACTTAGGTTGTTTCCATCTTTTAGCTGTAGTGAATTGTTCTGCAATGAATATGGGTATGCATATGTCTATTTGTGTTTTGGATCTCACCTCTTTAGGATATATTCCTAGTAAAGTTATTGCTGGATCAAATGATATTTCTATTTTCAATTTTTTAAGGAAATGTCATACCATTTTCCACAGTGGCTGTACCATTTTATCATCCCACCAGCAGTGTAAAAGACTTCTAAAAGCATTCAAATCTCTCCACACCCTCACCAGCATTTGTTATTTTCTGTCATGTTGAACTTTGCTATTATTTCTGAGGTGAGATGGTATTTCATTGTTGTTTTGATTTGCATCTCTCTAATGGCTAATGATCATGACCATTTCCTCATGTGTTTGTTGGTGGCCTGTATGTCTTTAGTGGAGTGTCTGTTCATGTCCTTTGCCCATTTTTGAATTGGATTGTTAGTCTTTTTGGTGTTGAGGTGTTGAAGTTTTCTAAAAATTTTAGAGATAAGTTCCTTGTCAAGTATGTCATAACCACATACATAGTCAAACACCATTGTATTGGTACGTTGTTGTTGTTGTTGTTATGTGCCGTCGAGTCAGACCTGACTCATAGTGACCCTTCCTTTGGTTTCCAAGGCAGTATCACTACAGAAGTAGATTGCCCCATCTTCCTTCTGAGAAGTGGCTGGTGGGTTTGAACCGCCAGCCTTCTGGTTAGCAGTCAAGTGCCTTAGGTACTACGCTACCAGACTGTAGCTGTATAGTAAGTTTTGAAATCTGTGAGTATGAGACCTCCTACTTTTTTTTCTTCTTCAGCAGTGCTTTGTTTATCCAAGGTCTTTCCTTTCCATATGAAGTTAGTGGTTGGCTTTTCCATGTCCTTAGAGAATGCTGATGGAATCTGGATTGGGGTTGCATTTAATGCACAGATTGCTTTGGGTAATATTGACATTTTCACAATATTTGGTCTTCCTATCCATGGACACGACAAATTCTTCCATTTATGTTGCTCCCTTATGGTTTCTTATAGTAGTGTTTTGTGGTTTTCTTTGTACAGGTCTTTGGTGTCACTAGTAAGGTTTATTCCTAAGTATTTTATCTTTTTTGTAGCTATTGTAAATGTTATTATTTACCTTGTTTCTGTTTTCAGAGGTCTCTTTGTTGATGTAGAAAACTCCAACTGATTTATTTTATGTTGATCTTCCATCCTGCCACTTTGCTGAACCTGTTAGTTCCAATAATTTTTTTTTGCTGAGTCTCTTGGGTTTTCTATGTATAGAATCGTGTCATCTGCAAATAAAGATAGCTTTATTTCTTCTTTGCCAATTTGGATGCCTTTTATTTCTCTCTCTTGCCTCATTGCACTGGCTAGGGCTTTCAATTCAATGTTAAATAAAAGTGGTGATAGAGGGCATCCTTGTCTGGTTCCTGTTCACAAAGGGAATGCTTTGAGTCTTATTCCATTGACAGTAATGTTGACTGTTGGTTTGCATTTATGCCCTTTTTTATGTGGAGGATTATCCCTTCTGCTCCTATTTCTCTGAGTTTTGAACAGGAACAGGTGGTGGATTTTATCCAATGCCTTTTCTGCATCAATTGATATGATCATAGGGTTTTGATTGTTTTTAGGATGTTGGTGGAATCACTGGTGGGGATATGGGGCAGGTCTCTGTTTGTCATGAAGAGGATCTGCAGTTGGGACTAGCGGGTGTTGCCCACCATCTGTTGTTGATCGTGTGGTGTAGGAGCTATTGGTGTTACTTGTCTGATGGATGGGTGTAGAATCTATGGCTGACTAGAGCTCCTATGGCTGACTAGTGAAGGGTTAATATGTTCCTCCCATTGGACCAGGCAGGGAGGAAAGAAAAAAAAAAAAAAAAAGCCAAGGAGGAGAAGGAAAGATGAAAAGATAGAACAAAAATAGATGGCAAGAAATAGGGGAAAAGGAAAAATAATATAAGAAAAAGAAAACAAAAGTGGGTGAGTGAGAGGAATGAAGGTTTGGCAAAAAAGAAAGAAGACAAGGAGGCAATGGGGCAAGTGACCAGATAGAAAGGAAGAAAAACTGGGCAAGAAGATAATAGAAAAATGAAGGAAAGATAAGGTATTTAAAGACAGGTCCCTCCAGTTATGTGCAGCCACCAGCCCTGGAACTGGTTGCTGTGGCAGAATCCCCTCACTCACTGGAGCACTCATGCTGGAGAAAGAGACTGGCCAAGAAGCGACCCTCAGGGGAGAAAGCCAAAGCCTGCTTTCTGTGCTAAATGTGAGATAATTCAGCCAGCGATGCAGGTGTGGAGGACAGCCGTAGCCCTGGCTCCTTTGGAGCAGTCTGCCAATGATGGCGTTCAGCCGTCAATAGAAATCTTGCAGTTCAAACCCACCAGCTGCCACTAAGGAGAGAAGACCTCCCTCCTCCTCACAGAGCCACAAGTCCTAAAATCCCAAGCCTCAGTTCCACTCTGTGCTAAAAAGGATTGCTAAGAGTTGGACTGGAGCCCCCTGCAGTGTGCCGATTTGGGGTTCTGTTTATTAGGTGAGGGCTTCTCTTCCCTTTCTCCCACTCTCTTCAAAACTCCACAACAGCTTAACCTAAGGCAGTGCTGCTCCGTTTTCCAGTATGATCTTCACCACCACCCCCCTTTGTGGCTTTAGCTCACCTTGAAATACTCCTGGTGTGACTATTCCATATCTCTAATGCCTGACCTCCTTTATACTTCTAATGACTTTTCTTCAGCTCAGCTGTCTGAGTGGGTTTTTTTTTTTTTTGTTTTGTTTTGTTTTCCCCAGTAGCTTAACCTACTCTCTTTTGCTGTCCTCACTGAATCTAATACTTTATCTTCTCATTAGTTGCTCATAACTCCAGTATCATTATTTGAATCAGTTTTACTGAGTTTTTCAAAATCTATGTTGATAGAGGGATCTGGTGCTGGCTCTTCTGTTCTTAAGATGCCATTTTAACCCTCTCATTTCCTATTCTTTAATCCAATTACTGACTATTCTTTGAATTTTCAATCTAACAGCTTTTTTCATTCATGTTAATTAGCCAGATTGATCAACATAATTAACTAATTTTTGCTGCTCAGGGGCAGAGAGTGTCCCCATGGACAAGGAATACCCACAGATATACAATTTCTTTAACATAAGTCTTCTTTCCCATGAAGATGGAAATGTGCTTTATGATCCCAACTATACCATGAGTTGTTGTATAGGAAGAATTTATAAATAAACATTTATAAGACAGCGTTGTAATGTTGTCACTATGTTTTATTTCATGTTCTTTTTCTTCAGTGGCTGTTATGTTATAGGTAAATTTTATATATATGTTATCAGTAAATTTTATATAACATTTTAAATATTACTGATTTTTTTTCTCTGAAATTATAAGGTGGATTTATTAATTTAGGTAATTTAGGTAATCACCAACATAAAGTCTCTGAAATAAAAGAGAAAAGCAGAGCCTTTTGGGCCTGTCGGCCAATATCTTGCAACCCAACATGTGTGTAATCTTTCCAAAATGAAGGCAAAATAAATACTTTTGGAGACAAATGAAAAATAAGTGAATTCATTGCCAGTTCTATACTGCAAGAAATATCTTCAACATATATACTTGGGAGATATAGTTCAATCCATAACAATGAATTAAAATCACCAATTTAATGGTGGCATAGTGCCTAAGGCATTTAACTACTAACCAGAAGGTTGGTGGTTCAAACCCACCAGCCACTCCTCGGAAGGAAGACTGGGCAATATACTTCC
>NW_006921588.1:35649318-35652931 GCF_000298275.1 Orycteropus afer afer
ACTATTTAATCAATTACATTGACAATCAGAAATTTAGCCATGGTGAAAAAGAAATAATTTGATTAAATTGTGAATTTTATTAAAGCCTCAAGAAATAATAATTTGTGTGTAAACTACTTGCAGTGTAGCAAATTACTTAGTGTGGTTTTTCTACCCATAAGTCTTTGTAAACTCCAAGGTGGGATTTGCTGTGAGCAACTGAGGAGCTCCTGATTGCTAAAGTTGTCCACCTGGAGTATTTCTGTTGGACGTGGCACAATACAATGTTCTGGGAGGTTCCCACTCTCTCTCAGGTGCTTAGAGTTCTGATGCTATGATTGGCTAGTTTTGCCACTCTGCCAGGCTCAAAAGGAGGCCTCCTAGAGGCAGAACTCTCTCTGACTGCTGGTTGAGGAAGACGTGCTGCTGAAAGAGACACACACTCCTGAAAGAGACATGTGCTGCTGGGCTGGGAAACAGACACGCATTGCTGAGTAAGACACCAAGGGACATGCACTGCTGGGGAAGAGACTGTGAGAGACTATTGGCTGAGAGACAATGGGCTGGGAGAGAAACTGAGCATTTTTCCTGAACTTGAATTATAGTCTGGTGCTTCCCTAATAAACTCCATAATCTGTGAGTTCTGTGTGGCCACTGCAGCGAATTATCGAACCCAGGAGAGAGGTGGTGGGTGCTTTGGGAGGAATGGTTGGAGAAAGGGCTGGAGGGAGGCAGCATGTCTGGCCTTGCAGGAATAAGCCTTGGGCTATTGATGGTGACTCTGTCTTCCTCTTGTGGGATTAAAGGAGGTCAGAACATGTGGCCTTCTTGTCCTTTTTACACTACTCAAGAAAAACCTACTCAACTCATTTTATAAAAATATGTATTTGATCAAATCATACACAAAAACTAACTCAAGATGGATCAAAAAGCTACACGTATAACCTAAAACAATAAAGATTATCAAAGAAAATATAGGGACAAATTTAGGATCCCTAATATGTGGCATAAATACATATGAAACATAACTAAAAATGCATAAACAGCAGAAGACAAGCTAGACAACTGGGACATCCTAAAATAAACATATATACACATCAAAAGACTTCATCAAAAGAGTAAAAAGAGAATCTACACACCTATAAAAAATTTTGGCAAGGACATATTGGACAAGGGATTAATCTCTAAAATTTATATAAGTTTTACACCTCAAAAAAACAAACAAACAAAAATTTCAATTAAAAAATGGACAGAGTACATGAACAGACACTTCACCAAAGACATTCAGGGGCAGACAAACACGTAAAGAAATGCTTATGATCATTAGCTACTAGAGAGATGCAAATAAAAACAAAAATGAGATATCATCTCACTCCAACATTAAAAGCAAAGTTCAAAAAAAAGAAAGCAACAAACGGACAAATCTGCTGCAGGGAACCTCTTTCAAGTGCTGAAGAGCAAAGATAGCTCTTTGAAGACTAAGGTGCACCTAACCCAAGTCATGATATTTTCAATCGCATAATATGCATGTGAGAGCTAGACAATGAATAAGAAAACTGAAGAAGAGTTGATGCTCTTGAGTTGTGGTGTTGGTGAAGAATACTGAAAGTACCATGGACTGCCAAAAGAACTAACAAATAGGTCCTGGAAGAAGTACAGGAAGAATGTTCCTTGGAAGCAAGAACGGCCAGACTTCGTCTGACCTATTTTTGTCATGCTGTCAGAAGGGACGTTTCCCTGGAGAAGGATATCATGCTCCATAAAGCATACTGTCACTGAAAAAGGGGAAGGCCCTCAACGAGATGGATTGACTCAGAGGCTGCAATAATGGACTCAGGTATAGCAAGGATTGTGAGGCTGGCACAGGACTGGGCCGTGTTTCGTTCTGTTGTACACAGGGTCACTATGAGTTATAGCCAACTCGACAGCACCTAACAACAACAACAACAGATGTTGGCAAGGGTGTAGAGAGACTGAAACCCTCATATATTGCTGGTGGTATTGTAAAATGGTACAACCACTGTGGGAACCAGTATGGCTCTTCCCTAAGAAGCTGGAAATAGAAATACTGTATGCTCCAGCAATACCAGTACTAGGTTTATATCCTAGAGAAATAAGATCTGTGACACGAACAAATGTATGTACACTCAAGTTCATCACAGCACTGTTCATAATAGCAAAAAGATGGAAACAACCTAAGTGGCCACTGACAGATGAATGAATAGACAAACACACAATAGAATACTACGCAATATTAAAGAATAAATATGAATCTGCAAAATATCTCATAACAAGGATGAACCCAGAGGACATATGCTGAGTGAAATTAGTCAATCACAAAAGGACAATTATTGCATGAGACCACTAGTGTCAAAGTTAAGAAAAAGTTTATACACAGAAATAATCATTCTTAGAAGCTTACCAGGGGTGGGAGGGGAAGGGAAAGAAAATCACCAGCTAGAAGGTAGACATGTATTAACTTGGGCAGAGGGAAAGGCAATATACAATAAGAGGGAGCTCAGCACAAAATGATCAAGGCAGTGGGAGACACAAGAAGGAGCACAATGTTGAAGGCAACAGTGGTGAACAGTTACATACACAATCCTGTAACAACAGCAATAACAATAATCTATGAGGAGATCCATATATAGACTTTAATCTGAACAGGAGTAGGAAAGCGAATGGGACTAAGCCCATAAATATATACAGCAGGTCTGACAGAGGATATCTCTACCTATCTATTTATATGAGCTAGAAAAGTCTCCATTACTGTAGTAAAGCACACAGGGGGTAAAGTTATGAAAACTTCTTAGTCATAACCAAACAGCTTGATTGAATGAGTTGCTGGACATGGAGGCAAGGCTCAGGACCATTGTCTCAGGGGAGACTAAGGTCAATTGGCATAACTTAGTCCATAAAGATGAAAGGAATTCTGGTGGCCTAGTGGATAAGACATTTGGCTGCTAACCAGGTCAACAATTCAAACCTACCAGATGTTCCACAAAAGGAAGATAGGGCAATCTACTTCCATAAATATTTATAGACTTGGAAGCCCAATGGGAGTCACTATAAATTGCAATTGACTTGATGGCAGTGAGTTTGGTTTTCTTTTGGGGGGTGGAGGGGGTTTGAGTCCACAAAGATAATGTTCTATATCCTATTGTGATGAATAGTGACTGGGGTCTTAAAAAGCTTGTGAGCCACCATCTAAGATGCAAGCATTGGTCTCTACCCATCTGGAGCAAAGAAGAGTGAAGAAAATCAAAGACATGAGGAAACAATCAATCCAAAAGACTAATAGGCCATGTAAGTCCCAGCTCCCAGGACCCTGAGACTAAAAGAAATACATGGTGCCCTGGCTACCACTGTTGACTGCTCTGAAACGAATCACAATAGGAGGTCTCAAAGAGAGTGGAGCAAAATATGGGACAAAACTAAAAATCATTAAAAAAAAGACAAAGTTGCTCCAGCACTAGTATCAAAGCTCAACAAGACAGAAAATAACAAATGCTGGCGAGGTTGTGGAGAGATTGGGACTCTCATAAACTGCTGGTGGGACTGTAAAATGGTACAACCATTGTGGAAAGCAGTATGGCGATTCCTTCAAAAGTTGGAAATACAAATACCATTTGAC
>NW_006921588.1:35654548-35665501 GCF_000298275.1 Orycteropus afer afer
CTAGTGACCCCCAAGACTGTAGTCCCTAGACACCCTTCAAGCCAGCAACTGAACTTAACATCCATGACTAAACTTTCAGCCAAGGATAGACAAGCCTATAAGGTGAACAGTAATACCAGGAGGGTACACACACTCATTAAACAACGAAGCTTATGAGATTAAATTGACAGCATTTGGCCAAGCATAGAGCTAGAAATGTAGGAAGGGATGGGAAGAAAGGACAAAGGGAAAGGGTGGGTACAGGGAGGAAGTGGGAAGAATGCTGTGGGGATGGCAGGAAATGTCACAAAACAGAATGTGTATGGCTTGTTGAATGGAAAACCAATTTGCTCTGTAAACTTTCATCCAAATCATAGTAAAAAAGAAAATAAAGAAAATTTGAGAAGATAATCACACAAGAATGGTAAAAGAGAAAAATAGAGAAATCTTATGTACGAATATTGAGGAAACTTAGCAAATAAAATATTTAAAATTTAAACCTAGAAATGTTAAGATTAATCACAATAGACTATGATATATTCCTAAAATGTAAAATGTAAAGATATATCAGTATCAGAAAGGTTATCAGCGTTGTTCACCACAAAAACAATGAAGGGCAAAGGCATCTCGACAGATAGAAGAAATGTTAATACATAGTCATAACCAAATAAATAGTAAGATTTCCATAAATTTTGCATAGATCAAAATGGAAAATTATAAAACGTCTAAAATAATAAGCTAAAGTGATCACCATCTCCACTGTGATTCAACGTTTCACAAGAGGTTTTGGTCAATGTCAAAATGGAAAAGCAAATGATCACAGACTATTATAAAGGGTATAAAGAAACAAAAATCTAGGTAGACTTACTATCTAGAATACAGATGAAAGCGTTCAGACACATTATTATAATGGTTAAGAAGTCAACAACTTTACCTTTGCTCTGTGTCAGAAATAATAAATTAAACAATGTAATATTAGGGGAGATAACATTCATAATAGCAATATAATTTACTAAATACCTAGGAATAATTCTGTAAAAAATGCACAAGAGCATAACTGAATTTTTTTTTTAAGAAATAGTAAGTCCATTTTTTTAAAAAATAGATATGCTGATGGATGGGAAACTTCAATATCAGAAATATGTAAATTCTACCAAAAATAATACAATTTTAATTAATGGCTTCTGAATACATTTGATGTTTCTGGAATTGAGCAAGTTAATTCTAAAACTCATGTGGAAGAGGAACAGTCCAAATGAAGCAAAGATGATAAGGAATTTAAAAAAGAAGAAGAATCACACTTCCAGATACAAAGAACACCAAAAATTCTATTTCTTCCTTCTTTAATGCATTCATTTGTTCATTCTTTCCTTCCTTTCTTCCCTCCTTTTATGTTTCCTTCCCACTTTCCTCCCTTTTGCTCTTCCTCCTTCTTCCTTCTACTCTTCTCTCCTTTCTTTCTTTCCTTATTTCTTTTTGACGTAACCAGATCCTATAATGGAAAATAGCAGCTTCTGCCTAAGTGTTCAAAAACCTGCCTGCTTACCTATCTACCTGTCTAACTCTAGTCACTGATTTTTTTTCTAGTAAAAAAAAATCACCACACCCAAGCACATGAACTACATTAAAATACTACTTTCACCACTTATTACTGTAAAGCAAGTTGTTTATTCAAGAAAAGCCTCAGGAACCCAACTGTTAAGTATAAATAGTAAGCTAATTCATTGATTTTAATTAGGATTAAGTGTATTTATGTGCCAATGCCTGGTACCTCATGAACACTCAAAAAACTTACCTATCTATTCTTCTTTTTGCTTATGGATTTATAATTAAGAATTAACTATGTATACTATAGGAGCTCTGGTGGTGTAGTGCCTAAAGCACTTGGCTGCTAATCAGAAGGCTAGTGGTTCAAACCCACCAGCCACTCCTCGGAAGGAAGGTTGGGCAATCTACTTCCATAGTGATACTGTCTCAGAAACCCAAGGAGGGGTCACTATGAGTTGGATCCAATTCGACAGCACATAACAACAACAACAACATGTATAGTATGTTACCAAGTCCAGCATTAAATTTTCTGTATACATATGGTCTTATTTAATCCTCAGAGACTCATGCAGGTGAGGTGCTATTGCTCCTATGTTGGAGCCTAGAGTGTTCAGATAACCTTCTTGTGATCACCCAATTAGCAACCTGCACACGGCTCTGCAACCTATGATTTTAAGCCTGTGATTTTTGAAAGTATGCTTCATCATTATCGTTAGGCTATTTGTTTCATCTTTTTGTAAATGGAAAGATGTTCTTTAATATTGACTGTAAACATATTTCTTTAGCTTTGCTTAAATATCAGATTTTTGGACTTAAATGTAGGGGAAAAAATGAGGTAAGATTGCATTATCTTGCAGCCCATTACCAGTGACATTACAAAGCCAAATCACTTTAAAACAGTATGGAAAAGAAAGTGATTGAAGGAAGAATGTTAAAGATAATGAATAAGTTTGTGAACGTGGAGTCATCAGGATTTAATTCCTGAGAATCACAATGTCCTTGCCAACTGAACTTGATGATACATATAATTTTTCAAGTATGCATAATATGGGAGACTTCCAAAAACTTTTAGAGCTGATCATTAAAAGCTATGATTTACTAGTGGCCATCATTTCAGCTTGCCATTGCCATCCTCTTCCTTTTGCAGTTCCCATGAGGCTGATTCTTATAACATCCCTTAATGTGGGGCCAAGGAAGCAATTCTATCAATTGTGTCTCTATTTTCAGTTCTGGGACGGTCTGATTGACTTCAAATATATATCTGGGGGTCTCTTTAAATTAGAATAAATACATGACTGATCATTCAGACAATCTTTCCTCAATGTTATTGAGGCACTGAATTTGAGTATGTTTCTTATAAAAACCTAGTGTGAGGTTATCTGTGCTTAGTAAGTCCAGATCTTCTGGACATCATCTGAGTTTGGAGTAGACTTCATTTTAATCACACTACAGAATCGATGATAAAGAGTAATATAAAAAGCAATAGGATATCCAAACAAAAGGGGATGAGGCTGGCCACAGCTGGTGTAAGTCCTAAGGAGTTTTCACCTGCCCTGAACTTCCCTATGACAGGAAGCAGACTACAGCCTAATGGTAAATGGTGCTCTAGCTGGCTGAGAGGGCTCTGCAGTTTTCCCACAGCTCTCACAGTTCTCATATCTAGCCAATTAACTTCCTTATCTCTAGTAATTTTATTCTCATCCTTTCAAGGAAAAGTCAAAAATGGTGCCCACAGTTTTCTCAGAATGGCATGATATAGGACAATTGACTCCATTTTCTCCAGTATTTGTATGTAATACAGAGTTTCTTCTAACATAGAAGAATCAGAGACAGAGGTTTTTATGACAGTTCATTGGGAAGTACTCTTAGGAGCAATAGCTAAAAGAGAGCAAGGGAAGTAGGGTCAGACGGAAAGAGAATCAACTCCTGGGATGTTCTAATCTGAGTCCAGGCCAAAAGCCAGGCCTTTATACTCTTATATTAACCAGTCATTGGATACAACTGCATCTGTGGAGGGGTCAAAGCTTTGAGTGAGGCTGCTCTCTTTGATCAAAGACAACTCCTAGATAAGGTCATAATTATGAACCATCAGCATTCCATACTCCCTCTAATTTAAGGAATGAATGCATTGTCCTGAAGGGGCATGGACTATGTGCCATAGTATCTACTACATGTTATTGTGATACACTGGATCTTAGGGTATACCAGATGTTTGTTCTCTTCTCTGTGCATTACTATCAAATATAGATCCCTAAAGTGCCAAGAAAAAGGAGCCCACTGGCTCAGTGGTTAAGTTCTCCGCTGCTACCAGAAATATCAGCAGTTTGAACCCATCAGCACTGAGCATGAGAAAGATACGGTAAGCATAAGATTATAGCCTTGGAAACCCTATGGGGCAGTTCTACCCTGTCTATGAGTAGGAATTGACTCAATGGCACATAAAAGCAACAACAAATTGCCAAGCACAAGTCAAGAAAATAATTATATATAATGTATTGTTTCAAAATAAAATTAAGTAATACTATATATAGTACAGGACCTCTGGTGGTATAGTGCCTAAGGCATTTGACTGCTTACCAGAGGACTAGTGGTTCAAACCCACCAGCCACTCCTCGGAAGGAAGATTGGGCAATCTCATTTGTATTGATACCACCTCAGAAATCCAAGGAGGGGTCGCTATGAGTCAGATCCAACTCCATGGCAGTGTGTATATAAATGTCTATATGTATAGATGAATATATATATATATATATATATATATACATATACTAATTTTAAGATGGATGAAAGCTTTTTGCCTCTTAAAGACAATTTTAATGGATTAAATGATATCCCCAAAAAAAGTTATGTTGATGAGGCCATGCCACAATAAGATGGGTCCTAAACCTAATCCCTTCTGAGTGTTGTTTTATTAAAAAGAGCAGAATAGAAACAGAGACACACACAGTAAAACATCATGTGAAGATGGAGGCAGATGAACATGCAAGCCCAGGAATGCCCAGGATTGCTCTCAGAAAGAGATGAAGACTTTCTCCTGGAGCCAGCACCCTGGGTTCATATCTCTTGTTTCCAGAACTGTGACTAAAATGTCAGGTTTCTCTAGAGAAATAGAACCAGAAAGAGAGAGATTTATTAAAAGAACTGATTGGTGCAATTATTGTGGGCTGAAAGTCCAAAATTTATAGGTCCAGTGACAGATTGGAGAGTCCTAAAATCTTATGTCCCAAAATATATAGGTCAAGTGAAGAGAAGGGAAGAGAGAAGAGGTTCGGCAAGATATTTACTTATTGTCTGGAGGTAGAATACACCCAAAGGAAAACTCACTTTTTGATCTTAAGGCTTTCAGTTGACAGGATGAAGTCCATCTGCTTTATTTAAGGCTAACTGGTTTAATCTCATATAACTCCTTCATCTACAGCATCTAGACAAGTGTCTGACCAAACAATAGGGTCTGTATCTAGTCAAGTTGACACATAAATTTAACCACCACATTACTTTATCCTGAGATTATGTTAAAAATTCTATTTTTTTTGAAATAGATAATATAGATTTTAAATATCATATATTGCAAAAAGTTTTAAATGGCAACACTAAGTTGATCTCCACTTATCCAATTTCTTCATAAACAATTCCACTTGAATGGCTCACAGCACTTCAAACTCAATATGCATAAAATTTTACTCATCATCTTCCCTCTTTAAATCTATTTCTCTTACAATATTTTTTTTCTTTTTGGTTGTTAATGAAATCATCATTGTCACCTAGTGTCAATCATGTCAAAACTTTTGATTTATCTTAGATACCTCTATCTACTTTCCTACCTGAATACGTAAGTACTTACTTGGACATTCTCTTTGCCTGGAATGTCTTCCTTCTCCAACTCTATCAATCTGACTAATTCTTGAACAATTTCCCAGAGCCAGCTGAAGCATCATTTTTCTGGGAAGCTCTTGCTGACAGCTAAAAAAATAATTAAATAAAATATGCAATATGATTTGTTAAGGGGAAATTTGGTTTGGTGAGCACAAAGGAGGGAAATTTAACCCATCTTTGAGGGTTAAGCAGAGTTAGAAAAACGTGATATCTAAGATCTGCATGAGGAACAGAGTTTGGCCAACCACAGGGACTTGTGCAGAGTGCTCCACTAATGGAAAGTACAATGGAAAGCCTTGATGCTAGGGAGAACAAAATATATGTGGAAGAATTTGACCTTGATCCTGAGGCTACTCATTAGTAGAGTGTAGAGAACTGGTTAATTTTTGTATTCATTTCCTAGGACTGCCATAACAAACTATCATAAATTTGTTGGCTTAAAATAATGAATCATTCTCTCACAGTTCTGGAAGCTGGAATCAAGATGTCAGCAGAGCCATTCTCTCTTTGGAAAAAATCCTCCAAAAGACTTTCCCTGGATGGGAAAAATATCTTACCACTGTTCCTAGCTTCTGGGTGGTTGCCAGCAATACTTGGTATTTATTAGCTTGTAGCTGCTTCACTTGAATTTTTCCCTTCATCTTCATATGGCTATTGTGATAGTTGGAGCTGTGTGTGAACTTGGCTGGACCACAATTCTGTGTGGATTAAGCTGTTGTGGTGTGGTTTTTCCCATGCTGGGATCAGATGATTATGTTCTGAGCAGGCAATCTGTTGAAAGGGAGTTTCCTTAGGGGTGTGGCCTGCTTCCAGTATATCTATGGACATCCTGGGAAAAGAGACATTCTTCTGTGGATCGGGATTCTGTTGTGCTGCCTACAACTGTCCATGAGTGAGCAATCCATCACTCAGCCTGGAGATCTTGGATTCGTCATTCGTTGCAGTCAACAGCTGGTGTACTGCCTGCCAGCCTTGAGCTCCTTGCCCCTGCGGCTGCAAGAGTCAGGAAAAGCCTCCAGCTTGATGTTTGATCCGGGAACTTTGGACTTGCCAGCTTCTATAAGTGTGTGATCCATTTTCCTAAGATAAATTTCTCTCTCTATTTATATATATATATAAGCTTTACTGGTTTTGTTACTCTAGAGAACCCACTAACACATTTGGTACCAAGAGTGGTTCTAGAAAGACAAAAATCATAAGGATGGGCTTCCTAAATTGGTTCTCCACTTTGATTAATCTTAAAGACACTAGTAACCCTGGCTCTGTTAGTAAAGAGGGCCCTGCTAACCCGTGGCATGAGGTGGCAACATTAATATGTGAAATAGCACCACCAATAGATCAAGTACTTGTGAGAAGTGATGCTCTGGGTGATCGGATATTTGATACTTTTCTGCAATTTTGTCAGCATGAGGAGTATACGGAAACTGGTTGGTTGGTCCTACTTACACTAGACAAAGTGGTGAAAGAGTGAGATGAGTTCAGAGCTGCTGAGTCTCAGCATAAGTGCCCCATAAAAGACCTCAGTGCTTCCAGTTGTGCTCAGAAAGAATGCCTTATATCTTCTAGTAACAGAGCTGATATTGCTGAAAAACAAACCCAGAGTCTTATTGTAAGGGTGGCTGAATTACAATGCCAATTAAATTGCCAACTCAGAATGGTGTCTGACATTAAAACGAGGGCATTGATTGGGAAGAAATGGGATCCTGAAACCTGGAAAGGGGACATATGGACAGATAGTCAGGAAGATCAGGATACAGAGCCTGTAAATTCTGTTGAATCCCTCCCATCTGAACAGATTTCTGTAAAACCATTATCCCCTTCACCTCAGTTTGATGAGATTAGCCAAACTGGTCCTGCTAGGTCATTGCCTGAGGCCGAGGCCATGGAAGACATTCCTGAATACTCTCAGAAACTGCCTCAACCACCCATTGTTGCTGCTAGACCTCTAACTAAAGTTAAGTCCAAGCGAGCCCCAAAAGGTGAAATAGAAAGTGTGACTGAGGAGGTGGTACGCTATACCCAAAAAGACCTACTTGATTTTGCTAACATGTACAGACACAAACCTGGAGAATATGTATGGGAATGGCTACTGAGGGTGTGGGATAGTGGTGCAAGGAATGTAACATTGGATCAGTCTGAGTTTATTGATTTAGGCCCACTAAGTATGGATTCTTCATTCAATGTTTCAGTTCAAGAGGTTAGGAAAGGATCTAATAGTTTATTTGGTTGGCTTACTGAGACATGGATTATGTGGTGGCCTGCCTTAAGTCAAGTTAAAGTACCATACCTGCCTTGGTATAATGTAGAAGAAGGTATCCAGAGGCTTAGGGAAACTGGCCTGTTAGAATGGAATTATCAGATTAGACCCCTAGAGCCAGAAATGGAGAGTCCAGAAGACACGCCTTTCACCAGTACAGTAAGGAATAAATTTGCAAAGGGAACTCCAGCATCCTTGAAGACTGCTGTGATTGCTATTTTATGTAAACCTGATTTGACAGCGGGAACTGCCCAAATTGAACTAAGACACTTAACTACGATGGGACTGATTGGATCCTGTGGTAGTAGGGGCCAAGTGGCAGCAGTTAATCGACAAAGGCAAGGTGGCTGTGGTTACCATAATAGACAACAGAGTCAGAACAGTAATCGGAATAGTCTGACTAGTGTGGAATTGTGGCATTGGCTACTTGCTCACGGTGTTCCCAGTAGTGAAATACATGGCAAGCCTACTAAATATTTACTTGACCTGTATAGACAGAAGAATTCTAGGTCATGTGAACAGCAACTTAGATTGAATCGCCAGAATACAGAGTGGTGACCTCTCAATCAATTCCAAGACTTGAGTCAGTTTACAGACCCACAACCCCTTGAATGAAGGGGAAGCCAGGTCCCTTTGGAGAAGAATCCCACTACATTGCCAAACATCTATAATGTCAATCTTTCTCCTAGCCTTCCCCAAAGGGATCTGAGGCCTTTTACGAGAGTGACTGTTCATTGGGGAATAGGAAATAATCAGACTTTTTGGGGATTACTGGACACTGGCTCTGAATTGACACTGATTCCAGGAGACCCAAAGCATCATTGTGGCCCACCAGTCAGAGTCAAGGCATATAGAGGTCAAGTTATGGATGGAGTCTTAACTAAGGTGGGTCCAGTGGTCCCCAAACCCATCCTGTAGTGATTTCCCCAGTGCCAGAATGCATAATTGGAATAGATATACTCAGCAATTGGTAGAATTCCCACATTGGGTCCCTGACATATGGATAAGGGCTATTATTGTAGGAAAAGCCAAGTGGAAGCCATTAGAACTGCCTCTACCTACAAAAATAGTAAATCAAAAGCAGTACCACATCCTTAGCGTGGTTGCTGAGATTACTGCCACCATCAAGGACTTGAAGGATGCAGGGGTGGTAATTCCCACCACATCCCCATTTAATTCACCTATTTGGCCTGTGCAAAAAACAGATGGATCTTGGAGAATGACAGTAGATTATCGTAAACTTAATCAGGTGGTGACTCCAATTGCAGCTGCTGTTCCTGATGTGGTTTCATTGCTTGAGCAAATTAGTACATCTCCTGGTACTTGGTATGCAGCTATTGATCTGGCCAATGCCTTTTTCTCGATACCAATTTCAAAAGACCATCAGAAGCAGTTTGCCTTCAGCTGGCAAGGCCAACAGTATACTTTTACAGTCCTTCCTTAGAGGTATATCAACTCCCCGACACTATGTCATAATTTAGTCCATAGAGAATTTGATTGCCTTTCGCTTCCATAAGACATCACACAGATCCATTATATTGATGACATTATGCTGATTGGACCTAGTAAAGAAGAAGTGTTGATGACTCTAGACTTACTGGTGAGACTTATGCATATTAGAGGTTGGAAAATTAACCCAACAAAATTTCAGGCACCTTCCCCCTTAGTGAAATTTCTACAGGTCCAATGGTGTGGGGCATGTCGAGATATTCCTATTAAAGTGAAGGATAAGTTATTGTATCTGGCTTCCCCAAAAACTAAAAAGGAGGCACAACGTCTGGTGAGCCTCTTTGGATTTTGGAGGCAACATGTCCTTCATTTGGGTGTGTTGCTGTGACCTACTTATCAAGTGACTTGTAAAGCTAGTTTTGAGTGGGGCCCAGAACAACAGAAGGCTCTGCAACAGGTTCAGGCTGCCATGCAGGCTGCTCTGCCACTTGGGCCGTATGATCTGGCTGATCCAATGGTGCTTGAAGTATCTATAGTAGATAGAGATGCTGTTTGGAGTCTTTGGCAGGTACCTATTGGTGAATCGCAATGCAGAAGCTTGGGGTTTTGGAGCAAAGCCCTGCCATCCTCTGCAGATAACTACTCTCCTTTTGAGAAACAGCTTTAACTTGTTACGAGGCTTTAGTAGAGACTGAATGCCTAACCATGGGCCACCAAGTGACCATGAGGCCTGAGCTGCCCATCATGAACTGGATGTTGTCTGACCCACAGAATCATAAAGTTAGACGTGCATAGCAGCACTCCATCATTAAATGGAGATCAGGCTTGAGCAGGACCTGAAGGCATGAGGAAGTGGCTAAAATGCCTATAGTCTCCACTCCAATCACATTACCTTCCCTCTCCCACTCTGCATCTATGGCTTCATGGTGAGTTCCTTATGATCAGTTGCCAGAGGAAGAGAAAACTCGTGCCTGGTTTACAGATGGTTCTGCACGATATGCAGGCACCACTTGGAAGTGGACAGCAGTGGCACCATAGCCCCTTTCTGGGACTTCCTTGAAGGACAGTGGTGAAGGAAAATCCTCCCAATGGGCAGAACTTCTAGCCGTGCATATAGCTATTCACTTTGCATGGAATAAGAAATGGCCAGATGTGTGATTATATATGGATTCACGGGCTGTGGCTAATGGCTTAGCTGGATGGTCTGGGACTTGGAAGGAGCATGATTGGAAGATTGGTGATAAGGATGTATGGGGAAGAGGTATGTGGATAGATCTCTCTGAGTGGGCCAAAGGAGTAAATGTATTTGTGTCTCATGTGAATTCTCACCAAAAGGTGACCTTGGCAGAGGAGGACTTTAACAATCAGGTGGATAGGATGACATGTTCAGTGGAAACCAGCTACTTCTGTCATTGCTTAATGGGCTCATGAACAAAGTGGCCATGGTGGCAGGGATGGAGGTTATGCATGGGCTCAGCAACATGGACTTCCACTTACCAAAGCTGATTTGGTTACCGTCACTGCTAAGTATCTGATCTGCCAACAGCAGAGACCAACACTGAGTCTGCGATATGGAACGATTCCTCGGGGTGATCAGCCAGCAACCTGGTGGCAGGTTGATTACATTGGACCACTTCCATCATGGAAAGGACAGCGTTTTGTTCTTACTAGAATAGATACTTATTCTGGATATGGATTCACCTTCCCTGCATGCAATGCTTCTGCTAAAACTACCATCCATGGACTTACACAATGCCTTATCCATCATCATGGTATCCCACACAGCATTGCTTCGGATCAAGAGACTCATTTCACAGTAAATGAAGTGTGGCAATGGGCTTATGCTC
>NW_006921588.1:35666578-35670929 GCF_000298275.1 Orycteropus afer afer
TCCCATGATGGGATCAGATGATTATGTTCTGAGCAGGCAATCTGTTGAAAGGGAGTTTCCCTAGGGGTGTGGCCTGCTTCCAGTATATTTATGGACATCCTGGGAAAAGAGACATTCTTCTGTGGATTGGGATTCTGTTGTGCTGCCTACAGCTGTCTGCGAGTGAACAATCTATCATTCAGCCTGGAGATCTTGGATTCGTCATTTGTTGGAGTCAACAGCTGGTGTACTGCCTGCCAGCCTTGAGCTCCTTGGTCCCTGTGGCTGCAAGAGTTGGGAAAAGCCTCCAGCTTGACGTGAAAAGCCTCCAGCTTGATGTATGATCCAGAAACTTTGGACTTGCCAGCTTCTATAAGTGTGTGAGCCATTTTCCTATGATAAATTTCTCTATATACATATATATATAAGCTTTACTGGTTTTGTTTCTCTAGAGAACCCAGTCTAACACAGCTATCTTCCCTCTGTCTGTGTGTGTCTGTGTCTCTGTATCCAAATTGCTCTCGAGACTCTCTTATAAAGACACGAGTCATTGGATTTAAGGCCCACTCTAAACTGGTATGACCTCAACTTAATTACTTCTAAAAATTACATTACATTAATTACATCTGTTTATTACATCTATTTCCAAACGATGTCAGAATGACAGATATCTGTGATACTGGGTTTAGGAGAACATATCTTTTGGGAGGGGACACAATTCAACTCAAAACCATTGGTAATCCAAATGAAATTTCAAGTCACTCAAACTAAGATAGTGGTAGTGATGATTAAAATAAATAATAATAATAATTTGAGATATTTAGTTATGGATTTTAAAATAAATTTGGCACAATTTTTTTAAAAAAGAAATATTGGGGGGATAGTTTTCTCTGTTCTTCTTTCCCTTCTTGTTTGTTTAGGTAAAACAAACAGCCCCTACTTTCCTTGGGATTACTGCATCTCTAACCTTTGTCATCCACCTCCTCTGCTTTAGTCAACCTGGAAGATGACACAAAGATCTAGGACGGCATTCTAATTATAACATCTTTGCATTTCATCCGAAAAGGTGAAAAGCACTGTTAGATGTCTCCTCTTGTCCTCCTTTACTTATCATTGCTGTTCTTACTCTTTCTCCTCTTCTTTGGGAGCATAAACTAATGAAAGTACAAAAAGTAAGAGGAGCATTTAGGATCTGAACCTAGACGGCAGTACCAAAGAAGAAAGGTCTGGCAATCTGCTTCCTAAACTCTATGAATCTGTAACACTCTGTTCTGCTCTGTAACACGTGGGATAACCATGAGTCAGAATTAATGCAATGGTGACAGGTTTGGTTTTGGTTTTGGTTTTGGTTTATTCAGGTCAAGTATCTTTTTACAAATTAAGTAGAGATTATTTAAATGCTTGCCACACACATAGATAATCTGATTTTAAGAATAGCTCAAGTCTGTCTCAGGCTGTAAGTTCTCCTGAAATCTGTCCACTATGGATGACTCTGCTGGTATTTAAAATACCAGTGACATAGCTTCCAGCACCACAAAGACATGGAACCCACCACCACACGCCAAAATGATAGGCAGGTGGTGGAGCCACAGCAATGAACTCAGACTTACTAATGATTGTGAAAAAGGTGCAGGGTCAAGAAAGTTTGAGCTCTATTATATGTGAGGTCATCATGAACTGGAGCTGACTCAGTGCCTAACCCACCAGCCACTCCTCGGAAGGAAGGTTGGGCAATCCTACTTCCGTAGTGATACTGCCTCGGAAACCCAAGGAGGGGTCGCTATGAGTCGGGGCCGACTTGACGGCACATAACAACAACAACAACAAATTATGTTATACAATTTTTAATATATTTATACTTTCTGGGTAGAAGATTTTAAAATCCATGTCCTAATTTCCATAGCTATTTCTATTGTTCATCTGTCTTGTTTTTAAATTCATGTTTATTTCTTAGACACTATTTTTCCTTTTTTTGCTTTAAATCAGGGGAGAATATAACACAAAGTTATATAATTCAATTATTCTTCTCTGTATAATGTGTGCTTCCCCAAAAGAGAGTTACATATGTGTTTGTGGAGAAGAATCATAGATAGGCAAAAAAAAAAAAAAAAAAAGTTGTGTGAAACTTAACAAACTGTTAAAAATATGTATCAGAAAGAAAAGAGTAATCCAGATCAAACCTGTCATATTTACTACCTGAACTGGTGACCTCCTTGTGAATTTCTCTTATAAATACCCAGAAGTTGTCACCTTAGTTCTACTCAGAGTGGATCTTCAATCTGAACACCAGTCACATATACTTACACCTTGCTTCTAGTGGAAAGAAATTTAGAAAGATTTTTAGATGACTTTGTAAAACATTAGATTTATTTTGAACACCAGGTGGCAGTCTATGTAGCTTTTATTCAAAAACATAAATGACAGAATTGGAAACTAATTTTTGAACTCTGTGCTTGCAAATTGGTGGCGTAGTGCCTAAGGCATTTGTCTGCTAACCAGAAGGTTCAAACCCACCAGTCACTCCTTGGAAGAAAGATTAGGCAATCTACTTCCGTGAGATACCGCCTCTGAAACCCAAAGAGAGGTCGCTGTGAGTCGGATCCAACTTGAAGGCAGTGAGTTTTTGTTTTTTAATACATGCAAATTAGTAGTATTTTGAGTATCCACTGTATGCAATGTGGTGGAATTTGTCATAGATTTTGTCTGAGGGAAACTGTCATAATACAGTATTTAACAACTTCATATTTGATTCTATGATTTCTATTCAATTTTCTCATTTGATGGTTTCTCTTAACTTGTATCAAAAGACATTAATCAACCATTTTGGCAATAATATCTCCTAAGTGGCCTTCGTAGTTGTTGTTAGGTGCCATCAAGTCCGTTTCAAGTCATAGGGACCTGACATGTACAACAACAAAACACTGTCCAGTCCTGTACCACATCACAATCCTTGCTGTGCTTGAGCCCATCGTTGTAGCCACAGTCTCAATCCATCTCACTGAGGGTCTTTCTCTTTCTCACTATCTACTTTACCAAGAGTGATGTCCTTCTCCAGGCACTAATCCCTTCTGATAACATGTCCAAAATATATGAGATGAAGTCTTGTCATCCTCACTTCTAAGGAGCATTCTAGCTGTAATTCTTCCAAGACAGATTTGTTTGTTCTTCTGGCAATCCATAATATTGTCAATATTATTTGCCAACACCACAATTCCAATGCATCAACTCTCCTTCAGTCTTCTTTATTCATTGTCCAGCTTTCACATGCATATGAGACTATTGAAAATCCCAGGGCTTGGGTTAGGCATACCTTAGTCTTCTAAGTAACATCTTTGTCTTTTTTAACACTTTAAAGAGGTCTTTTGCAGTAGATTTGCCTAATGCAATGTCATTTGATTTCCTGACTGCTGCTTCCATGGGTGTTGCTTGTGGATCCAAATAAAGTAAAAACCTTGAAAACGTCAATATTTTCTGCATTTATCATGATGTGCTTATTGGTCAAGTTGTGAGGATTTTTATTTTCTTTCTGTTGAGGTATAATCAGACTGAAGGCAGTAGTCTTTGATCTTCATCAGTAAGTGCTTCAGGTCTTCTTCATTTTCATCAAGCAAGGTTATGTCTGTCATCCGCGTATCACAGATCGGTAATGAGTCTTCATTCAGTTCTGATGCTGTATTTTTCCTCATATAGTCCAGCTTCTGTTTATTTGTTCAACATACACAGATTGAATAAGTATGGTGAAAGGATACAACACCGATGCACACCTTTCCTGATTTTAAACCATGCTTTTTGTTGTTGCTGTTATTTGCCGTGGAATCGGACCTGACTCATAGCGACCTCTCCTTGGGTTTCTGAGGTGGTATCACTACAGAAGCAGATTGCCCAACCTCCCTTCCGAGGAGTGGCTGGTGGGTTTGAACCGCCAGCCTTCTGATTAGCAGTCAAGTGTCTTAGGCACTATGCTACCAGAGCTCCTTTAAACCATGCAGTATCCCCTTACTCTGTTCAAATGACTACCTTTTGGTCTATGTATAAGTTCCTCATGAGCACACTTAAGTGTTCTGGAATTCTTCACAAGGTTATCCACAATAACCTGTGTTATGATCCACACAGTGAAATGGCTTTGCATAGTCAATGATAACACAGGTAAACTTCTTTCTGGTATTCTTTGCCTTTAACCAAGATCTATCTCACATCAGCAATGATAACCTCATTCCACATCCTCTTCTGAATCTGGCTTGAATTTCTGGTAGTTTCCTGTTGATGTACTGCTAAAAACATTTTTGAATGATTTTCAGCATAATTTTACTTGCATGTCATATCAATAATTTTTTCTTTTTTTTTTTTTTTTTAACTAGCACACAATATTCAA
>NW_006921588.1:35671029-35676833 GCF_000298275.1 Orycteropus afer afer
AAAGCATTAAATTTTTTTTTTTTTTTTTTTTTTTGTTAACTAGCACATTCTGTTGGATCACCTTTCTTTGGAATGGGCACAAACACAGATCTCCTGTAGTCAATTGGCCAGGTAACTGTCTTTCAAATTTCTTGGCATAACAAGTGAATTTCGAGTGTTACATCAGTTTGTTGAAACATTTCAATGGATATTTCATTAATTTCTGGAGCCTTGTTTTTTTCACCAGTTCTTTCAGTGCAGCTTGGACTTCTTCCTTCAATATCATCAGTTCTTAGTCATATGCTACTTCCTGGAATAGTTGAATGTTGACCAATTCTTTCTGGACACTGCGAATTCCTTCCATCTCCTTTTGATGCTTCCTGCATCATTTAATATTTTCTCTGCAGAATCCTTCAATTATTGCAATTTGAGGATTGAATTTTTTCATCTGTTCTTTCAGCTTGAAAAAATGCCAAACATGTTTTTCTATTTTTATTTTCTAATTCCAGATTTTTGTACATTTTATTACAACACTTTGTCTTCTCAAGCTGCTCTTTGAAATCATCTGTTCAGATCTTTATGTCACCATTTCTGCCATTTGCTTTAGCTACTCTCCATTCAAGAGCAAGTTTCAGGATCTCTTCTGACATTCATTTTGGTCTTTTCTTCCTTTCCTGTCTTTTTAATGACTTTGTGCTTTCTTCATGTATGATGATCTTGATGGCATCCCACAACTTGACTGGTCTTCGACCATTGGTGTTCAATGCATCAAATCTATTCTTCAGAAGTTCTCTAAATTCAGGTATGATATACTCAAGGTTGTATTTGGGCTCTCATGGACTTGTTTTACTTTTCTTCAGCTTAATTTAAACTTGCATATGAGCAATTGATGCTCTGTTTCCCAGTCGGCTCCTGGTCTTATTCTGACTGATGATATTGAATTTTTCCATCATCTCTTTCCACAGATGTAGTCGATCTGATTTCAGTGTATTTTGTCCAGTAAAGTCCAAATCCAGAGTCACCATGGAAAAAGGTTGAAAAAAGGTATTTGGAATGAAAAAGCCATTCTGCAAAGTTGTACCATGCAATCTTTGAAGTTGTTTCTATCTTCCAGGCCATATTTTCCAACTACCAATGTTTCTTCTTTGTTTCTAGTTTTTGCATTTCAATCACCAGTAATTTTCAATACATCTGGACTTCATATTTGGTCAATTTCAGACTGCAAAAGTTGGAAAAATCTTACATTTCTTCATCTTTGGTTTTGGTGGTTGGTGAGCAAATTTGAATAATAGCAATATTCAGTGATCTTCCTTATAGGCATATGGATATTGTGCTATCTCTGACAGCATTGTACTTCAGGATAGATCTTGAAATGTTCCGTATGACATTGATATGATGCCATTCCTCATCAATTTGTCATTCCCAGCATAGTAGACCATATGATCGTCAGATTCAAAATGGCCAATACCAGTTCATTTCATCTCACTAATGCCTAGAATATCAATATTTATGTGCTCCATTTTATTTTTGACATTTGCATTCATTTTTTGCATGAATTTAGGCAAATTCATCTTCATAGAGAAGGCACAAATACATGTTACTCAAAGAAATAAGTCTAAAATGTTAGAAAAGAAAGGACTTTAAAAATAATATAGTACAAACCTTTCCATTTATGGAGGAAACACGTCCAGAGATTAAGAGACATATCCAGAGACACAGTAACTGGCATATCAGAATCCAGCTTCTGTATTCTTTCCACTATGTTGTTGTTGTTGTTATGTGCCGTCAAGTCAGCCCTGATTCATAGCGACCCCTCCTTGGGTTTCCGAGGCAGTATCACTATGGAAGTAGGATTGCCCAGCCTTCCTTCTGATCTTTCCACTATACCACTATGCAATTTAATTTCTCTGACAGATTTGATTTGAGGTACTGTGTTGTTTGTGAATCAGTGAACTACTGAGAAATTTATTTATTTTATATTTATTTTTCTCTTCTACATACACCAAATTTTGCCTGGCCAATATTGTGCATCCAACCCAAGCCATGGTATTTTCAATAACCTCATATGCATGTGAAAGTTGGACAATGAATAAGGAGGAGTGAAAAAGAGTTGATGCTTTTGACTTGTGGTGTTAGCAAAGAATACCAAAAGTACCACGGAGTGCCAGAACGAACAAATTTGTCCTGGAAGTAGTGCAGCCAGAATGCTCCTTGGAAGCAAGAATGGCCAGACTTCGTCTCATCTATTTTGGTCATGTTGTCAGAAAGGACCACTCCCTGGAGAAGGATATCACGCTTGGTAAAGTGGAGGGTCAGCAAATAAGGGAAAGACCTTTAACAAGATGGATTAACACAGTGGCTGCAATCATGGGCTCAAGAATACCAAGGATTGTGAGGATGGTGCACGACCAGGCAGTCTTTCACTCTGCTGAACATGGGAGCTGACACAATGGCACCTATTGACAACAATATTTTCTAAATGTGCATTTTACCTTTATTAGATATATATAGAATAGTCATTTCCTTATTGATGTGGATTGAATTGTGTCCCCCAAAAAGAAATAGGGATATCCAAATCCTATACCTATAAATATGACCCTGTTTGGATGTAGGGGTTTTCTTTTATTATGGTAATAAGCCATACCACAGTAATGTGAGTCTTAAACCTCATCACTTCTGAGTAGTGTCTTACAAAAAGAAGAATAGACACAGAGATACACAGCAGGAGCAAGAAAGATGCCATGTGGAAACCTGTCTCCAAGCAAGACCTGTCAAGGATGGCCAGCAGATGTTAAAATTTGGGAGACAGGCCTACAGATGTAATGACATACTCAAGATCATGAGGTCAAGACCTAATTTGGACATTTAGCCTCCAGAACTGTGAGAAGATAAGTTTCTGTTCTTTGCAGCCACCCATGTGCAGTGTTTTCTGTATTGGTAGCGCTGGGGTAACTAAGACACCTGTGGAAGTAGCGGATTATGGTGCTGAGCCAGATGACCTTGGCTCTTCCACATATTGACTATGTGGCCTCAGACAGCTATTTAATCTCTCACATTTTAGTTTTCTTACTTGCAAACATGAAGATGATAATAAAATTACCAACCTCAGAAGGTCATCTTAAGGGTTAAATGAGTTAAACAAGTAACATTCTTAAAAATAATGCCTGGTACAATTAAACTTTCAATAAGCATTATTATTTATCTCTCTTATAACAACCAAAATAATTTCAAGATCTTAAGTTAATTAATTTTCTGAATTATTAATAATAAATATATTGACCTTTTTTTTTTCTTTTCTTTTTTTGAGAGCTCTGGTGGCTTAGTGCCTAAGGCGTTTGACTGCTAACCAGAAGGCTGGCAGTTCAAACCCACCAGCCACTCCTCAGAAAGAAGGTTGGGCATGCTACTTCCGTAGTGATACTGCCTCAGAAACCCAAGGAGGGCTCGCTATGAGTCGGATCTGACCCAATGGCAGTGAGTTTGGTTTTTTTTTTTTTTGGTTTGACCATTTTTTAAAAATATAGTATGATTTACCATTCCACCAGTTTTCATTACATTTCACATAATGAGGCATTCTCAGAATATCACCATGTTTTGGGGAATAGTTAGGTAAGTGAGGCATTGTTAGATAGGTATCAAAATTAAAACTTACCACACTCTATCTGACACTATATATATAAATTCTGCTTTAAGGAAATCTGACTTATTTAATTTTGGGGCCTTACTGCTATAAAAATTTGAGTCTGTTCTCTGAATTGCTTATAATGCAAGAAGGAAAAACAATAGGGAAAACTTGGTACTTGGGGAGCTTTAGACAGCAAACAAAGTCTTGGAAATGCATCCAAGGCCCTTGGAACACTGGGCCTTTGCAGACTATCCTAGCCTCACTTCTCCCTTTGTTGCTAGTTGCCTTTGAGCAGCAGTCCCACCCACCCCCACCTCCCATGTATATTTCACAGCTGCCCTAGTACAACAGAAAGAAATGCTCCCTGGTTCTGTGTTATTCCCGTGAATGGTTGTAGATTATATCTATTGTGATCCACAGGGTTTTCATTGGCTGATTTTTGCAAGCAGATGGCCAGGCCTTTCTCCCTAGTCTGTCTTATTCTGGAAGCTCCCTTTGAAATTTCTCCCTTAGCCAAAATCAAACCAAACCTGGTGCCATTGATTCTGACTCATGGTGACCCCATATGCTGTGAGGAAATCTGCCCCATGGAATTTTCTTGGTTATAATCTTTACAGAAGCACTTAACCAGGCCTTTCAGCACCACTCTTCAGTACCACTAAGTGGATTGAACCACCAACCTTCAGCTGGTAGTCGAGCACAAATTGTTTGTGCTACCCATAAAAAAAACAAAAACCAAACTCACTGTCGTCAAGTTGGATCTGATTCACAGCAACGCCTTCGTGGATTTCCAAGGCAGTATCACTGCGGAAGTAAATTGCCCAACCTTCCTTCCGAGGGGTGGCTGGTGGGTTTGAACCACCAGCATTCTGGTTAGCAGTCAAGTCCCTTAGGCTCTACGCTACCAGAGCTCCCCCCATAGACCTTACTGTTCCCTTAAACAAACAAAACCCAAAACCCTAACCTGTTGCCATTTAGTTGTTTAGTTGATTCCAATCACAGCACCACTATAGGACAGAGTATAACTGTCCCACAGGGTTTCCAAGGTTGCCACACCTTTTTCCCACGGAGGAGCTGGTGGGTTTGGCTGGGGTTTCAGTGCTCCTTCTGAACGCTTAATGATCCTCAGAACACATTTAATCTATTGTTTGTTCTTATTCAAACACCCCATGTCAATTTTTGCTTTAACAACAACTCTGGTAAGACTTGGTTATTGAACAAAACAATTACAAAAATCACCAAAAACAAATTTCCTAACTACATTTCATGTTGTGTAATGAATTTTCACCTTAATAAAAACAATGGAATTAGTATATCTATATAGCTGCTCCCCACTTTAAAATAGCAGCTTGGGAAGTTGCATCTTGATTTTACTAATGATAAAATTGCTGAAATGTTTTGAAAGTTCTGTTCTGGAACAGCCTTCATGATCTGTTTTATATATTTTTGATGGAAGCAGATTTCTGATCTTTCAGAATGAATTTAATTAACGTACTATGTTTGGTAAATATAAACCCAAAAAACAAAACAAAACCAATTGCTATCAAATCAATTCTGATTCATAGTGACCCAGAGTAGAATTGCTCCATAAGATATTCAAGACTGTAAACTATTAGAGAAGCTGACTGCCACATCCTTTCTCCTGTGGAGCAGCTGGTAGGTTCAAATCTCCGACGTTTCAGTTAGCAGCCAAATTCTCTAACCACTGAGCACCAGGACTCCTCCTAGATCTTGTAACACGCGAGGTCTGTGTGTGAAATACAAAGTCTTAAGTGAAAATTCATTGTTTATAAAAACAATACTCACTTGGAACAGTATTTACTTATATGTACGTAAAACAGAAAATTCATGACCCCTGTAATCCTAAATAAGAGCTCTGGTGGTGTAGTGCTTAAGGCATTTGACTGCTAACCAGAAGGCTGGTGGTTCAAACCCACCAGCCACTCCTTGGAAGGAAGGTTGGGCAATCTGCTTCTATAGTGACACTGTGTCAGAAACCCAAGGAGGGGTCACTATGAGTCAGATACACCTCACTGGCAGTGAGGTTTTTTTTTTTTGGTAATCCTCAATTTCCTACACAACCTAATTTTTAACAGCTGGACTGCTATTTGTCACACTTACATTTGCCTATATAAACAGATATATTATTGGTATCATTTGAAACACTTAAATAATAATACAATATTTTTAGTTATAAAAT
>NW_006921588.1:35676933-35692324 GCF_000298275.1 Orycteropus afer afer
ATAATTATAAATAATAATTATATTGTGTTTCATATATTAATATAACACTTAATTGTTATAATTTTAATATATAGCATACAATTATTACAATATATTGTATAATTATAATAATTCTTAGTTATAATAATATTTGTTGTGGTGGTGGTTGTTAGGAGCCGTGGAGTTGTCTTCGACTCATAGTGACCCTATGCACTACAGAACGCAACACCGCCTGGTCCCGTGCCAGCTCCACAATCCCTGCTATACCTGAGCCCACAGCAACAGCCACTGTGTCAATCCATCTCATTGAGAGCCTTCCTCTCTTTTGTCGACCCTCCGTCTTACCAAGCATAACATCCTTCTTCAGGGAATGGTCCCTTCTGATAACATGACCAAAGAAGGTGCGATGAAGTCTGATCATTCTCCAAGGAGTATTCTGGCTGCACTTCCTCCAGGACAGATTTGCTAGTTCTTTTAGCAGTCCATGGTACTTTCAGCATTCCTCGTCAGCACCACAACTCAAAAGCATCAATTCTTCTTCGGTCTTCCTTATTCATTGTCCAGCTCTCACATGCATATGAGGTGATTGAAAATATCATGGTTTGTGTCAGGATAATAATATTTATTTATAATAATTCCTATATTATATTTACCTAGAATACAATATATTAGATAATTATGTTATAAACACCTGTTACAAAGTAAAAATTATCATAGCTCCCTATGAATTATAACTGAAAAAATTATTGTAGTACTATTTTATTGTTTCAAATTATACCAATGATGTATTTGTTTATATAGACAAATATAAGTCTAAAAAGATAGCATTCAAGTTGTTAAGACAGGTTGTTTATGAAATTTGGAATTGCCAAATGAAAAACCAAACCCACTTCCATCCAGTCAATTCTGACTCCTAGCGACTGTATAGAACACATAACTGCCCCATAGGGTTTACAAGAGTATATCTTTGCAGAAGCCAGCAGGCTCATCTTTCTCCTGCAGAGAAGCTGGTGAGTTTGAACTGTCAAACTTTCAGAATTTTTTTTTTTTTTCTGCCATCGAGTGGATTCCAACTCATAGTGACCTGCACTGGATTTCCAAGGCTGTAAATCTTTAGGGAAGCAGACTGCCTAATCTTCTCCCATGGAACAGCTGGTGGGGTAGACTTCTCACAGCAAAATGTCTTACCACTACACCACCAGAGCGCCTTTTTTGGATTAGGTGTCATGAGTTTTCTATTTTGCATATATATTTCACAAATATATATATAAAATTATTCCTAGTTATTCCTAATCAGTATTGTTTTTATAACATTGAATTTTCACTTCAGGCATTGTATTTCACACACAAAACATCACGTGTTATGAGACACAAATTACTCATAGTCCCGTGTGAGGTCCAGGAAAGCTTTGCCCCCCTCCTTTGCATTAGTTCTTTCCCTATCCTCAGCTGTTTTTGTTCTCACACAATTACAGATCAGGAGCTCTGCTGGCATAGTGTCTAAGGCATTTGATTGCTAGCCAGAAGGCTGGTGGTTCAAATCCACTGGCCATTCTGTGGAAGGAAGGTTGGGCAATCTACTTCTGTAGAGATAATGTCTCAGAAATTCAAGGAGGTGTCACTAAGAGTCAAATCAACTCAAGGGCAGTGAGTTTGGTTTTTGGTTTGTTGTTGTTGTTGTTTGCCGTTGAGTCAGACCCGACTCATAGCGACCACTCTTTGGGTTTCCGAGGCAGTATCACTATGGAAGTAGATTGTTCAACCTTCCTTCCGAGGAGTGGCTGGTCGGTTTGAACCGCCAGCCTTCTGGTTAGCAGTCAAGTGCCTTAGGCACGAAACCAAAAACTTAAGAACACTCCTCTTCGGATATCTGGTGTGCTTACTTGAACAGTTCCCCTCTGTAAGGAACTCTGCCCCACAAAATCTAGCTGAATCAGCCTTTTATAACTCACAGTAAAAAAAAAAAAAGAAAGAAAAGCACCTTGTTTCAGCTCTAGGACATGATGGACATGAAGACCAGAAGAACTAGATGGTGCCTGGCTACCAATGCCAACCACCTGGGAAAGGATCAAAACTGGAGATCCTGGATAGAGTGGGACAAAAAATGTGAAACAAAATCCAAAAACAAAATAATGACCAGAAGTACTGGTCAGATGGAGTCTGGTGGGACCCCCCCCCAATACAATGGCCCCAGGCACACTTTGGGCCTGGAATAAAAGTCACTCCCAGAGACTGGCTCTCAGCCCAATATTAAACAACAGACCACTCAACCCAGGGTGACACATCCGCATACTCTATAGAGATGCATCCCTTGGAGCAATTGACCACAGGGCACCAGAGGGGCGACATTTGCATGGAGGAAATGCAGGACACACAGGAGTGTGTAACTATGAGGGGTGTGGGAGGGGAGGCAGAGTTTCCTGGGAATGGAGGGGAGGAGGGGGATAGTGGGTTCTGGTTGGAGATGGTAATTGGGGAATGAAACCAAATGTACACGAAATGTTGAATGTAAAACAAACTCTGCTCTGTAAATTTGCAGCTAAAGCACAATAAAAAAAAATAAAAATAATAAAAAATAAACTATTTCACTGGAAACACACTATCATCAGCCAAGCATTATTTTGATGAAGAATCAATCGGTGGGCTGTTTGACTTTTTGGGAACAATCTACAATAATAAAATTAATAATAAATAATTATTAATTCTTGAATAATTAATCAGTCAGTATATGTATTAAGAACCTACTGAGTGCAAGACCAAACACTTTCCTTTTTCTTCACATGAGTTTACTAGCAAAAAAAGCTGGATAGACCTTGTCAAATTACATCTGTAAACACTCCGTTGCTGATACATTTAGGAAAACACTTTAATTCTGTTGTTTCATAATGCATTATTTATTCATCTTTCTTATCATTCCAACCTATGTCTGATTGTCTTCATTATATATTACACCATGTTTTAATTATGGTTCTATTTCATTTAAATACAACTTTGAAACCCTGCTTTTGAGCCCTGCTTTGTAGTTTATCCTTCCATTTTCACAACAGCATAATTGTTTTTTCATAGATTGTAACTTTGTCATATAGCAGATATTAGAAGATAAATGTATTTTTCTAATCCTATTTAATTAGAAAAAAACAAATGTTGCCAATACTGTATTGTTTAATTTTGTAGCCTTATTATTTCTACTTATCTTTACTCCAGAAATTTCTGCATCTTTGAAAACTTGACAAGCATGTAAAAAAGATACAAGTATAAACTTCTGTGTTACCACCAAATGAAAACAAATTTTTTTATCTTTGTTTTAGTTTTAATGTGTGATATTGGGAGCTCTGGTGCCATAGTGCCTAAGGCATTTGAGTGCTAACCAGAAGGCTGGCAGTTCAAACCCACCAGCCACTCCTTGGAAAGAAGGTTGAGCAATCTACTTTCGTAGTGATACTGCCTTGGCAACCCAAGGAGGGGTTGCTATGAGTTCAATCTGACTTGATGGCAGTGAGTTTTTTTTTTTTTTTTTTTGGTTATGCCAGTGGTAATGGTCCCATTTTGATGTTGTCTGTTATGTTAATGATGCAAGACTAGGGTGGGATGGGATGTATCTTGAGTCACCACCTAACAAGAGGGTGTGACTCCTGTCACCATCCTTAATTTCTTTTAAGGTATGGTCTATGTCCAATATATTTGAATGTTCTGTCAAAGTTCTCTCTCTTGCTCTGAATCTTACATCTAGCTTTTCATCATTTGACCTCTGGTTCTTGGGACTTGAGACAGTAAGCTATCATCTGACTTAATTTACCTGCTTCTGCAGCCTTGTGAAACAGCAGCCTGTCCTGTGATCTATTGATTTGGGTTCCTCAGCCATTACAAACACACGAGTGAAGACCATCCTCTAGACTGACATCCGACTCTTGGATTTTGGACTTGGCAGCCTGCACAATCACGTAAGCCATTCCTTGGAGATTGATGAGTTCTGTGAGACATTAAAGTGAATTATGGACCCCTAACACAGGAGGGAGAATACTGAGGGGAGAAGGAATAGTTGACATTAGAGATGATGGAGTAGTACAGCAGTTTGGGAAAGTTGGACATCTGGGATATCTTCAACTTCTGTCTCACAGGGACTAACCTTGTGTCCATCCTTCTAAAAGAAATTATTCAAGAAATTGTGGATCTAAGTAAAATAAAATCCTTGACAACTTCAGATGGACTTTGCTAATGGACTCAGGCAAAATGGTACCCAGGAACCCTCAGAGAGAACAAGTTGATGTTATTTTTAAAGAACCCTGCCAAGAACCTCAGAAGGAAGACTGAGCAATCTACTTCCATAGAGATTGTTGTTGTTGTTGTTATGTGCCGTCGAGTCAGACCTGACTCATAGTGACCCTTCCTTGGGTTTCTGAGGCAGTATCACTCCGGAAGTAGATTGCCCCATCTTTCTTCCAAGGAGTGGCTGGTGGGTTTGAACCGTCAGCTTTCTGGTTAGCAGTCAAGTGCCTTAGGCACTATGCTACCAGAGCTCCCATAGAGATACCTCCTCAGAAACCCAAGGAGGATCACTATGAGACAGAACTCACTCAATGGCAGTGAGTTTTTGTTTTTTTTCTTTTACCAAGGACCTCAGTACACTGAGACTGGTATGTCCTTGATATATACCTATATACCTATATTTATATATGTGTTTATACGTGTATGTGTGTGTGTGCGATCATATATATACAAATATGTATATATACATATATATATGAGATATATCTCTAACTATCTATCAAGTCTTAGTGGTAAGAAGAGAGGGATACCAAATATGTTTACAACATGGAAAGTACTTTTTACACTACTAAAAATTATGATATTTTATTAAAGGAGTTCTGGTGGTGCAACATTTAAGCATTCAGCTGCTAATCAAAGAGGTTGGTCTTTCAAATCTACACAGCAGCTCCGAGAAAAAAAAACTCAGCAATCTGCTTCTAGAAAGATTATAGCCAAGAAAACCCTATGGGGCAGTTTGAGTCTTACATGAGTTCGCTATGAGTCAGGACAGACCTTATGATACCCTACAACAGCATATTTCATTAACTCAGTGGATCATCCAGTGCAATATAATTATGTCATTTTGCAAATCTAGTGCATTTATTATGTTACTTTTTGGATAGTGCATTATAATGTTGATCACCAAAAGTGACCTTCACATCCTGTTAGGCAGGAAGGTAGGACAGGAGGCCTACCTGGGAGCAGGCCCAAAGGGAGGAGAAAAGGGAGAGAAGTATTTAAGGAGGTTAATGACCTAATACCTGCAACAGCCCACAACTGCCTGTGAGGCCTGGCCAATTAAAATTAAGCAGAATAACCACAGACCCAGGAACTGGAGGTTTTGGAGAATTCCCTAATTTGAGGCATGTGCAGAAGCCTCATATCCCTGACTCAAAGTAACCTTATGACATGGGCAAATCATTATAACCTAATTAGCATTGCGATTTCAAAGTAGTTTCAAGTCAAACAGACTGAATTATGCGAGGGAACATGCATAAAACGGATGTGAGTATATAATCAGGATCCTGTCACTCAAGGGACTCGATCCCACCTTAAGAATGCCCCTTTTAGAAAGTATAAAGCCAGTAAAATTAGACAGCTTGAGGTCCTCCCCACTCATGGAGAAAGACCCGTTTCTCCTCTGGAAATGTACTTGGTTTTTAATAAATGCTGAACACCCCTGGCCCACAGATTGCCTGGGACTGTCTGACCATGGATCACTCACTCAAGATTCTTCCTGTGTGTGGGGCGAGACCAGTGAGAGGGCTTCTCCACCCAGATAACAATCCTGTAAGCTCGAGTAGTAGTATCATTTATCCATCCATCTCTATTTTTGTTTTTATTTTGCATCATCTCTATGAGCAACAAATCCATAAACTCACTCTACACTCTATAATTAGGTTCAGTCTAGATTTGCTTTTTTTTAAGTTTTGAGTATTATGAAGCTTTTGATCAAATTTGTATCTATCATATTTATAAATCACATAATTTTAGAGATATTGATCATTTTCTCTTTAGTTATCTTAATAACCCAGAGTCTTTTGTTTTAATTTATGCTCTTATGAAAAAAAAAATTAACATAGATCTGAAATTCCTTGAATTCCTGTAATTGAATAGACATCAGAAGTTAAAGAGCTATACAAGAATGGGAACAGACATATGCCCACCCATGTTCACTGCATCACTATTTACAATAGCAAAAAGATGGAAACAACCTAGTTGCCCATCAACAGAAGAATGGATAACCAAACAATGGTACATACACACAATGGAATACTATGAAATCCTAAAGAATAACGCAGAATATGAAAAACACCACATAACGTGGATGAACTTGGAGGACATTATGCTGAGTGAAATAAGTCAATCACAGAAGGACAAATCTTGTATTAGCCTGTTAATTGTAAAAAGTCAAGGAAAGGTTTATATAAGGAAAGAAATATTCTCTATTGGTTACCAGGGTGGGAGGGAAGGGGAGGGAACACTGTTAGATAGGTAGAGACAAGTAGTGATTTAGGTGAAGAGAAGGTCAATGTACCAAATAATGAGTGATCAGCACGGTGGCATTGAGGAAGAGCAAGACATAGAGAGGTGCATGGAAGCTACAGACAACAAAGATGAATCCTTTTGCACATACAGTACTGTGTTGTCAGTGAAGCAAAACATTTATCTACAGATGGATAGATGGGTAGACAGGCTGAATGGATAGGTATATCTATGCAAGGGTGTGTGTGCTCATGACCATGTACAGGGTTGGTAGATAATGTTTCTACAAGTATATTTGTATGTTCTGTAAGAATTCCCAGGTATATAGTAGAGCTGACATGAGACAAATCTGTAGTCACTTCTTGGCCACAGCCAGCTACCCAGAGGGAACAAGTAGTTGGTCCTGTGTGCTCAGGACCATAGTTGCAGGGGACATCAAGCTCAATTGGCATACACACTACACAGAACATTGTTCCACATCCTGCTTTGGCGAGTAGTGACTGGGATCTTAAAAGCTTGCTGGCGGCCATCTAGATGCAACAATGGGTCTCTCCTCATCCAGAGCAAAGAAGAATGAAGAAAACAAAAGATGCCTGGAAACAATTAGTCCAAGTGACTGGTACATCATGTGATCCTTAGCCTACAACTCTGAGACCAAAAGAACTAGATGGTCCCTGACTACCACACTCAACTAACTACTTGGAGGGGGACCTATGTAGGAGATCCTGGATAGAGTGGGAGAACAAGGTAGCACAAAACTTAAAATCATTTAAAAAAAAGGGGTGGGGCAAGTTTGCTGGTCTGATAGAGCCTGGTGGAACTCCTGAGACTATGATTCCTAGCTGCTCTTCAGGTCTGGAATTGAACCCACTCCTGCGCCTTCCAGCCAAAGACTAGCATATAAGCTGAACATTTACATGAGGTAGATACACTCCTTGAAGAGATCAATTATGGGAGAATAGAAGGGCTGTGTATGCACAAGGAGACAGCTTGGAGGGAGGCAGGAGTACATAGAGGTACACAGAGAAGAGGTAACTATGGGGAAGAAGTGGGAGGCAAGCTGTTGCATTGTGGGAAATTGTAGTCAATGTCATGAGACAAAGTGTATGTGAACTGCTGTATGGAAAGGGAAACTGCTCTGTAAACTTTCACCCAAATCACAATAAAATTTTTTAAAAAAGAAATTAAAAAAGAGCTATACAAGGATTGCCTGAGCCTCTTCTCAGTGTACATCAGATAAATTAGTGGGACTTCAGAAAAGTGGCAGGAAAAGTGGCATTGATTGCACCCTGTCAAACAAGCTCTCCTATTACAAAAAGGAGGTCTGGTAGTGTAATGCCTAAGGCATTTGACTGCTAACCAGAAGGCTGGCCGTTCAAACCCAGCAGCCACTCCTCGGAAGGAAGGTTGGGCAATCTACTTCTGTAGTGATACCACCTCAGAAACCCAAGGAGGGGTCTCTATGAGTCAGATATGACTCCATGCCAGTGAGTACTTCTTCCTGTACTGCAACCAATCAGGAAGGGGAGAGTGATTTGTTCATCATACGATTTTGAGAATTACCCAGTTGACTTTCCAGTGGAGAGCCTCAGAAACTGAAAGGTTCCTTCTTTCAACCTCAAGTCTATGGGCAAAATTATAAGGACTAACGCCTCAGGGCAAATTTCAAGTGTTCAATATGCAGTAGGGAAAGGTAGACCCTAAATTAAATCCACTGCTGTCCAGTCAAAAATCTTTATGGAAGTAGATTATCTCATCTTTCTTAAGCAGAGCAGTTGATGGGTTCAAATCACTGAGCTTTTGGTTAGCAGACCAATGCTTTAACTACTACTCCACCAGAAGTCCTAAAGGCAGACCCTCCACATAAAAAAACAAACTCACTGCCATGGAGTCGGTCCAGACTCATAGTGACCCTTCCTAGGGTTTCTGAGGCAGTATCACTACAGAAATAGATTGCCCAACCTTCCTTCTGAGGAGTGGCCAGTGGGTTTGAACCACTAGCCTTCTGGTTAGCAGTCAAATGCCTTAGGCACTACACTACCAGAGCTCCTAAGGCAGACCCTAGGGCTTAAAAATCCTGTGCTTACTACAAACCATACCAAACCCACTGCAACCAAGTCAATTCCACTCATAGCCACCCCTTAGGACAGAGTAGAACAGCCCCCACAGGATTTCAAAGGCTGTCAATTTTTATGCAAGCAGACTCCCTTGTCTTTCTTCCCTGAGAGGCTGGTGGGTTCCAACTGCCCACCCTTTGGCTAGGAGCCCAATGCTTTTACCACAGCTCCTCCGGAGCTCCTGTGTGCTTACTACAAAGCATTATTTCTACATTACACTACAACTGAAAACACACATCACTCTCATGCCTACTGTGAAGTCATCTGCCCTCTTAAATGACCTGAATCTCAAAATCCATTTTGGATCCTTGGCTTTCTTTGATCTCCCACTTGGTGGAAATTTCCTGTTTCTCTTTGAGAAAGATAATTCTGTTTTCATTGCTCTTCCTCCCAGACTGTTGTAGAAAACGCAAACACACTCCGCACAAAAGAAATGATGAAAACTCTTTTAACAGTCGCTTCTACCCTGCTCTGATACTTAGAGCCCATAGGCTGCTGTCGTATCCTTAGGAGCGGATCCCAGGTCTGAGAAAGGCTGCATCTTCTCCACACCTCCCTCCCCACCCATGCCAGTCTCTGACCCTTCAATCCACCCTGGGCGGGGTGGGCTGGGGTGGGAAGTGGAATGCATTCGAGACCCTCCAAGAAGGCTCTGCAAAACAATGGATTATTAAAAAGAAAAGAAAAAAAAATCGCAGCCTCGAGACAGGTCTTGCTCGCCACCGCCCTTCCCCGCGGGCAAAGCCCCAGGGACGGAACCAATTCCCAGTCTCGAATCCCCAGAGCCCCAAGTCCTGGAGACTCTGGCTAAGCGAAGGCTGTCTTGCTCTTCCCTACCCCCACCCCCATCCCTAGGCCTCTGCAGCTTTTTCCACCTCCTCCTCAGGTTCCTCTCCCCTTCCCCACCCCACCGAGCTGTACTAAGTGGCTTATCGGAAACAGATTCTGCAGAGCAGGAAGAGAGGGAGGGGATTATGGGAGCGGAGGGTGAGGTAAGGGAAGGGCTGTTTTAACTACTGGACATCCGTGCGTCCGCGCGGACCACACACACACACACACACACACACACACACCGCCCAACGGAGTGGCAGTGGGTGCGGGTCGCGAACTCTCGCTTTCGCTTTCTACAAGTGCACTCTGGAGAGGATGCTGCATCTCCACCACCACGCCCTTGGGATGGTCCCGGCCCTGCACCGCCTGCAGGAGTGGAGTGGAGTGGAGTGGAGGGAGGGTGGGCCCCTGGGAGGGAACCCTGGAGTGGATGGAGAAAGAGTGGCGCTGCTGAGCGCGGGAGGGCGGGGCTCCTGCATCCAGAGGCGCGTCCGGGAAGGAGGGGCGCAGTCTCGGCGCAGGCAGTTACGGGCGTTCCAGCTGCAAGTGTCTTGTTTCCAATTCTGCCCTCACCGCTGGCGGGGGCTTTGGCAGTCTGGGTACCAAAAACTGGTAGTGGCAGGAGTCCACTGAGCAACAGGAGCCGGAACAAGAGGGAGAAACGGCAGAGAGAGCGACGGGGATAATCGAGGCAGGGAGCGAGGAAGGGCTCCTTGGAGCCTCAGCCCTTCCCTGGGCCAGATTGACTGGGTGGGCATGATCGGCGGGCAATGTTGCAAGTAAGTGCCTTTTCTCTTGCACCTTTGGTGTGGCGGGAAGGGAAGGCGCCAGCCTTTCGCCACGGCTCGCCTCGAGTGCCACACCCACCTGTGTCCATTTTTCATCTCTCGGTTTTGGTCACCCTGCGTTACGCACCTGGAAAGTAGAGAGGAACGAAGCTTGGCGGAGGGGAAGGGGGGGTCCCAGTAAATTGGATGAAGAGGAAATGAAAAGGCAACAGTTTCAGTTATGCTGCCATCCCTTTGCTTGTTTTGACTTTGTGAGTTTCCTCTGTGGTCTGAAAATGTGGAGCGGAAAGGCAGAGATACCTGAAGGTCTTTTTTTTTTTCCCAGACTTTATTGGTAGAGTTGCTAGAGGGTATCGATTCCAGTGGCAGGTCGTATACTTTTTCGGAGTAAAAAACGTGTGTTCCATTTCCCATCTACAAAGCTGGGCGTGCAGACCCATGCTATCTGATACCTGTGGGGAGAGCTAAGCGCCGCACCCCTTAGGAGTACACAGACGCAAATTATTTACAAAAGGCTGCTTAGCCTGGATTTCTGAAGGCAGTTTATTTTAAATCAATAAATACAAGCTTTTTATAGGAAAATTCAGCTAACATTCAGGATCAAGTAAACTTTGTGTTTGACTTTGGCTGTAACTGTCACTTTAAAAAATAGATAATTTTATTACTTTTATTAAAGACAATTAAGATATCAAAGCAAGATTAACTAGAAATTTTAATACTAGCTTTCGTGATTATAGCAAACAGCATACTCTATAACTTAGTGCTTTTTAAAAAGTTGAATCTTTTAAAATAATTTATATTGCCAATGAAGTCAGAGGCAATTTGCATGTGAAAGTAGTTTATGGATGTGTTTAAATAGCTCACTTCACTAGATAGAGAGCAAGTCAATATAATCTTTGAAAGTAATGATGGATTTTCAGATACTGTCTGTGAAGTCAGTGTTTGGAGATTCAGTTTTCAGAAAACACAGCTAATATTGTTCTGTATTTCTCTACCCTTTAGGAAGAGATTGGTATCACTGTTTTTGTTACTTGTTTTTGGTAATTTAAAATATATTTTCACAAATTTTGTTTTAACATCAGTAAAATCTTTCTATGTATAGGCTACAGACCAAATCCAATGATTCAGTTGCCCATTTTGTTGAAAAGTTTTCATATGCTTTTCCCACTATTTAAACTAGAATTCACCTTCTTAGAATCTTATTTGTTGTTGTTGTTATGTGCCGTCGAGTCGGACCCGACTCATAGCAACCCCTCCTTGGGTTTATGAGGCAGTATCACTACGGAAGTAGATTGCCTCATCTTCCTTCCGAGGAGTGGCTGATGGATTTGAACCGCCAGCCTTCTAGTTAGCAGTCAAGCGCCTTAGGCACTGTTGGAATAGGTTATCCACAACAAATACTGGACAAAATACAACATTAGATGTAATGGAGAGTGTGCCCTCTAGTCAAGGAACAGATCTTAGTTCTGCTTAAGATACTTTTTGTGTCTGTAGGTTTTTAAAATAGTTGTTTTGGGAGGTTCCCTTTTGGAAGTGATCCATTGGGACCTTGTGATGTGTGTTTACAGATGCAGAGTTTACAATATGCCATGGTTCTTACCAGGGCTCACCCAGTACCTGATTTAGGAAAAAAAAAAAAGAATGTTGCCTTTTTTATGAGTGATTAAAAACATTTATCTAATTCCTCTTCCTATAAGGTATATGATATTGTGGAGTGCCAGAAGGATTACATGGTATTTTTCTAAGACAAGGCTTAGCCTCATACTGGAGCTTAAAATTTGTTATTGTAGATGAATCATTCTAATTGTTATAATGGTAAAAACTTACAATTTTCCCTAAAACTCTGTTTTAGGTCTTTACCCCTAATTTTTTATCATCTTAAGTAAATGACTCCACCCACTACCTCAGTGTTCAAGTCACTTTTGATTGCTATTTTTCCTCATGACCCCATTTTATCCGTTCATTTTGAGTTCTATCAACTTTATTGCCCTTATAGATCTTTATGCAATCATACTTCTCAGATGCACGTCTTCCACCCTTTCTTCTGCATCAAAACTGGCAACAAATTAGTTCAGGTCAGTATTATTTACCTGGAATCCTGCTACAGTCTTCACGTTGGTCTTTCTACTTCCATACTTTGTTTCCCTGCAATCCACTCTCCATGCAAAGCAATGACATCACATCTTTCCTTAACATCATTCATTGGTTCATGACTGTGTAGAAAGAGGAATAAACATAGAAACTGACTCCCAACAATAGCAAACTCTTTTTTGAAACATATAGGTCATTTTCTGATCTGGCCATCTCTTCAATCTCATCTGACCAACCAAACCCCCCCAACACACACAAACACACACACACACACACACTCCCATCCTCATTTGCGTGCTCTTTCTACACTGATCTTCTGTACCTGGGATACACAGAGCAATTTCCTTCCTTTGAAAACCTTTTCAAATGTTGTTTTCAATGCCTGAACTATTCCCTGCTCTTTGCTTGGCTAGCCCATGCTCAAAATTCAATCTCAGTTTAAAATCCCTCTCCTCAGACATCTTTCTTATCACCTTGTCAAAAGTAGGTTGTCCCCTGTTATTCTTTATCTTGGCACCTTGTTTTTTCCTTCATGGTGCTCATTACAGCATGTAGGTATTTTGAGGACTTGTGTGCTGAATGTTCCAAGGGAAGGGAGACCTTGTCTTTGTTGTTGATCCAACTACCAGAACAGTACCTGGTATAAAGTAGTAGGGAGTTTGTAGATATTTATGTAAAGAATAAGCTTCAAAGATATGAGTTATTTCACCACACAATGCATAAACCAAGTGAAATTAGGCATTTGTTGTAAATATATTTATTTGTTTATTTGAGTATCAAGTGTGTTATCTTTACAGCCCTGTACAATAATTTTGAGGTAGTAAAATTAAAATATTCTGAGATGATATCTCTACCTGCCAGCATTGCAGACAGTACCATGTTCAGAGTTAAGTAGATTATAGTTTATATAGTATGCATTTCCAGGAAGGGATTGCCCATAACTAGATTAAGCTGGATTCAAATATATTTAAAGGAAAAATTGGAGTCCATGAGCTGGTATTCTTTTAGTATGAAAGACTCCTACTCTGCAATGATGATTTTATTAGGTTTAAATACATATATTTGAGTAAGAAGGTGAAAGAGTGCTTAGTAATCACTAAATTTGAAATGTTATTTTGTAATAAATATGGGTACTTAAATGAGCTTAGTTGATGAAGTATGCTCAAATGAGGCTGAGGCCATAAATTGGATGTCCATGATCCATTTCGTGTTTATGCCAGGTCCAAAGCCAAATTATCTCACAAATCCAAAGAGCCCACTGGATGGTTCAGAGACACTGTGAACTAATCCATGAAGGCTCAGCAGTATTATTAGAGGGGTACTTCAAAATTTTTGCTAGGTAATGATAGTGTCTTAGTGTGGTGATATGTTCTTCTATTTTTTGAGATTGTGTATTTAAAATAAAGTTAAAAGTATTTTGCTATTAATGTTTGGTTAAGAATTTACAGTTAGGTGACCAAATTATGTTAATGGTATTTTTCAATCTCTCTTACTCCCTTTTTTTTTAAATTATGATTTTGGTGAAAGTTTACACAGCAAATTCATTTTGCATTCAACAGTTCATATACATTTTGTTTCATGACATTGATTGCAATCCTAATGTAGCAGTTGTCTTCCCACTTCTTCCCTATGGTTACCTTTTCTCTGTGTCCTTCTTTCCTCTGCATTCTTGCCCTCTGGCTATCTCCCTGTGCAAATACTGCCCTTCTAATTAATGGTTGATAATTATGGTTGATGATTCTAAGGATGTAACTATCTGGTGCAAATGTTCACCTTGTAGTTCTGTTGTTTGGCTTGAAGCTAAGGGAGTAAGTTCAATTCCAGACCCAAAGGATGACTAGGAGCCATAGTCTTGGGAGTTTCACCATCTCTCTAACAGACCAGTAAGGCTGTTTTTATTATTTTTATCATTTTGAATTTTACTTCACATTTTTCTCCCACTCTATCCAAGATCTCCTATTTTGATTCCTTTCTGAATGGTTGACAGTAGTAGTGAGGCACCATCTAGTTCTTCTTCTCTCAGGATCATGTAGGCTGAAGTTCGCATGGTCCACTAGTCCCTTGGACTAATTACCTCCATGAGTCTTTGAGTTTCCTCATTCTTCTTTTCTCTGGATGAGAAGAGACTAATTGTTGCATTTTCTATGGCTGCTCGCAAGCTTTTAAATCCCCAGTACCTATTCATCAAAGTAGGAAGTAGAACAAAGTAGGATGTAGAAGAATGTTTTTGTGTACTGTGTTTTGCCAGTTGAGCTTGATGTCCCCGGTGACCATGGTCCAGAGCCTGTGGGCCCAGAGATGCACTCCCTCAAGGTGTTTGGCCATGGCTAAGATGATTTCCATCTCTTTTGCTGTTGTGAATAGTGCTGCAGTGATCATGGAAGTGCGGCCAGAATGCTCCTTGGAAGCAGAATGGCCAGACTTTGTGTCACCTATTTTGGTCATGTTCCCTGGAGAAGGATATCATGCTTGATAAAGTGGAGGGTCAATGAAAAAGGGGAAGGCCCTCAACAAGATGGATTGACACAGTGGTTACAACAATGGGCTCAGGTATAGCAAGGATTATGGGGCTGGCACAGGACCAGGCATTGTTTCATTCTGCTGTACATAGGGTTGCTATGAGTTGGAGATGACTTGATGGCACCTAACAACAACAACAACTTATGGTAACTTTGCCTCCTGTTAGCTCTGTTTTATATACATATATATATATGTGTGTGTGTGTGTGTGAGTGTGTGTGTGTGTGTGTGTATATATATATATATATGCAAAATAAATAAGAATAATAATAAAAAAGTCTCACTGCTGTTGAGTAGATTCGATTCATAGTGACCCCTCCTTGTATTTCCAAGGTGGTATCTCTAGGGAAGTAGTTGCCCAATCTTCCTTCTGAGGAGTGGTTAGAAGTCAAATGCCTTAGGCACTACGCCACTAGAGCTCCCATATATGTATGTGTGTGTGTGTGTGTATGTATATGTGTGTGTGTGTGTGTGTACATATATATATGGGAGCTCTGATAGCGTAGTGCCTAAGGCACTTGACTGCTAACCAGAAGGCTGGCGGTTCAAACCC
>NW_006921588.1:35692714-35697655 GCF_000298275.1 Orycteropus afer afer
CTCTCATCCCTGGTAACCAACAAAGAAAGTTTCCTTCTGTATATAAACCTTTCCTTTCCTTTTTCTGGTAGAGGACTAATACAATATTTGTCCTTCTGTGTTATTTCACTCAGCATGATATCCTCCAAGTTCATCCATGTTATGCAGTGTTGTTGATTTTATTTTATTGTTTAGGGTTGCGTAGTATTCCATGGTATTGTGTACCACAGTTTGATTATCCATTCCTCTGTTGATGGGCGCTTACATTGTTTCCATTTATTTGCTATTGTGAATAGTGCTGCAGTGATTATGGGTGTGCATGTAAATGTTCATGTTCTGCCTCTCACTTCTTTAGGATATACACCTAGTAATGGGATTGCTGGATCAAATGATATTTCTATTTCCAACTTTTTATGGATTTGACACACTGATTTCCACAGTGGTTGTATCATTTTACAGTTCCACCAGCAGTGTATGAGAGTCTCAATCTCTCTACATCCTCACCAGCATTGGTTTGGTTATTTTTTGTCTTGTTGAACTTTATATCTATATATCTATATATATAGATAGGAGCTCTGGTAGCATAGTGGCTAAAGCACTTGACTGCTAACCAGAAGGCTGGCGGTTCAAACCCACCAGCCACTCCTCGGAAGGAAGGTTGGGCAATCCTACTTCCGTGGTGATACTGCCTCGGAAACCCAAGGAGGGGTCACTATGAGTAGGGGCCAACTCAACGGCACATAACAACAACAACAACAACATATATATAGATATATAGATTATATATACAGACATTCATATAGTATATACAAATATGAATGTAGAAATAACATCTGCCCAGTGTATATGTGGTCATGGATATATTCCCTTTTGTCTAGACATGCCTATTCATTTAGCCTGTCTACCTATGCATTCACCCATAGATTAATGTTTGTTATTAGTGATAATGCAGTATTGAGTATGTAAAAGTTTTTACCTTTGTTTTCTGTACCTCTTGTGCACCACTTTGTGGCTTCATTTTCCTTAGTGTTATTGTGCTGGTCACTTGCTTTTGATATATTGTCTTTCCCTTCATGCAAATCAATATTTGTCTTTTACCTGTCTAGCAATTTTCCCTCCTCTCCCATCCTATACCTGGTAACCAACAAAGAAAGTTTCCTTCCATATGTAAAGCTTTCCTTGAGTTTTTATAATACTGAGCTCATGCAATATTTGTCCTTCTATGTTTGACTTATTTCACTGAGCATAATGTCACCCAAGTTCACCTGCATTATGAAGGGTCTTGCGAATTCTACATTATTCTTCAGTGTTGCATATCATTCCATCTTATGTAGTGTGGTTATCCATTCTGCCGTTGATGGGCACTTAGGTTGTTCCCATCTCTTTGCTATTGTGAGTAGTGCTGTGAAGAACATGGGTGTGCATGTATATCTATTCATGTCCTTGTTCTCACTTCTTCAGTATATGTAACTAGTAATTGGATTGCTGGATCAAATTGCATTTCTGTTTCCACCTTTTTAAGGAAGAACTATACCATTTTCCACAATGTTTGTATTATTTTACAGTTCCACCAGTAGGGTATGAAAGTCCCAATCTCTTCACATCCTCCTCAGCATTTGTTGTTTTCTATCTTTTTGAACTTTGCTGTTATTGATGAAGAGATACGATATTTCATTGTTGTTTTGATTTGCCTCTCTTTAATGATCATGAACATTTCTTGATGTGTTTCTTGGCTGCCTGAATATGTTCTTTGGTGAAGTAAGTGTCTGTTCATGTCTTCTGCCCATTTTGTAATTAGACTGTTTGTCTTTTTGATGTTGTGTTCAAGTTTTCTATAAATGTTAGAGATAGGGCCCTTGTCAAATATGCCATTGCCAAATATTTTTCTACACTGTAGGTTCTCTTTTTACTGTTTTGGAGAAGATTTTAGATGCACATAAGAATTTAATTTTTAGAAGGTCCCAGTCATCTAGTTTATCTTCTGCTAGTTGTGCATTTTACTTATGTTTAAGAGTCTATTAATGTCATACATTAATCAAAAACCAAACTCAACTGCCATCAAGTCGATTCTGACTCATAGCAACCCACTTTGGGTTTCCAAGGTGGTAAACCTTTACGGAAGTAGATTGCCCTGTCTTGCTTCCATGGAGTGGCTGGTGGGTTTGAACCACCAACCTTCTGGCTAGTCAGATGCCTTAGGCACTATACCACCAGAGCTCCTTATATACATATAAGTTTTTGATCCATCTTGAGTTAGTTTTTGTGTTTGATGTAAGGTATAGTTCGTATTTCATTTTTCTGCGAATGGATGTCCAGTTTTGCCAGCTGTAAGACCTCCTACTTTGCTCCTCTTCAGTAGTGTTTTGTTCACTTGATGGCTCTTTCTTTTCCATATAAAATTAGTGATTAGATTCTGCATGTCCTTAAAGAATGCTAATGGAATTTGGATTAGGATTGCATTGAACGCATAGATTGCTTTGGGTTATATTGACATTTTCACAATGTTCAGTCTTCCTATACATGAACATGGTGTTCTTCCATTTATGTAGGTCTCTATAATTTCTCATAGTACTCTTTTGTAGTTTTCTTGGTATAGGTTTTTTTTGTCTCTGGGAGCTCTGGTGGAGTAGTGCCTAAGGCATTTGACTGCTAACCAGAAGGCTGGTGGTTCAAATCCACCACTCCTCAAAAGGAAGATTAGGCAATCTACTTCTGTAGTGAAACTGTCTCGGAAACCCAAGGAGGAGTCGCTATGACTCGGATCTGACTCTATGGCAGTGAGTTTGGTTTGGTTTGGAATATTTATATCCAAGTATTTTATCTTTTTGTTAACTGTTATAAGTAATATAGATTTCCTATTTCCTTGTCAGAGATCTCTTTGCTGGTGTAGAGGAATCCAACTGATTTTTGTATGTTGATCTTGTATCCTGCAACTATGCTAAATATTTCAATAAGTTCCAATAACTTCCTTGCTAAGTGTCTTGAGTTTTCTGTGTATACGATCACATTGTTGTTGTTATGTACCATCGAGTTGGACCCGACTCATAGCGACCTCTCCTTGGGTTTCCGAAGCAGTATCACTACGGAAGTAGATTGCCCCATCTTCCTTCCAAGGAGTGGCTGGTGGGTTTGAACCGCCAGCGTTCTGGTTAGCAGTCAAGTGCCTTAGCCACTATGCTACCAGAGCTCCTGTATACGATCATATCATCTGCAAATAGGGATAGTTTTACTTCTTCCTTACTAATTTGGATGCCTTTTATTTCCCTTTCTTGCCTTACTGCCCTGGCTAGGATCTCTAATAGAATGGTGAATGGAAGTGGTGATAGAAATCATCCTTGTCTGGTACCCAATTGCAAGGGGCATGATTTCAATCTCTCTCCATTGAAATAGTGTTGGCTGTTGGTTTTGCATATATGCCCTTTATTACGTTGAGAAATTTCCCTTCTACTCCTATTTTTCTGAGACTTTTTTTTTTTTTTTAATCAGGAATGGGTTTGGGATTTTATCAAAAGCCTTTTCTGCAGCAATTAATATGTCATGTGGTTCTTTTCCTTTGTTTTACTCAAGTGATGCATTACGTTGCTTATGTTTCTAATGTTGAACCATCCTTGCATACCTGGTATAAATCTGACTTGGTCATAATGTATTTTTTTGATATCTTGTTGAAGTCAATTGGTTACTATTTTGTTGAAGAGTTTTTGTCTGTAGTTTTCCTTTTTAGTGGTGTCTTTGCTTGGTTTAATGTTATTTTTTATCTGGCAAATGGCCAATTTTATTGAGGGTAAATGCAGTTGCATTTAGTCTTAAAGGACTACATTATTTCATGAATTGTCACCACGGATTTTGTTAAAGTTGCTATTAAGGTTATGCATTATTGGTTGTCATAATATGTTGGTGCATATCTGTGTGTTAACTGAAGATGGCCCTCATTTTACCCATCACTATCAACTTCACTAATTCATTCTGACACAGAGGTATTGTCTGCCTTATTCAGAATTATATAGAGTTAAATTACTACTTTAAGATGGCAAAGTCATAATAAAATGAATATTATATGATTTTATAAAAAATAATTTTATATAAGACTATATAAAAGAGTATTTAGAGAACATGTGTGGAATACATTTATAGAATATGAGAGAGCAGTTTGGGTATCTTGGCATCCTGAAAAATGCAATTTCTTCATTGAAGATTTTTCTTACTTTTTCCCTCTACATAGCTGGAAGGAAATGGCTTCAGGCAAAAGGCAAAACCATCAGGTCTTGGCAGCTGAGGTGGAATGAAACCTTTCTGGATGGTAAGGAAAAATGCCAGACCACGATAAAGAGGGCAGTGAGAAAGGAATACCTTGAACATTGCCAGTAAACAATCATTCTGCCACAGACAAATTCAAGTTGACATTATATATAGAATCAAATTGTTCTATATCTTTTTTACCCCCACAGAGAAAATAGTTCTTCTCTCTTCTTTCTTTAAAATAGCAATTGTATTTTAAGTCAAAATATGCTGTTATTGCTTCTTTAATTCGGGAAGTGTAATACCATTGGTTTTTTTTATAGTGCTATAACAAGGAGCCTAAAATGCCATATATTACTGATAGAACATACTATTACTAGAATTGTGATTTCATTGTTATTCATTTTATGATTTCCTGTTGTTGTGTTGGGAGCTCTGGTGGCGTAATGATTAAGGCATTTGACTGCTAACCAGAGGCTGATGGTTCAAACCTATGAGGCACTCCATGGAAGGAAGATTGGACAGTCTACTTTTGTAGAGATACTGCCTCAAAAACCCAAGGAGGGATCGCTATAAGTTGAATCAACTCCATGGCAGTGAGGTTTTTTTTTTTTTTCAGTCTGGTGTTGTGTTAAATGTTGTTGTTGTTGTTGTTAAGTGCCGTCGAGTCGTTTCCGACTCATAGCGACCCCATGCACAGCAGAACGAAACACTGCCCGATCCCGC
>NW_006921588.1:35698265-35706135 GCF_000298275.1 Orycteropus afer afer
TCTCAGGTTGTTAATGATTCTTCCTCCAATCCTGATACCACGTTTTTCTTCATATAGTCCAGCTTCTCGGATTATTTGCTCAGCATATAGATTGATCATAAAAATCTTTAAGATGTTTCATTGGATTTTTTTGCATCAATTATCAAAATGTAATCATTTTACATCGTTTATCAAAATACAATAATTGCACTTAGAAATTTGGAAGAAATAAATACCTTTACACTGTCATTAACCAGCACTCATGCCCTGCAATGCATTCTTTTTTCACTTTCTTCTTTGGTCCTATATTTCATCTTCTAAAGATTTGATATAAACTCCAGTAATGCAAATCTTACTTAATTATCAGGACAAGCAATTAGTACAAACAATTGGAAAAATGGATTCTGAGCCTAAAAAGATGATTAGTAAGATTAGACATATGCATTAAAATGTAAGTATGTAGATATTTCCATATCTATGTACCCATTTTCTGTGGGTTATTTCCAAACTAGATTCTTTATGCCATCTAGTTTTTTTTTTTTTTTTTTTCCCAAATAGGGATAATTTCACTGAATTTGGTGTCTGCAGACTTTTACTAGTTAGTCACAATCTACATGTTTTAGAATCTAATGAGATTATTTAAAAATATCTCACCTTTAAAAAGTCTACAATTTAGAAGTTCCAAGAGGAAGTAAATCCCCAAATTCAAATCCACACAAAAAAAGAAAAATTTAGGAGAAAATGAGAAAAATGTTATATAGTAATAAAAAAATCCCATTGTATGTTGATTTAAACTCCACTAAATGACTATTCTTTCAAGTCCAAAGTGCAGTATTTTCCTTAAGGCTTAGAATAAGAGTAAATTTATTAACTATAAATACATTTTGAATAGAATATTTCATTTATAAATTATGTCTCACTTTCTGTGGGTGATGGTAACATTCCTTCTAGGTAGATATTATGGGACCCACCTTTATGAATGATCCTTTTGTGGAACAACACATTACAAATTCAAAGTGATGACATTTTTTTCCCTTTTAATACAATGCATATTTTTGTTTTCCTGTACAAAATTGACTTATGTTAATTTAGATAAGGAGAAGGAAAGTGGCATCCTCAAGGGTCAACTGGGAATAAGGTTCTTAACAATCCGATGAGATGATCCGATGGACCCTTCAGGAATGGATATTTTAGAATAGTTAGTTATGCAGAGAAGCTCCTTGGAAAGTTAATCTTATCTGTCTACTGTATTTCAGAATTTTTGTAAAATATTTTTAGAAAGTGTTAAAAACACAAAGAAATAAATCTATTTTCAAGTTAGTGTTGTGGAAAAAACAAAACAAAACAAAATTTTTATCCTAGATGTTTCTCTTATTTAACATGTGGTCTTAGTCAGTATTTCAAATTGTCAAATACAGTTTCATAGTCTTAAATTGATAGTATCTACTTCTAAGTTTCTGTAAGAATTAGGTTAAAAATATATATATTCAAAACAGCCACATTAGTGTCTTACTTATGATAAATAGGTGTTCAATAATGGTAGATATATATTTGATAACTTAATACATTATAATATAAATAATTTTGATTGTAAATATATTTTTATTATATTTTCAGTATAAATGGTACTACATCTATAGTTTACAAACAAAATAAACTCATTGCCGTCAAGTTGGGTCTGACTCATAGAGACCCCTCCTTAGGTTTCTGATGCAGTATCACTACAGAAGTAGATTGCCCAACCTTTCTTCTGAGGAGTGGCTGGTGGGTTTGAACCACCAGTCTTCTGGTTAGCAGTCAAATGCCTTAGCCACTACGCCACCAGAGCTCCCATCTATAGTTTATGTGTTTTAATTTTTCTCTTAATCCTATTTCAGAGAATAGTAAGAATGCCATTTTCTCTGTTTTCAAAGACATTTATAACTATGCATCTCTAATTAAGAGTCATTCCAATTTGAACACTATATAACATTCTATTGTAAAGTGTTCAGTTGTAGGTCATTGCAAAATAGTTTATATGAGGTATCTAAAAACTCATCATTACTAAAATATGAGTTGGATGTTTAGAAACAAATAATCTGTTAAATACCCAGTTATGCCTTATTTATGTTTTTTACTTCATCAATCAGAATTCTGCATTAATGGATAACACTTCAGTGGAGAAGGTGACCTGTCAGATGTCCTATTAGTGTATCTTATAATAATTAATATCTATTTTTATTATTTTTTTTAAAAGATCATATACTGAAATTGTCATTTGTATATGACAATCAACCCACTCTAGAAATTTAATCATCATGAATGTAACTTCTAAATTTGTAAAAAAGATGTCTGAACATGAGGGAATGTTTACCAAAATGTTCATTCACTTCTTTTATGTCCCTGGTGATACATTAACCAGTATGAAAATCAATATCTTTTTATCAAATTAAGGGTAAAAATTTAGTAATTTTTATATATTGTTTTCTTAAGCAAACTACGATTCTTCCTTGATTACAAAGAATAACATACTATGTGTTTTAAGAGGTGGACCATGGTAATATTATGAAGATAGAAAATGAATATAACAGGTACCATGCCATAAGGGAAAGCTTGTGACATCATAGTTCGCATCTTGTTCGTGTTACTGAATATAAGAACATAAATTTAACAGTCTTATATTTGGAGATATGTTGAGTGATTTGTAAATGCTCCTTTCAATCCCCACAACAAACCACTGAGTTGAGGACACTGAGGCTCAGAAGTTACCTAACTTTCCTAAAGACTTACACTGGTTACTGATGTTGTATTACATACACATTCCTTTTAAAGGAAAGAAAATCATATATATTTCAAGACTGTATTTTGTACATACCCCACACAAGTACACCTGATGGTTAGTGCCAAGTCTTCCAAAAAAGCCTTTTTAACTCATAATGAAAGTAAAATAATCCATATTTGCAATTAAATATACACATCTCGTCATTGCAATACTAGAGAATAAGAGAAGAAAGACTGATTTTTTTTTTTTTTTCATGTTTCAATTAAATACTGGTTCTTACAAAGATTACAGGAGCTCTGGTATACCGCATAGTGCCTAAGACACTTGACTGCTAGCCAGAAGGCTGGCAGTTCAAACCCACTACCCCTCCTCGGAAGGAAGATGGGGCAATCTACTTCTGTAGTGATACTGCCTCGAAACCCAAGGAGGGGTCACTATGAGTCATGTCTGACTCAACAGCACATAACAACAACATAGAGGTTAAAGTATTTGTACTACGTGAAAATTAAGATTAAGTTGAAGTTTGAGGACATTATGAAAATAATGTTATATTTTAAGTGTTTTAGAAGTTGAATGAGTTTTGTTTTCTTGTTCTAAAGTGTAGTTGTACTACTCATGTTGTTATTTTTGGGTGCCATCATGTCTGCTTCAATGCATAGCTACCCTGCACTATCCTCACAATGTTGTTGTTGTTGTTATGTGCCATCTAGTTGGACCTGACTCATAGCAACCCCTTCTTGGGTTTCCACGGTTTCACTACAGAAGTAGATTGCCCAACCTTCCTTCCGAGGAGGTCTGGTGGGTTTGAACTGCCAGCCTTCTGGTTAGCAGTCAAGTGCCTTAGGCACTAGCCACCAGAGCTCCCTTCCTCACAATACTTGAACTAAAAGAATATTTCTTTTTGCTTGTTTATTTTATAATGAGGAAACCAAAACAGGCCAAAAAACAAAAACCTTTCCCAAGATAGACAATAGTTCAATCAAAAAGAGCAGTATCATCCAAAGGGATTTGTGTATGCAGTTGCTTAGTTCATCTATGCATGATGAAATGCACAAGAAGCAGAGAATGAAGTTACATATATATGATCCTGGGTTTTAGAGCATGGGGAAATGGAGAAAGCAAAGTGATCTTGTGTAGAATAAGAAAAGAGGAGTACTTAAGGCATCTGAAGGATTTTTATGTCCTATTCTGGAAACAAAGAATTTGGACATTCCTAATTAGAGGAGTGCAGATATTTAGAGTACTATGAATTGATAGACTCATTTGATCTTGAAAATATGTCCTAAATCACAGTATTTACTATTGAAAAAAGACTTTTTTTTGTCAATTAAAATGTTTATTTACCACCTATGATTCAAGATACTTACTCTTAAGATTTTTTTAATCATTCATAGAAATTTAATATCTTTCATATTATGTGTGTGTGTGTGTATAATAATAATTTTGTAATGCATATGGTTTGCTCTTAACATTTATTACCTACTTAGATCCTGTACTTTGAGTTGGATATAAGGACCATGGGAATTAGACCACTGAGTTCCATATATCAATCTGTTACAGGAATTGTGAACTGGTAGCTTGTCCACTGGATTATTAAGATTTTAAGGATTGGGATCATAGATTCATATTAGCATCACTGCATAGTGCTTTCTGTGTAGTCATTTTTAATGAATATTTGCTGAATAAATGATACATATTTATTGCACAACTATGTAGTCAACCATTGTTAAAAGCCTAAACCCACTGCCATGGAGTCAATTCTGACTCATAGCGACCATATAAGACAGAGCAGAACTGCCGCCGTAGGGTTTCCAAGGTTGTAAATCTTTATGGAAGCAGACTGCCTCATCTTTCTCCTGTGGAGTGGTAGGTGAATTTGAACTATTGACCATTTTGCTAGCAGCCAAAAATGCTTTAATCACAGCTCCACCAGAGCTACTATTATTTAAAAAAAAAAAAAAAAGGCTCTTTTTATGGCAAGCCTACTCTCTAAGAAGGTAAAGAGATACGTTCATAAGAATTTAGTAACTTATGTTTCTCAAGCCTAACATTTTATCGTTTACTGTGTGTTGTAATGAAACAGCCATATTTCTGATATTTTACTGGGGAGAAGAATAGCACTCTGGTTGTTTTCTGCCACACTTTGGATTCACCAATTCTGAATGACCATATTTAACTTTCTTTGCACGAAAGAGTCAAGATATTTTGATGTACATTCAAGTTGATGCATTTAAAAGGCTGAAACTCAAATCCTTTTATAATAGTGAAGTTTATCTGATGAAAGATATGCTTAATAGGTAGTTTGGCAGTCAGGGAAAAAAAATGAATCACAGCATTAGAGTTAAGGTTTCCTACTGAGGTGCTGTGAGTTGGTGATCAGTCATTAAGCCTTATCTGGTTGGCCTCCAAAATGTGTAGGTCAGGAGTTGGCATCCAACTTGGTATTGTTCCCATTGAGGTTTGTGGTGAGGGAAGACCTGGAAGAGATTCCGAGGGCCATGGTAACGAGATCCTGAGTTTCTCTAGCTCTGACTCTAGAACTCTCAGCATCCCTATTCTCAGCATTTATTATGTTTCCTGTAAAGAAAATTAATGCAGGACAAGGACAGAGAGAAAATTGAAGAAAGGAAGTATTATTTAAGTAAGTTTGGCCAGTGAAAGCCATCTCGAGGCTGTATTTTAACAGATCAGAAGGCGCTGAGGCAGTAGAGTGAGACATGCAACTGGAACATAATTTCAAGAGTAGCAATTACAAAAGCCCTAAGGCATGTTTGATGTGTTCAGGGAACAGCAAGGGAGATGGTGTGGCTGAAGTGCTGAGAGCTAGTTTGAAAAGAATAGAATATTAGGGCAAAGTCTTTATTTGGAAAACATTAGTAACCTTTTCTAGGTTCTATGTGATTAACTTACACATTCTATAATGATGAGCATGGAACAAATGTTGGGAAAGAATGAAGTAGCCTTTTTTTTTTTTTTTTTAAACTAGATCCCTTTCTGAACATGGCTACCACACAAGTAAACCAAAAAAAAAAACCCAAACACACAATGCCTTCCAGTCGGACTCGACTGATAGCGACCCCTCCTTGGGTTTCCAAGGCAGTATCACCATGGAAGTAGATTGCCCAACCTTCCTGTAAGGAGTAGTTGGTGAGTTTGAAACACCAGCCTCTGGTTAGCAGTCAAATGCCTTAGGCACTATGCCACCAGAGCTCCCACCACATAAGTAGAATAACTGTTTAAGAAGCTCCTAATTTCCATGCAACGTGCTCTAGTCCAGAGGTTGGCAGTTCAAACCCGCCAGCTGCTCCACAGAAGGAAGACGGGGCCATCTACTTCTGTAAAGATTTACTGCCTCAGAAACCCAAGGCGGGTTGCCATGAGTTGGAATCGACTTGATGGCAGTGGGTTTGGTTTGGTTTGGAATTTCCATGCAGAGTTACTCTGTCTTTTTTTTATTTTTGTAATTTATTTATAAATGTTCTGTATTACCTTCCTGTCTATATTGGATTAGATTCTTGGAAGCCATTTGGGGAAAAAGAAAAGGTCTAATATGACTGGGATACAATTAAGAGTGTTTTAAACACATAAATTCTGCAGACTAAAATAGTGATGAGAATACAGTAATATTTTCATATTTTTATTTAGTTTTTATGACTTTTGTAAAATTATTTCTCATAAAATATTGGTACATATGGATATAAAGGAGAACTGCCCAGCAAATTATATACCACAGACACACACCTGTATCCTGTCAAGGCTGACTCACTACTAACTACTATGGTATGGCTTTGATATTCAACTTACTCTTTCTTCCTTACAGTTTTCAGGAAATGCTTGTGAATTCTTAAAATTTTGCTATGGACAAGTAAGAGTCTTCAACTTTACTTTACCTATCACTCCCAGGGGTCTGGCTTTCAATCTAATGACCTTTCTGACAATCTTCTTTCCTTTTCAATACCCCTCCAACCTAGGTTTTCTTGTTTATTTTTCCATGTATCCTAGGACTAAATTCTTGAATTGTTGAAAGGGTCTACTAGCAACTTAGGGGGATTCCTGATGGGGAAAGAGTAATATATATTTTATCATATTCTCTGAGAGGTTAATTCATCCTTTTGACCAATCCTATTACTGAAAAGTGATGGAATATCCCTTCCTAAGTGTTCTGGGAATTCTGTCCCCTTGCCTAACCAGTTAATAGATTCAGGTACTCTTTGTTTTTTGATCCTAAGTATTAGATGCTGTGCTTAAGTAGAGTAAGGCCTATATTGCTACAATTACAATCCCCAGATATGCTAGCACTGTGCCTTGCACAGGGTGGATACTCAGTAATACTTGTGTGGATGAAAAATGAGTAAATGAATGAAAAAGAAAGAAAGAATATCTCGTTTCCTTAACTGTCTAGGAAACCAGTGATTTCCGACTTTTTCAGAATTTTTGATTCATTTTAATAAGACAGGTTAAAAAATCTCATTTCTCTTAACTCGTAATGAAGACAAAAATTTTTCAACTTTCAACATTTAGAACTGTTTTCAGAAGAATTTGAGTCTGAGAACTGAACTTTAGAGGTTAGCATTTGTACTACAGGTATTTCTTATTCCATTAGACAGTTCCTGTGGAGGTTAAGTTCTCCAGGCATTATTTTTCCTATTGGATATCTGCCAACAAATGAAAAATATGTGACTATTTAGGGAAACTCAAGGTCAAATGAGGAAAGCTTATATTGTCATGAAAATATGACATCTGAACATCTTTTTGTTTCTAAATGATTCAGTATATTGATTGGAATGATAATTTGAAAAGTGAAGCCTTTGAATATATGTTTGCAATTGAGTTGTATATTCTTTTTCCCTAACATTCACTCTATCTCAGAAGGAAACATCCTGGTCAGATGTCTTCTAGAATATAAAATTTGAGGAAAGGTAGAAATTATATTCTTCCTATTTTTTGTTACTCTGAGGCCACTATCTAATCTCAATTTATTTCCAGGTCTCTAAGCCTGTTTACATCTATGTAGTTCTGAAACTCCTGTCTCAAAATGACAGAAAATAAGAAACACTACCAAACATTTGGGAGCTCTGGTGGCATAGTGCCTAAAGCACTTGACTGCTAACCAAAAGGCTGGCGGTTCAA
>NW_006921588.1:35707350-35724187 GCF_000298275.1 Orycteropus afer afer
CATGACCAAAATAGGTGAGACGAAGTCTGGCCATTCTTGCTTCCAAGGAGCATTCTGGCTGCACTTCCTCCAGGACAGACCTGTTAGTTCTTTTAGCAGTCCACAGTACCTTTAGCATTCTTCACCAGCACCACAACTCAAAAGCATCAACTCTTCTTCGGTCTTCCTTATTCATTGTCCAGCTATACCACAAATGGGAGGGCCTTATCAAACAGGACTTTATTCTCTCACAATTTGGAGGCTTTAAGTCCAAGCTCAAAATGCCAGGCTCTAGGGGCTGGGTGAAAGCCCCTCAACCTTGGGATCCAGCTCTGCCTCCTGCTCCCGGCCCACTGGAGCTAGAGGCGTTTCTTCACTCAGACAGCTGCTGACTGCTGAGGCTGACAAGCCCAAGATTGACAAGTGAAAAAGCACAGTCCCGATATTATCAAACCACACAGCAGGCCATTGATTTAAGTCCATTGTAAGTCCCAAGGTCAGCAGAGCATGGCAGGCTGCTGAACAACAACATGGCTACATGCAGGGTCCAAGTGTGCCATAAGCTAGAGACCATTCCCAAAGCTATTTCTTATATACAGGAAGCAGACCACATCCCTAACGCAGCTACTCAGCTGCCTATGGTAGATGCCACCATGGAGTTGATTACCAGGCACATCATTGGGAATAACTACCACCAGCTGCCCAGCCACTCAACCAGGCCCAGGCAAGTTGACACACAAACATAACCACCACACACCATGCTCACAAATGTTTCAAAGAATCCCTTGGCATTCATGCTATTTAATTTCTGCCATTCTGATATTGAATTTAAAGGACCTTGAATCTATTGAGCCATCCCTGGCCTGGCAGAAATGTCTCATCAGTGGTTGTCAATATGCTTGGGTTTTACCTTCTTGAATTCATGTCTGGACGTCTGCTGCTTTGGCATTAAGATCTGAAACTGCCATTCCTATTGAAGAAGGATCCTCTTACCTGTGCTAGAATATATTCCTATTTAAAGCAAGCAAACAAACAAAAAAAACAATGTTTCTTTGTATCTTGCTGATCATTGCATTTTTCACCTATTGCATGATCTTTCCAAAACCTAAAATATCATTTCTACTTTCAAAGGATCCATCTTTTATGCACTTACCACATTTATTTTCTTATGCTTTTAATGATTTTATTTCTATGTTGGATTCTATCATATCCCAGTGCTTTTTTCCAATTAAATCTTTCAACACTTTCTGCATGTTTAGTTTACATTTACCAAGGCTGGATGGATTTAGTAATTTTTATCACAACTTCAAAACAATGCACAAACCCTGCAAGCACTGCATGGACTAATTAATGGACCATATGTTGGTAAAGACTAAAATGGTTGTGCCCAACGAGTATCACTGTCTCTGTAGAAAGCAGTGTAGTTAGTCTTAGTTTGCACTGAACACAGCTGTTTTAATTTCTAAATGATCTTAAATTGAAAGCTCCTTAAAAGGAAAATTTTCTTCTATATATGACATATAACACTTTATCTGTTACAAAGTAACCAAATGCTTTTCTCCTTTCTTAAGAACATTAAACCAAACAAACAAACAAACAAACTCACTGCCATCTAGCGGATTCTCATTCATAGTGACCCCTCCTTCAGTTTCCCAAGTGGTATCTATCTCTATGAGAGTAGATTGCCCCCTGTCTTTCTTCCGTGGAGTGCCTGGTGGGTTTGAGCTGCCAGCCTTCTGGTTAGCAGTCAGATGCCTTAGGCACTAAGCCACCAGACCTCCTTAAGTATGCAAAATCAATTCATAAAGTAGATAAAAATCACTAATAACAATGGTTAAAATTCATTGTGAACTTAAAAATGTATAAAGAAATATGTTAGATAAATGGCTAAAATTTATTATGCACTTAAAGCTTACCAGAAAATGTACTAAATGATTAAAATTAAGGAGTTCATTTTATTCCTTAAAATAGCCTTGTAAGAAAAGCATTTTCAGCCCTGATTTACAGAAGAGGAAACTGGGCTGTTCAAGGGCGTAAGCTAGTAGTTGGTAGAGGTAGGATTTGAACACAGGTCTCTCTCACTTCAAAGCCACAAATTTAACAACTATGTTATGCTGTCTTCTTATTTTATTGTAGAGTTAAGTTTTACAGTAAAATTATAGACATGGGAGGAAAAAATGAAACATAATTAACAAATAATTCACATCTAAGATTTTAAGGAAGTTCTGCTTTTACTGACCATCTTGAAGATATAATTTATAAGTTACATTTTTAAAGGACAAAACTATATTAATATTGTTTTAATTATTTGATGGGAGCTCTGGTGGTTCAAACCCACCAGCCACTCGTTGGGAGGAAGGTTGGGCAATCTACTTCCTTAGTGATAGAAACTGCTTCGGAAACCCAAGAAGGGGTCGCTATGAGTCCGATCTGACTGTACAGCAGTGAGATTATTTGCTTGGTTTCCACACTGGGGCACTTTACATTGTTTCTATTCCATGTGATAGCTTTGTAAAACAGATACTTTCTCCATTATAAGAGATTTGAATACTGCCACACAGTTAAATATATGGAATAATTGTGGAATTCAAACCAGAGTCTACCTGGCACCAAAGTGATTGTGCCGTTTCTCCATGTTGATGCTTTTTTGAGAGGCAGAAACATGTCTAATCAGAGAGTGAAAATGTCCCCTTTGAATAGTGGTTTAAAAAAAGGTGTAGTACTTCTGCAGCCTTACTTTAATGACTCCAGGGATCTTCTAGGTCTGTGATTGTTTTGTGCTCTCAACAAAGAGTTAATTCTGGCTAATAGAGAAGTAATGTTTAGCATGAACTAAGGAATAGTTTCCCTTTTCCTTCATACATGATGTATACATGAGACTTAATAGATTTTTCTGTTAAGTATTTTAGATATGTCAGCAAATATGACAATAATATTCATTTTCCCCCAAAGTAATATACTTCTTGAGATTACAAACTTAAATTTCTGGTAAATGTGAGTAGTACTGTTTTGTAGGTTTATGCATAGAGACTACCTTCTTTCTTAAAGTCTAATATAAATATTTATTACAGGGTATTATATAAGACCCAGGTAACAATGCTTTTTTTTTTTTTTTTCCAGTAAAGAACCTGGAAATTAATTACTAACTATCCATCTGTTGGGAGCTCTGGTAGCATAGTGTCTAAAGCATTTGACTGCTAACCAGAAGGCTGGCGGTTCAAACCCACCAGCCACTCCTCGGAAGGAAGATTGGGCAATCTACTTCCATAGTGATACTGCCTTGGAAACCCAAGGAGGGGTCGCTATGAGTCGGATCCGACTCAATGGCAGTGAGTTTGTTTTTTATCCATCTGCTACAATATAAAATTATAGCATACAGACCTTAAACTTTCTTGCATACCAATTGTAAAGTATGCTAAACATTCTTTGAGTGAGATTAAGACATAAAAAACTGACCAACTCATTTTGCAGTTGTTAGACAGTGTTTGGCACCCCCAAATTGTGCATCTCTAAGAGATAATAATCATGTAAAGCTTTTGTTAAGATTACAAATAAGATGTTAACTATAAAGAAATTATCATCTTCCAAAGATAAGAAACCTGTCAGGAACAACTTAATTACAATGATAGATTATAACCATGCTGATTATTACATTTAATTTATAGATAATATACTCGATATTATAAAAAAAAAAAATACTACCACCAACAACCAAATTTTTTGCTGTTAAGTCACTTCTGACTCACAGTGACCCTTTAGGATGGGATAGAACACGCCTCATAGGGTTCCCAAAGCTGTAAATCTTTATAGAAGCAGAATGCCACTTATTTCTCCCGTAGAACATCTGGTGGGTTTGAACTACCAGCCTTTCAGTTAGCAGTTGAGCACTTAACCACTCAGCCACCAGGGCTCATCTTGTATTTGGCATTAGAGACTTTAAAGTGGTGTCCAGCTTAACCCATGTTTCTTAATATGATGGGATAGTCTGTTTTCATTATGTAAAGAGAAATAATTAAGGGAGTCACAACACATAAAGATAGATGTTCTTTTAAGTTAATTTATGAATTTACTGGAATCCCAAGGAAAATAAAAATAGGATTTTACCTCTTTGAATAGACAAACTGAACCTAATGGCTAGAAAAGTCCACAAAAAGAGGAGTAATATCTGATAGGTCTCACTCCATTAGATATTAAATCATTTTATAAAACTGAAGGAGTCCCTCAGTGGCAGAAATGGTTAAGCACTGACTACTAACTGAAAGGTTAGCAGTTCAAACCCACTCAGGGATGCCTCAGAAATAAGTCCTGGCAATTTGCTTCTGAAAAGTCACCTCCTTAAAAACCTTGTGGAGCAGTTCTACTCTGCGCATACGGATGGGGTCAGCATGAGTCACAATCAACTTTACAGCAACTGACAGTAATAAAACAACGTGATACTTGTCCAATAAAACCCACTGCTGTTGAGTCAGATCTGACTGATAGTGACTCCTCCTTGGGTTTCCAAGGCAGTGTCACTACGGAAGTAGATTGCCCCTTCTTCCTTCTGAGGAGTGGCTGATGGGTTTGAACTGCCAGTCTTCTGGTTAGCAGTCAGATGCCTTAGGAACTAAGCTACCAGAGCTCTTATACATAGCTCAATGAAAGAAAATATAAAGTCCAGAAATAGACCTAATTGCATGTGAGAATTATAATGGTGTCCTCTCAAATAGGTTGGGGAATGATCAATTACTCAGTAGATGCAATTGGAAAAACTGGGTAGCCATTTGGATAAAAGATAAATTCAGATTACTGTCTCACACCCTAATGCAAGATACATTTTAGTTGAATCAAATATTTAAAATAAAATGTAAACCACAAAACTAGTAGAAAGAAATGTGACAAATTTGTTAAAATCTTAATGTAGGTTTTTTTTGTAAAATGTTATGAAACATAGTAGCAATTAGAGAAAAGACTGATGAATTTAATTTCATTGTTGTTGTCAATGTCAAGTCAGACCCAACTCATAGTGACCCCTCCTTGGGTTTCCGAGGCAGCATCACTACAGAAGTAGATTGCCCCATCTTCCTTCCGAGGAGTGGCTGGTGGGTTTTAACCACCAGCCTTCTGGTAATTTCATTAAAGAAACTAAATGCTTTGGAGAGTCAAAATGATCATAAGCCAAAAAAAAAAAAAAAAAAAAAAGGAAACAGAGCAACCTGATCACAGAAAGGGGCTGGTTTAATTATTATATCTAGAGTTTCTAAAATTAGTAATAAAAAACCAACACTCCACTATAAAAATTAATGAAGGCTATCATCTTAGTTACTTAGTACTGCCATAACAGCAATACCGTAAGTAGATAGTTTGACAGAACAGAAATTTATTTTTTCACTGTTTAAGGAGCCTGAGGCCTTTGACTGCTAACCAAAAGGTTGACAGTTCAAACCCACCAGCCATTCCACAGAAGGAAGACTGGGCAGTCTATTTCCAAAAAGATGTACTACCTTGGAAACCCAGTGGGGGTCGCTGTGAGTTTGAATCGACTCAATGGCAGTGAGTCACTGTTTAGGAGACCAGAAGTCCAAATTCAGGGTGTGACCACAAGGAGATGGTCTTCTTTGTCTACATTAGCTTCTAGTAGCTGCCAGCAATCCTTGGCATTCCTTGGCATACAGATGCAGCTATCTCATCTGTCTTCCTCTTTTGTGTTTGTTTCTAATCTGTTCTTTTTGTAACTCAGAAGTGGTTAGGTTTAGGACCCAATCTACATGGGTATGCCCTTATTAAGGTTGGAAAAGAAAAGCCTCTTTCCAAATAGGGTGATATTTATATGTAAATATATATGTACATATAAATATCAGATTTCAACAATATTTTAGGATACATAATTCAATCCCTAATTGTTATGTACAGATAGTTCACAAATAAAGACATACAAATGTCTTCTAAGGTTATGGAAAGATCCTTAGCCTCACTCAAGAGAAAATGCGAACTCAGACAGTAGGAAAGTATCATTTGCTGCTTCTCAAAATTGGAAAAATGGAAAGAAAAACAACAACAAAGAATCTGTTGAAGTTGTATGTACACAATCCCTGACACACTTAGTGGGGGTTATGAATTGCACAACTCCAGTAGAGAGCAATTTAGCAATATGTTTTTCCAAATTAAAAACACAGGTACAATTATGACTCAGCAATTCTTATCTTACATATTAGTTTTACAAATATATTTCAATATATGTGACACTATTTATAAGAAGATAATCCTTGTAGTTTTGGAAACAACATATATGTTCACCAATGGAGGAATGCATAAATAATTGTGATATATACATTCAATTGAATTATATAGAACTTGAAAACAGAGGTGGATCTATACACAGTAATGTAGAAATATTTCTAGATTATACTTTTAAGTAACAAAAGCAAGATGTAAAGCAGTGTGTAGAAAGAATTTTATTTGTGTGAAAAGAAAACTGAATAGTTAATGCATGTTTATAAAAACACATAAATAGACGGATACACAAGGGACTGTTACCAGTGGTTGCCTCTGGGGTAGAAATCTAGGTGGCTGGGAGAGAAGGATAATTACTTGTCATTATACATTTTTTTTTTTTGTTTAGTTTTGTGCTTATATTTATTCTTAAAAAATAAATACAAGATTAATATGTGGGGAAAAGTGGGAGTCATCAACCTGCTGTATAGGCCCAGCTAAGCAAGGTAAAAAAGATTATATTCTTGGAGTTACTTAACTGCCCTAGAGTCAAGAGTGATATTAAAACATTTCGTGAGCTGGAAGGGAGGAGGAAAGGGGAAGAGATTTAGTTACTATGCAACAAGTGTGCTGCCCTAAGAGGGTGACTAAGTTTCTAGCAGGACTGCAACCCATAATTTTTCCATTCTGGTTATCACTATAGTTCAGCCAAATTTAAAACACTTAAGTGTGTTCCAGTGTCCCTTCCTCAGCCATGATTGACCGGGCTGAACTGGTTTGAAGTCTTGCGATAAACAAACTATGGTACATCCATCCCACCAAACCAAACCAGGTGCCATCTCATCCGTTGTGGCTTACTGGTGACTCCATGTGTGCAGAGTAGAACTGCCCTATAAAGTTTTCAGGGTTGTGACCTTTTGAAAGCGGGTCACCAGGACTGTCTTCTGAGGTACCTCTGGGTGTATTTGAACCACAAGCCTTCAGTTAGTAGTCAAGTAGTGCTTAACCATTTGTGCTACCCAGGGACTCTGGTATAATAATGGAATATTATTCAGTGATTAAAAAAAAAAAGAGCTATAAAATCAAGAAAAGACCTGTAGCAACCTTAAGTGGATACTGCTTCATAAAAGAAAGCTGTATTAAAAAAAAAAAAAAAAACCTGTATAATTCCAACTATATCGTTGTTGTTGTTGTTGTTGTTGTTATGTGTTGTCGAGTCGGACCTGACTCATACTGACCCCTCCTTGGGTTTCCAAGGCAGTATCACTACGGAAGTAGGATTGCCCAACCTTCCTTCTGAGGAGTGGCTGGTGGGTTTGAACCGCCAGCCTTCTGGTTAGCAGTCAGATGCCTTAGGCACTATGCTACCAAAGCTCCCCCAACTATATGACATCTGGAAAAATTAAACTATACCAAACTAAACACACTGCCGTAGAGTTGGATCCAGTTCATAGTGACCCCTCCTTGGGTTTCCAAGGCAGTATCCCTACAGAAGTAGATTGCCCAAACTTCCTTCTGAGGAGTGGCTGGTGGGTTTGAACTGCCAGCCATCTGGTTAGCAGTCAAATGCCTTAGGCATTATGCTAGCAGATAGTGAAAAGGTTAGTGGAAATGGAGGGCAATGAATACAGCACGGTGCATTTTTAGGGCAGTGATACTGTTCTACACGATACACTACTAATAGTGGATATAGGCATTATGCATTTGTCAAAATCTGTAGAGTTGTACAACACAGAGTGAACCATGATGTAAATTATGAACTGAACCTTAATAATAATGTATCAGTATCAATCGATTGTAACAGATACACATCAGGATGCAAAATGTTAATGATAGAAACTGTGAAGGGGGAAGATGAACTTAATACCTGCACAATTTTTCTACACACCTAAAACTGCTCTAAAAATAAAGTCTATTCAAAGGTAAGTTAAAAATGAACTCTTACCAAACAAAGTAATGATAAATGCCCCAATAGAATATGGACCATGAGAATAAACACATTTATAAAAGAAGAAATGTAAATGCTCAACAGACTTAATGAATAACCAATGGAATGCACATCTAAAAACTTTTATCAAATTGGGAGGCATTGTTAAATGACTGTACTTAATATTGCTTCCAAAAAACCAAACTCACTGCCTTCATAGTGACCCCTCCTTGGGTTTCCGAGGCAGTATCACTACGGAAGTAGATTGCCCAACCTTCCTTCTGAGGAGTGCCTGCTGGGTTTGAACCACCAGACTTCTGGTTAGCAGTCAAATGCCTTAGGCACTATGCTACCAGAGCTCCTTAAGTATTGAAAAACCATAGGTTGCTGTATTGACAGAGGGAATATAAATTTGTATAGTCTTCTAGAAAGCCTTTTAGCAGTATTTATGTACGTGAGAAGACCAAGTAAATGCCATCAGTGATCATTATCAGTCATTTTCTCTGAATGGGTTATTTTTATTCTAATCTTTATGTTTTTTCTATATTTTCCAAAGTTTCTACCAATAAAAATTTGCTGTTTATATTCAGTCATATTAAAAAACAAACCAAAACAGTTGCCACTGAATCAGAATCAACTTATTGCCACCCCATGTGTATCAGAGAACCGTGCTCCATAGGTTTTCAGGAACTGATTTTTTGGAAGTAGATTAGTCACCAGGCTTTTCTTCTAAGGCACCTCTGGATGGCCTCAAATTTCCAACTTTTCAGTTGGTAACCAAGCATGTTAACCATTTGTGCTATGCAGGTATTCCTCAACCATACTGATGTCCCAAATTAGGTATATCCACAACTTTCTACAAAGGATTATATCTTGGATTTAATGATTATCGAGTAGTTTCTGTATAGCTTGACACTGTTATTTACATATTGTTGTTAGATGCCATTCACTTAGTTCCGATTTGTAGAGACCGTATGTACAACTGAATGAAACACTGCCCAGCTATGGGCCATCCTCACCATCCTTGCTGTAGTTGAGCCCATCATTGCAGTCACTGTGTATGGTGGTTAAGTTTGTGTGTCAGCTTGGCTGGGCCTGGTTGAGTGGCTGGGCAGCTGGATGTAGTATTCTCCGTGATGACACTGGTAGTCAACTCCATGGTGGAATCTACTGTGAGCAGCTGAGTAGCTGCCCTAGGGATGTGGTCTGCTTCCTGTATGTAAGGAGAAGCCTTGGGGATAGTCTGTAACTTATGGGACACTTGAACCCTGGATGTAGCCATGTTGTTGTTCAACAACCTGCCATGCTCTGCTGACCTTGGGACTTACAATGGACTTAAATTAATGGCGTGCCTTGTAGTATGGTAATAACGGGACTGTGCCTTTTTACTTGTCAACCTTGGGTTTGTCAGTCTCAGCAGCCCGCAGCTGTCTGAATGAAGAAAAGTCTCTACCTCCAGTGGGCCGGGAGCAGGAGGCAGAGCTGGACCCCAAGGCTGAGGGACTTTCACCCAGCCCCTAGAGCCTGGCACTTTGCACTTTGACATAAAGCCTCCAAATTGTAAGAATAAATTCCTGTTTGTTGAGGCCATCCCATTGGTGATATATTCTTGTCAGAGCTGCACTAGGTAAGCAGAACACTGTGTCAATCCATCTTGTTGAGGGTCTCCCCCTTTTTTGCTGACCCTCCACTTTACCAAGGACAACGTGACCAAAGTAGGTGAGATGAGGTCTGGCCATTCTTGCTTCCAAGGAGCATTTTGGCTGCACTTCTTCTAGGACACATTGGTTTGCTTTTCTGGCAGTCCTTGGTACTTTCAGTATTCTTTGCCAACATCACAATTCAAAAGCATCAACTCTTCTTCGGTCTTCTTTATTCATTGTCCAGGTTTTACATGCAGATGAGGCTTTTGAAAATACTAGGGCTTAGGTTAGGCTCACCTTGGTCTTGAAAGTGATGTCTTTGCTCTTCAGCACTTTAAATGGGTCTTGTGAAGCAGATTTGCCCAGGGCAATAAGATGTCTGATTTCTCAACTATTGCTTTCATGGGTGTTGATTGTAATCAAGTAATATGAAATCTTTGACAAATTCAATCTTTTCTCCATTTATCATGATGCTGCTTATTGGTCCAGTTGTGAGGATTTTCATTTTCTTTATGTTGAAGTGTAATCCATACTGCAGACTGTAATCTTTTATCTTCATCAGAAAGATTAAAGGTTTAAATACGCTGCATTACTTGGTGGTAAAGTTAAGTTGGAGTTGTCAATAATCTAGTATTGTACCTGTGCCTGGGTTTGTAAAACAATTTATTAATTTATCACTTTGTTAGGAGTCTAACTATTTTGGGATTTGGCTTTAAATATATTTTAAATAAAATATTTGAAATTTGAGTTACTTAAGCCCTGCATTCCCTGGGTGGTACAAATGGTTAATGCATTCAGCAACTAACCTAAGGGCCCACCTAGAGGTGCCTTATAATGAAGACTTGGCTATGTACTTCCAAAAAAATCAGGCATTGGAAACCTGTGGAGCACAGTTCTCCTTTGATAACACACTGATCTCCTTGAGTTGGAATGGACTCATTTCCAACTGTTTTTGTTTTTTTCCACTAAAATCACAGGTGAAAATGAAAAAAAAAAAAAAAAAAAAACCCACAACACTCCTAATGTGTTTTAAACTTCTTCTGTGACTAGCATAATTTAAAATTGAGATTTTTAAAGTTTGATTAGGTGGCATCCGCCATTTTTGTCGTCACTCTTACACCTCTGATCAACTCTGTGCTTACTGTTTATGGGTGGAACAAAGTTGCTTAAATTAGCCCAAGCAGATAGATTGGGTTTAATATTTTACTTTGTTTTCATCTAAAAAGGACACAGTCAATATAATAGCAGAATCCTTTATATTTCTTGCATGCATTGGTCTATGTAAAAGGTTAGGAATCACTTTATTTTTATGTATGTTGTAATTTTTTAAATGAAGAGAAAAAGAATAGTGAATAGTGCCAAAATTATTATTTTTAAATGTTTTGGATATTAAATCAATGATAATAATTATTATTATTGAAAGTACTTGAAGTTGCTTCAAAAATACTAAAAAATTTTAATTTGTTTAGGTTACTATAATTAAATTTTGCATACAACTCAATGTTGTATATGTGTTACCTTAAAGGCAGATGCTTACTTCTTCAGGAGTTTGGGTTGGGAGAAATAGTTCATTGTCTTTACTCATCAAGCGTTTAACCCACCAGCCACTCCGTGGAATGAAGACTGGACAATGTACTTCTGTAGAGATACCGCCTGGGAAACCTAAGGAGGGGTCGCTATGAGTTGCATCTATTCGACGGCAGTGAATTTTTTTATGCATATTATGCACTCGTGATAACAAAGATGCCAAAGACTGATCTCTTTCTAAGACTCTTAAGAGTTTAGTTAAAGGAGACAAATGTGAAGAATGATGAATTCAATGAGGTGTTATAGCAGCTATGGTTAAAGTCTGCACTAGGGAACTGTTTGGAACCCAAAACAGACAGATGTGATGGGGGAAGGGGAAGCTGATGAAGAGTTTATATTTGACAGATGGTAGGTCAGCTCAGTGATGTGGGTAAAAGGAACTATGCAGAGAGAGGAAGCATCAGGAGAAGGTAAAGGGTATAAAGCATTCTGGCTTCCCTTTGGGGAAACAAGATGTAGTGAGGTCAATAAGTTGCACACCTATAAAAGTTGAATTGGCAAAGATTGTGTGATAGATGTATTTACAACAATGACAAAAAAAAAAGAAAGAAAGAAGGTAGCTGCTGAAGCTGCTTATGTAAAACCAAACACCTTATGGTATTTGGTTCCTTGTTTGGAGGTTTAGGGCCATGGTTTCATGGGACATTCCAGTCTGGTAGTGTAGTGCCTAAGGCACTTGACTGCTAACCAGAAGGCTGGCGGTTCAAACCCACCAGCCACTCCTCAGAAGGAAGATGGGGCAATCTACTTCCATAGTGATACTGCCTCGGAAACCCTAGGAAGGGTCGCTATGAGTCGGGTCCACCTCGACGGCAGGTAACAACAAGAACAACAACATGTTTAGTGTTTCCATTCTTCCTCGGAGTTCCTTGCATTTATAAGCTTGCCAGCAGCCTTCCAAGGCACAACAATTGGTTTCTATCCACCTGGAGCAACAGAGGAAGAACAAGAGCCAGGGATAAGAGGAGGAAATGGAATGTGTGGCTCATTACCTCCATGAACAACTGCCTCCTTTGCTGTGATACCAGAAAAACTGGATGGCACCTGGCTACCATTACTGAACATTTTGATCAGTGATTATGAAGAATTCTGATCAAAAGGGGGAAAATGAAGCCCAGAATTTCAAATTGTCATTGACTCAGATTTTCTGGAGCCATGGAGGATGGATTAACCCCTGAAACTAGTCCTCTAAAATAATCTTTAAATCTTGAACCACAATTATCCCCTGAAGTCTACTTAAAACTAAACAATAGCTTAACTAGTAAAAAACATCTGCCTTGAGCATTATGCTCTTTTAAGAATTATCTATATGAGATCAAATCAACACCAGCAACTTTATCTGAAAGACCAGACAAAAACCTTAGGTGAGTTTGTGTTAATGGAGGAGGAGTAACTCAGAAAAAGAGAGTAAGAATGATTGCACAATCCAAAGAATGTAACCAATGGCACTGAATTGTAGATGTAGAAACTGTTGAATTGATTTATGTTTTACTCTGTATATTCTCAACAACAATAAAACAAAAATAAATAAATAAATAAATAAAAAGATGTAGAATGATGTAGCTGGAATTTAGATTGCAAGTAGGAAAAGAGAAAATGTTGTCAGCACCATGTTGGGAAAAGCCTTCTGAACCAAACCAAAAATGTCCCAGCTTATTGTGTAGGCAGCAGTCAGCTACCAAGAATTTGTTTTCTCCTTTAAGCAGGGGAAAATCATCATCTTTCCCACTGTAAAGGCAGGAACTCTTGGTATTGATAATAATTGACCCATACTTCCTTGGCATCACCCAACTAAATATTTTGAAGTTTTTTTTTTTTTAAAGAAAACTTTTTTTTTTTTTTAAATGAATTCTTAACAATGCTTCTCTAAGAAAAAACAGATAAAATAGGTGGAGAGTCCTTGTTTTGTTGTTGTTAGTTGCTGTCGAGTCGGCTCTTACTCATAGCAACCCAATGTACAACAGAATGAAGCACTGCCTGGTCCTGTGCCAGCCTCACAATCCTTGCTATGCCTGAGCCACTTGTGGCAGTTAACTGTGTCAATTCATCTCGTTGATGGCCTTCCCCTTTTTTGTTGACCATCCACTTTACCAAACATGACATATTTCTCCAGGGAATGGTCCCTTCTGACAACATGACCAAAGTAGGTGAGACGAAGTCTAGCCATTCTTGCCTCTAAAGAGCATTCCGGCCGCACTTCTTTCAGGATGTATTTGTTAGTTCTTCTGATAGTCCATGGTACTTTCAGTATTCTTTGCCAACACCACAACTCAAAAGCATCACCTCTTCTTCAGTCTTCCTTATTCGTTGTCCAACTTTCACATGCATATGAGGTGATTGAAAATACCATGGGTTGGGTTAGGCGGACAATCTACCTTCCGTAGAGATGTTGTTGTTGTTGTTGTTATGTGCCATTGAGTTAGACCCGACTCATAGCGACCTCTCCTTGAGTTTCCAAGGCACTATCAATATGGAAGTAGATTGCCCAACCTTCCCTATGAGGAGTGGCTGGTGGGTTTGAACTGCCAGCCTTCTGGTTAGCAGTCAAGTGCCTTAGGCACTACACAGCCAGAGACCTCAGAAACCCAAGGAAGGTTTGGTATGAGTCGAATCAACTTGACGGCAGTGAGATTGACTTTGGTTTGAGTCTCCAAAGAGACATCTTTGCTCTTCAACACTTGAAAGAGGTCTTTTGTAGCAGATTTGCCCAATGCAAAGTGTCTGATTTCTTGACTGCTGCTTCCATTGGTGTTAATTGTGGACCCAAGTAATACAAAATCTTTGACAGCTTCTAACTTTTCTCCATTTATCATGATGTTGCTTTTAGGTCCACTTGTGAGGATTTTCATTTTCTTTATGTTGAGGTGTAATCTACACTGCAGACTATAGTCTTTAATCTTCATCAGTAAGTGCTTTTAGCAAGCAAAGTTGTGTTATTTGCATATCACACGTTGTTAATGAGTCTTCCTCTAATCCTGATGCCATGCTCTTCAGATAGTCCAGCTTCTCAGATTATTTGCTCAGCATAATAACAGTCATTGGAAAATTCATATCTTGGTTTAGAGAATACAACTTGTTAATTGAATGACTCAAAGTACTCTTAATTTGAAAACGACTGATGTAGTCCATCTCACTTGCAAGAAATGGCACCCAGTTTCTTCAACTGATGGAGGCAACAGAACGGAGCAGAACTGAAAATTGGAAACTCTTTTCAGGTGGAGTGTTCAGCCTCCTAAAATACACTCTGATTTTTCTTTCTTTTTTTGTTTGATTAACATGAAAATCTCAGTGTTTCCTTAAAATGATGTGGGAGGAAAATTATTATTTTGACCAACATAAAGGTGAATGCCCTACCATATTATTGTAATTAAAAATGAAAAATTTGAAGTGGGACATTTTTAATTGATTGATCAAAATTCTCATGAAGATGCACTGGTGAAAAGCAGCACACATAGTATAGTTTAGTGATGAATATTTTGTGATTGAGCATTGTTTTTCTAAATACTTGTGTACTTCATTGAGGTGCATTATTTGGTTTCTTAGTTTACTGTATTCTTGCTTTCATTGTGCATTGGATTTCTTTTTTTATTGCCATCATTAGTTGGCCATGAAGTTTCATTTTTTTAAATTTTTCTTGTGATGTTACAGGTTTTATTTTTTGTCTCATGGACAATGCATATGCCACTCCATGCAAATGTTTGTTGAATAGAAAATTCTTTAAAGGTGCACCTTAAGTTGGTATGAATTTATACTAAATTTTCTATTGAGCCATTAAAAGTAGAGCTGTGTAAATATGATACTCTATTCAAAGTATAATTAGAGAACTGAACAATATTCCAAGTTAGTACTTTCTCCCATCCTACAGATACAAGGTTTATTTTCTAAGGATCTCTGGTGGTACAGTACTTAAGGCATTTGACTGCTAACCACAAGGTTAGTAGTTCAAAACCATCAGCCACTCCACGGAAGGAACATGGGGCAATCTACCATAAAGATTTACCACTTTAGAAACCCAATGAAGGTTGCTACGAGTTGGAATTTACTCAATGACAGTAAGTTTGTTTTTGGTTTGTCAAATATAGTTTCAATATTGTACATTTTAATATGCTATGGAAGGAAGACTGTGGGAACAATATTTACAATATACTTTAACTCTTACATTTTTACCGTGTCTTATAATAGTGAATATTATATCACACTATACTGGAATTAAAAAAAAATGACTTTTCATGTTTCATTGCCTTATTTTGTACACAACTGTGTTCTTGTGTTATTAGGCATATTTTGATGAACTTTATGTTAAGTACTTAACACTCTAGAATAGGATTTGTTCCCATGCCTATGACCAGGAAGGACAAGGTTTGCTTTTTTTAAAACAAACAAACAAACAAACAGCTTCATTGAGAGATAAATCATATAACATAAAATTTGCTACTAACATGTACAATTTAATTTTTTTTAAATATTCACAGAATATTTACAATATTCTGATATTTCACAGAATCATGCAACAACCAATTTTAGAACAGTTTCATCACATTAAAATGAAGCCCCATACCCTTTAGCAGTAACTCTCTTTTCCCCACTAATCTCCTCTCCCACTTCCAGCCTTGGCAACCACTGATCAACTTTATGTCTCTATAGATTTGCCTGTTCTGGATATTTCATATATAGTGAAACCTGGGAGAGCTGGACCTTGGCAGGACTGCCTTGTTTTCTGGGTCTCACAAGTTTTCCACGTTTCACAGGGGCAGTCTTACCACTTTTCTGTCATTCTATTAGTGGAAAATATTTGAATTTTCCTTTTTTGACAGCCTTACATAGCTTTTACTATAACTGGAAGCATTCAATATGTGGTCTTCTTCCAACTTTTTTTCACATGTGCAATTCTGGATAAGGCATTTTGGGGAAAAAAAAAAAAAAAACCTATTCTCTGGTAATTAAAGTTAATTGTATGTGGACTTGACCCTTAAGGTTTGGATATTCTGAATCTGAGTGATTCTTTCTACCCAGCCCCCATCCTAATGACTTGGATGCTCTTGTATTTTCTTACCATAGCAAAGACAGATGGATCAGCCAGGGAATTCTCCCACCAGGTCTGCCTCTCTGAAACCACAGAGTCAGGAAATGGAGTGAGAGTGCTCAGCTGAACTAGAGCAAGAGCTTTCCTAATGGGTAACTGTGACTTGAGAAATCATATCCATTAGATAAAGTGATTAAATATACATCAGTCCTTTGGCAGGGGAGCCATGAACATATTACAACAGAACATCATCACATGACCCATCTCTCTTGCTTGCAAAAGAGACATATTTTCACTTTTGACATGTACCACCCCTGAATTCCTTAGCTCAGTTGTAGAAAGCCATTCTTTTGTGACAAGTTTAATGCAGTTCCTAATTTTCTGTGAACTATAAAGTAGTAGTGTGGTTGATAAAATATTAAATAAGAACTATTTCTGACATGCTCATTCCCTTACCCTGATGGGTAGGTTTTTTTTTTTTTTTTT
>NW_006921588.1:35727559-35740878 GCF_000298275.1 Orycteropus afer afer
GTATCCTTCCCTTCAAGGCTCAGGGGTTCACGATTATCTTCTGTGTCTGTGTTAATTGGTTTCCCTTTTCTTTGTTGAAGAGGGTCTTTGCAATCCTTCTGCCTAGTCCACCATCTTGCCGGAACTCAGGTTTTTGTTTTATATTACTCTTCTTTATGGTTTATGTTTTTTTTTTTTGTACTTGTTTTTTTTTTTCAACTCTTCACATGAAAGCCTTTATGTGCAAAAACTAGACTTTTTTTCACTTAGATATGCATATATTAAATACTTAATTAGAAAATAGTCATTTTGTGTGCAAATTACTCCTAACTTTTCAAATATATTATTTTTCTAAAAATAATATTTAAAGATTATTTAGTTATAAAGATGTCACCATCATAATAACATTCACCTTGACTGTATTTATAGCTGTAGAAATTCCCATTTCTTACTCTTAGTTATAACCATCTTTTGCTTAATAATATACTGCCCAAGATATATTAACACATTTGCTACCTACCTGCATTTGGTAATGTAGGCATGAAAAATGTTCCCTTTGAGCTATGAGTAACCTTTCTCTTTTTCTCTGGTGTCGATCAGCAGGCAATCACAAAATGTATGACAGTGTGTTTAAAATCATGGCATTGTAGTAGAAAATGCCCTCACAAAATAGAGTACTACCTCTTCATTTTACAGACAAGTCACAGAGACCACCAATCAATGTGCCTAGGATAATAGGAACACAGTTAAAGAAATGATAGAAAGTAATTGTCATTTTCAAAAGTTCACTAGTGAATTTCTGTGGCAGACTTCACACATTCTGATTTCTCCCCCTACACACACACAAATAAAAATTTCTCATCATTTTTCTTAAATATCTAAACCCTTAAAATAAGCATAGATTAAAGGACAGACTAGCCGGCTCTGATTTGACTGGTTTTGGTGGTGCTGTGGCACATAGTAGGAATGCCTAGCTTCATAAGACTAAGTGGTGGGGATATTGCACACTACGAGATCCGTCCGAAACAGGCCAGGACAACAACGGAAAAGAGGTGGCTGACGACGAGGGATATCTTCACTAGCCTATTTGATAATCTTTCTGATTTTGATAAAGGCTCAAGTTACCTGTAAATCATCTATGTAGGAAAAATATAATCTTAGAATTTTCATATAGAAAAGAATCTTCCAGATATCCTAGTCCAAACCACTTATTTTGTTAATGTGCTTGTACTCAGAGATAGTTACAGCATACCAGGTTATAGAAAAAATCCACAAACCAAAGGTTTCCACTGAAAACTAACATGCAGATCATGTATGCTAATTTGAAATATTTTTATGTTCATGGGGATTCTAGGCTTCGCTGACACACTGCCTGTTATCTACTCAGTGTTCTTAGTAAAATTTTGTCCTAATTTAAAATGTATTGAAGATATTCTACTTTATAGAAATTTTTATTTTTTCTGACTGGTGAGAATATTTAATATACCTAAATTGTCAGATGAAGAGAAAGTACTAAGTAGATAAGTAAAACATCTGATTCAATGCAGACATTGAAATAAATTAATACAAATGATGTCTGTCATTTTTTTAGCAGTGGCTGCTGATTGTTGTTGTTTGTTGTTGTTGTGTACCATTGAGTCAGATCCGACTCATAGTGACCCCTCCTTGGGTTTCCAAGGCAGTATCACTACGGAAGTAGATTGCCCCATCTTCCTTCCGAGGAGTGGCTGGTGGGTTTGAACCTCCAGCCTTCTGGTTAGCCATCCAGTGCCTTAGGAACTGTGCTACCAGAGCTCCTAGGCTGCTGATTGGTACTGTTATTTCAATGAGCAGGGTAATAGAAAAGTATGTGAAACATTAGGCATGAGTTGCAGAACTTAAGGAACATCTCTTTTTTTATTATTATTTTTATTTTTATCGTTGAAATCCTTTCTACTTTTAGTTTGTAGGAAACTATAGGTATGAACTGCTAAGTCCATGGGCAATGTCCAACCTCATAAGCATCTGTGGGGCGGGGAGAAGGAACTTGCTTGGAATGGGACCAGGAGGCATAGCCAGGTTGGCACTGTGGCAGCTCGCAGCTGGCTCCTGCGGCGGGGCTGCAGCCCTGGTGACACAGCTCTGCGTGCAGTCTTCAAGCCACAGCGGCAACCGAGCTGCAGCTATCTAAGCTCCTGTGCCTGCCACTGTGAGTGCCTGCTTAGTTAGTCTACCCTGAGGATCAGTGCCTCCGGGAAGACACTAGGCTGCTGCATCTCATCTTCGTCCCTTTGGGCTTCTGATTCAGCCAGGATCCCCAGGGGCTGCTCAGGGAGCACCCATGCACCCAGAGGCAGCCAATTGCAGGTGCAAGTTTGCAAACTGAGAGACTTCAGGAGCTAATGGAGAGCTAGAACAGCTTGTCCCAGGGAGAGGGTGAAGGGGGTGGTTGCCTTGATATAAATGTGCCCAAATATATACAAAGATATGTACTATATATAATATGTTCAAACAATGTACAATTATGTAAAGTGCTCTTTCACAGAACATATAGTGGATATTAAGCAATGCATGCCTGTATATAACAATCAACAAAGGAATTCCACAAGGTGAAGGTTGTGTATTAGCTGGTTGTCATTGCTTTATGAGTTGCATGCAGCTACACATCCTCTTGCCTCTTCCCCTTTGAGAATCACAGCTTGTCATCTGGGAAGTGGTCAGTATCCTCCATGTGGTCTCTGGGAATGGACTCCCGATTTGGATACCCATGATGTGCTGTAGGAAAAAGTCTTAGTTCTTCTGGAGCCCACTTGTGAAAGGTTGCTTCTTTCTCATGTAAGTCCTAGGTTTGGGTTGCCAGATTTGGCAAATAAAATTACAAAACACTCAGTCAAATTTGAATTACAGATAAACAGCGAATATATTGTTTAGTGTATCTCGCACACGCTTTTTAGGACTTAGACTAGAAAAAAAGTAATCATTGTGTATTTGAAATTAAAATTTAACTGGACATCATCTATTTCATCTGGCAACCCTATTACAAGTTTTTCTTAAATGTTCATCCTTTGCTGTCTCCTCATGACCCCATTTCAAAATCTCTAGATCAAAGTATATTAGATCCCTTAAGGTCTGAATACATGGATTTTTAAATGCATGTGAAGGATGTAAGTTGGAGAAGTGTAATTTAGTAGTCAATTCCAGGTATTTTAGACACTGATTCCTGGATCTATTTTCAGTGTTGTCATTTATTGATTGCTTCACATAAGGCCTTAATGTGCTTGTAACTCAGGAGAATGATGGAATAGTATTTACAGTGCCACAGGTGTGTTTTGAGCATTAATTAGTTAATTATAAAACACTTAGTTGAAAGGCATTCCAAATTCAGATCTCAAGGCTTTTCACCTCAACTGGGGTCTACTTAAATAGCACTTTACCAAACTAAGAGAAACAAATACAACTCATACATGAGGTACATCACCTCCAGGAAAGCTGCTCTCGTACTGTGTCTACCTGCCTGAAAGATTTTCTTGCAGCGTCAAAGGCTGTCTAAGAGCAAAGATTCATGAACCCTTTGGATTTAAATCAATCTTGTGAAATTATTTTCATCTGTATTCTTAAATAGTTACTTGATATTATTAAAGTGTCTTATGTTTTGAACCATAGTGCCTAAGGCACTTGACTGCTAACCAGAAGGCTGGCGGTTCAAACCCACCAGCCACTCCTCGGAAGGAAGGTTGGGCAATCTGCTTCCGTAGTGACACTGCCTCGGAAACCCAAGGAGGGATCGCTATGAGTCTGGCCGACTCGATGGCACCTAACAACAATAACAACAACATGTTTTGAAGCAAGAGTTGTAGGTGTGAGTGAGGACAACAGAATACTCCAATTATATAAACTCCCAGAGGGGAATAAGAGGAGGAAAAAGGAATGGGCTAGAAAGATGGAAAGAGACAGAGTGGCCAGACAAGTACCTAAAGATTTTAGACAAGACTCTCAACTCTAATGTATTCTCTCTAAACATCATTCTTATTAATTCAAAAACCCAACTCACTGCTGTTGAGTTGGATCTGACTCATAGCAGGTGGTATCTCTACAGAAGTAGATTGCCCATTCTTTCTCCTGAGTGGTGGCTGGTGGGTTTGAACCACCACCTTCATCTAGCAGTCAAATAAATACCACCATAATAAATAAAAACCTAAAAAAATAAAAAGGAAATTAGCAAACTTGTGTGGAAAAATGTGGCAGACATGTGGTGACTCACTCCCAGTCCCAAATCTCCATTTTATTTTTTTGTTTGAAATATCCAGCTCTTCAAACAAATGGAGTTCTGTTCAGTGTGAGGCTCAAACAGACTTGAATGATTATCTCAAAACTAATGTGCAGATGTCCTTTCTCTCTGTATATGTGTGTCTTTCTGAGTTTTTCCTTTCCTAGCTTTTTAACCTACTATCAGATATTATAGAATCTTTGGGCAGTGAAAATGATTAACATCCTGGTTGCTAACCAAAAGATTGGAGGTTCCAGTCTACCCAGAGGCCCCTCTGAAGAAATGCTTGACAATCTACTTCTGAAAAATCAGCCTTTGAAAACTCTATGGAGCACGGTTTTACTCTGACACACATGAGGTTTCCATGAGTTGGAATTGACTTGCAACTTTTTAAAAAAATCAGATATTACATAGGTATACTGTGCAATTTTGTATGTCTATACACTTTTCAATGTGCTGGGTTGCCACCTGAGCCCATGCTTTAAAATGTACAATGACAGGGTTATTTTGCACCTGCTGCATGTTTTGTAAGTTTCCAATTCCTTTTGGTGTGAAACAATAGCAGGCATTTCTGTAATCCCTTAGGTCACCAATGTGCTTGGTTTTGTTGTCAGGGTAGCGGCTGAACCATATCTTTCAAAAACAGATGATCAATTTTTTTCCAGCTTGGGCAGAGCACCTCCCATTCATTAAGAGAAATGTCCCTAGAGACATTTCTCTATCATTGACATGGTTCAAGCATATACTTTAAAACGTCTAATACATTTTATATCAAATAGCATTGAATTGTTTTAAAATCTGGAAGTATTACTAAATCTTTTAATTTTGTTGAGATGAATAAAAAGTGTTTGGTTTTCTGGCATCAAGACTGAGATGATCTGTGGAAATGCAAAGTCATGCTAGATTGCTTTTGGTGGCAGGGGGAGGGGTGGAAAGTTAAGTGACAACAACAACAAAAAAACTCCTCATGAGAACATTATGGTCTTTGGTATTAAATTTTGTAATGAAAGATTAGACCTAAGTAATAAGACGATTGTCAGGATGATTTATGTAGTTTTTAAATCCCTTGACCAATCCCATGGCCTTTTTTAGAAATTCAGTATGGCAGGAAAGAGTGCAAGTGTTCAGACATCATAGATGCTTCTTTTTTTCTTACTTATTTACTCTCTTTACAAAGTGATGGGACAGATTACCTTGCACAGTAGTAGAGGCTGATCAAAAGGCGCAGGGGAGCAGGAGGATGACATACTCTTTGTTGATACTTTGGCATGGCCTTCTCCTCCATCCTAGCTGTTTCAGGGCAGATGACAGAAATGCTCCTCAGCCTGTAAATCCCAATAAGCAGTCCTGATGACATAGAACTTTATCGTATGTTCTATGGTGGCCATTTTTAGTGCACAATATTCCCAAGATTCGAGGAGGATGGTAGAATGAACTGTTTTTCAGTAACACTACAAAATGTAATTTATATTGCCAATATTTGAACAATAAAAAAGTGTATATATATATATATATATATATATATATATATATAAAATCAGATATTCTCTTGTGGTGAGAATAAAAAGATATAGGATAGACACCGTTAGTTTTATTTTAGTAGGCGGTAGGGGAAAACTGGGAGCCCTGGTGGTGTAGTGCCTAAAGCACTTGACTGCCAACCAGAAGGCTGGTGGTTCAAACCCACCAACCACACCTCAGAAGGAAGATTGGGCAATCTACTTCTGTAGAGACACCATCTGGGAAGCCTAAGGAAGGGTCGCTATGAGTCGGAATTGACTTGACAGCAGTGAGATTTTTTTTTTTTTTTTTTCCTTTGAAGGGAAAACACAATCAAGGTTCTCAAAAAAACCTCGTTGCCATGGAGTTGGATCCGACTCATAACAACCCCTCCTTGGGTTTCCGAGGCAATATCCCTCTGGTAGCATAGTGCCTAAGGCATTTGACTGCTAACCAGAAGGCTGGCAGTTCAAACCCACCAGCCCCTCGGAAGGGAAAGTGGAAAATATACTTACATAGTGATACCGCATTGAAGCTCGAGGAGGGGGAGCTTTGAGTCAAGTCCGTCTCCATGGCACATAACAACAACATCCCTACAGAAGTAGATTGCCCAATCTTCCTTCTGAGGAGTGGCTGGTAGGTTTGAACCACCAGCCTTCTGGTTAGCAGTCAAGTGGCTTAGGCACTATGCTACCAGAGCTCCTAATCAAGAGTATCATTGGCATTCTTAATTTTGGGAACATAGAACTGTGGGACCTCAGGAGGGAGGAAAGCATTAAGACCTTCACCTTCAACAGGGCCTTCTTGCTTTTGATCTATTCCTGTTGAAAGAGACCTGGTGGCACAATGGTTAAGTGTTCAGCTAAAAACTGAAAGGTTGGCAGTCTGAGCCCACCTAGCCCCTCCATAGTAGAAAGGCCCAGCTATCTGCTCCCGTAAAGATTCTTTGTCACATGGGCTTGCTATGAGTCGAAATCGACTTGACAATACAACAAAAACAACATTCCTATTCCGGGCAATAATGCCCTCTCTCCTATGTGTGTTCCTTTATTTTTTAAGAGCCTGATGAGCTCAACAACATGGTAAGAGTTTTCAAAAGGGGCCAAACTGAGTTTAAAGTCTGCCTCTGCTCCTTCCCTGGCAGGATCACATGAACGGGTCTAAGTCTCCGTGGATTGAAATAAGGATTATAGTACTTAGTACTGCTGCAAGCTTTATATTTCTAAGGTAGTACCTAACACAGCACACAGTACCTGCTTAATGAAATACTAATTTTCTTTTGCAGCACAATCAAACTCCATCTGCTTTAAGAAATCATATTCTCTCATAATGACCCATAAAGCTGTATAAAAACTCCATTATCACTGGCCAATTATCTCAGTTATGCACAACACACCTCAGCATGAATTTTGTCATGAAATGTCCTAAAAATAGCCTCAGAATAGGCATTCTCTGAAAGAACTTTGCGTACCACACTATCAAGATAATATATGTTTTGAAGCACGGATTTGCTTGCTATTTGCCCTTCCTCATGACAGCTGAAGTTTCTATTTAGGCCTCTTGATGCCAATCTGACATGGTGGCTGTATTATTTTAAATGTTGGAGTAATTGGGGTGTGTTATTATAAAATCTGCTCAGATACAATTTATCAATTATGAGGTCTGAATCATGGCCAAAGCTTCCTTTCAGTGCCTTGAGAAGAAGCTGCTTGTCGCAGTAACAAAGGACATGACTCAAATGCTGTCTGATTTGCACTCCTGCTTCACATCAGCAGCAGAGAATTTTATGTTTAGTGACCTTCTCCTCTCGCATATTTTGGATTTTCTCATCTACAAGTACAGCTGTGACATCAGTGATGGAAATTTCCATCTCTTCGTTTGTTATCTTGGTTACTTTCTTGCTTCCTGTGAAAGGGATTTTAGATGCTTTTTCATAAAACACATGGAAGGGATCATTAGAAGCACTTTCAAAATAAATCAGCTGTCATTTCTAGAGGAGAGAAAAATTATAGCAGTAGGTAATTTCATTTTGCCTTTTACACAAGGTCTAGCACATACTGATGAATTGTGACTATTATGATTATTTATACAGCTCATATATATCTTCTTAGAACACATTCTAGGGTTTCTCTTGACTGAGATGAATATTCTTTTAAGGTTGAACCATTTATTACCCAATCTAAACAATTACAAATCCTTAGTTTCATAGGATGCTTTCTCACCAAAAGGCTTTATTTTGTGGTTTCTCATATTTCACATTTGAGTTAGCTCCTCAATGATGTCTATTGGTGTCTTTGGTGCCTTTTTCAGAGGATAGCAGTGTCAGGTTCAAATGAAATAATAGACATTAAAAAGCTTTATGATGTTAAAAATATATCAAGCAATGGTATTAATGATGCTTCATTTATTCTAAGTTATGTAAGTGGTTAATAAATTTCCAGTAAGGTACTTATCTGAACTTGTTTGCTTAATTGATTAAATTGTGATGCTATGGAAGCTAATGCTGTGGATTGGATCCCTATAGGAACACTCAGTGGTTCTCCATGGAAAGACATGTTACAATCACTGACAATCTTCTGTGACCTTCACCAGTTGTCTCACACAAGTGAAGAACTGACCCTTAGCATGTTGAGATTTTATATTTATTTAGTGAGTCTTGTGTTAGTACCTCCCTAAGCACTTTACAAGCATCTGTATAAAGTAAATGACTTTGCATGCATTATCTGTTACAATGCACACAATAACATTATGAGGATGGACACTCTTGTCATCTCCACTTTTCAGATGTGAAAACAGGTTTAGAAAAGTAAAAATACTTTTCCATCAGACATAACCAGAAAATAATTGAGCTGGAATTCAAACTTAGGTCTATCTGACTCATAAACCCATTGCCATTGAGTCAATGCTGACTTATAGTGACTGTATAGTACAGAGTAAAAGTGTCCTGTAAGGTTTTCAAAGCTGTAAATCTTTGCAGAAGCAGACTGCCACATCTTTCTCCCATGGCGTGGTGAGTGGGTTCAAACTGCCAACGTTTCAGTTAGCAGGCTAGCACTTAACCACTGTGCCACCAGGGCTCTTATCTGATTCATTGTTCCTAACATTATGCTGTCTGTATTCCTCAATCCAAAGGCTACAGAATAAATTTGCCAAGGGGCAAGAGAAGCAATATTTTATTTATTTTATCTTTTCCCAGACCAGCCAAAAGATCTGGCAAATATTTTGCATCAATTAGGACTGCTACTTAGAAAACACACGTATCCTCAGTTTGTAAAATATTGGCATATTCAGGATCTATCAGAACTTGGAGCTTCCATATATGCAGGCTTGACTTTTGTATTCTTTTCAAAATAGATTTCGGTTGGAATCCTAAATGGTTGTCTCAAATATATAATTGTTCTTCTGCAACATATGTGCTCTTTATATCACCTCACTGAGAAAAATAAGCCTTATAATTATTTCATATGAATAAGACTTTTAACCTGAACTAAAATATATAGTTAATTTTAGGGCCTAGACAGATAACCAAATGGGGATCGATAAGAGTGGAATTGACTCAATGGCAGTGAGTTTTTTTTTTGGAGAAAGATGTTATGCAGGAGAACACTTTCTAGCTTGACATTGAAAAAAGACGATTTTAGAACCAAGTACAGTACACATGCTAAAAGCATTTTTGCAACATGAAAGTAGGAGTGGATGGGGACTTATTTACTGGAATTCTCCAAGAAAACTTTGTTGTGAAGGTGTTCTGGTTACTTCTGTGCTACTTTGACCGGAATACAATACAAATGGGATGCTTGAACAAACAGGAGTTTATTCTCTTAAAGTTTGGAGGCTATAAGCCTGAGTTCAAAGTGCCAGGCTCTAGGGGCTGGGTAAAAGCCCCTCAACCTTGGGAGTCAGCTCTGGTTCTTGCTCTCGGCCCACTGGAGCTAGAGGCTTTTCTTCACTCAGACAGCTGCTGGCTGCTAAGACTGACAAGCCCAAGGTTGACAAATGAAAAGGCACAGTCCCAGTGTTACCAAACCACATGGCAGGCCATTAATTCAAGTCCACTGAAAGTCCCAAGGTCAGCAGAGCATGGCAGGCTGCTGAACAATGACACAGCTACATACAGGATTCAAGCGTACCATAAGCTACAGACCATTCCCAAGGCTTCTCTTTATATACAGGAAGCAGACCACATCCCTAAGGCAGCTACTCAACTGCTTACAGTAGATTCTACCATGGAGTTGATTACCAGTCTCATCATGGGGAAATACTACATCCAGTTGCCCAGCCACTCAACCAGGCCCAGCCAAGTTGACACACAAACTTAACTGCCACAGCAGGTGAATCCTGAACTTAGCAATCTCTCAAGTAGGGTATGAGTCAGTCAATTGAATGTGCATACCTAAGAAAGATGCTGGAGGAGTTTCTTTTTTTAAAGTGTAGCCTTTAAGAGTTTCAATTTTGTGCATATTTTGTAATGTATATACTGATGTTTTACAGATGTATGTACAATTTAGCAAATGCATAAATTATTGGGGAGTGATCGATGTATTTTTAATTTATTATTATTATTATTTGAGTTTGTGAGTGTTCAAAAATAATTAGAGGCCCCAAACATCAGATAGAAAATTTTCTTTCACTTTTATTTAATGGATAAATCATTTTTTTTTTTTTTTAAAAAAAAAGAGGGGCACTATGATTAAACCATGATGTTTGGACCATTTTATTAATGGTCAATGAAACTCATTGCCATTAAGTTGATTCTGACTCATAGCAACCCCCTTTGGGTTTCTAAGGCAGTAAATCTTTACAGAACTAGATTGCCCCATCTTCCTTTCTCAGAGGGACTGTTGGGTTTGAACCACCAACCTTCTGGTTAGCAGTCAAATGCCTTAGGCATTTGTCACCAGGGATCCTTTTTCTTAATGATAGTTATCAAAAACATGGCCCTATAATTACCTATCTTCAAGAAAGGCAGGAAAGCTAACTGCAGAAGCTGTGGAGCTCAAGCTGGTGGACATGAGTGCACTCCACTTGAACTGCACACACTATGGAATTAATTGGTTCTTAGCACATTGTAGGGGTCATGATCAACTTAGTGTGGTAGGAAGTGACCAAACATGGCCATCTTTATATGGTGTTCTTTGAATAGACTGGTTCTGCTCTCATGGTGTCGTGGGTAAGGCATTTGGCTGCTAACTAGAAGGTCAGAGCTTCAAACCCACCAGCCACTTTGCAGAAGGAAGATGGGGTGATCAACTTCCGTAAAGATTTACAGCCTCAGAAACCCAAAGGAGGTCACTATGAATCAGAATGGACTCAATGGCAGTGAGTTTGGTTTGGTTTGTTTTAGTTTACCACTGATTGAAATCACCAGTGTTTCTCGCAAAAACTTGAAGCAACCCAAACAATAAGTTACTTTAATGTAAAAGTAATATATTATTACCATTGCAAAGTCTATATGTATATGTAGGAGCTCTGGTGGTGTAGTGCCTAAGGCATTTGACTACTAACCCGAAAGCTGGTGGTTCAAACACAGCAGCCACTCCTTGGAAGGAAGACTGGGCAATCTACTTCAGTAGAGATACTGCCTTGGAAACCCAAGGAGGGGTCACTGTGAGTCAGATTTGACTCCACGGCAGTGAGTTCAGTTCAGTTCATATGTATATGTGCAAATATGTTTGTGTGTTTTTCATTTCTCTGTTTGTTGTTGGGTGCTGTTGATTCCAATTCATAGCAACCCCATGTGACAGACTAGAACTGCTCCATAGGGTGTCTTGGCTGTAATAGGCTGTAATCCTTATGGAAACATCACCAAGTCTCTTTCCTGCAGAGCTGCTGGGTGGGTTCTAACCACCAACCTGTCAGTTAGCAGATGAGTGTTTAGCCATTGGGCCACCAGAGCTTCTTCTCCATTTTTAAGAGATTATACTTCCCCACATATCAGGGACAATATCATTATGTTAAGATATTAAAACATGTTATACCAGTCTTCATTTACTCATCATTTTGATGGATAGTTTTGCCATATACACAGAAATAATCTGAGACAGTTCCTATGTATTGACCACATTACTCTGGAAGTATGCCTACAAGACAATATATGAGACACTGGAATCTCCTAAAAATCTCGAAGTTAAAATTAAAAGCTCCTAGTATTTCCTGAATGAAATGACAGGTTAATGTAATTGATGCAATTATTATGTCTTGGCTTCCTTGAGATATAGACTGTTAGTAAAAAAGCAATTAGGAAAATAATAAATAAATGAAATAGCAATTCCTCTGCTTTTTTTCTCTTTGCCCTGTATTGTGTCATAAGCAAAAGTAATGTAATAGCCAGTAATTATAGGAAACCTTTCAGACTTTGTAATTGGATCTTTCATTTTTCCCCACAGCAACCGTGAACTAAGAATTTATTCAGAGATCTGCCTTAGTTCATTCTCGTGGACTCTTTCAGTGTATTTTTATGGGAATCTTAAAACAAAGAGACTCATATATGTATACAGGCATATTGACTAACCCGTTTTTTTTTTTTCATTTTTAGAATGTTTGTTGTTGTTGTTGTAAATATACACAGCAAAACCTTTTTGGTGTTGTTCCTCCCTCGTTAACATACACTCCCTGCCACCTAAGATTCCTACTGAATCTTTCCAGTTGCTGTTTTCAATTTGATTCCATATAAGTAGATGTTAAAAGAGCATAATGGTCAAGGTAGACATTCCTTACTACTTAAGTTAAACTAGTGTGTGATTTTAAGATGACTTGAGGGAATATTTCTGGTTCAACATTTAAAGATTATCTCAGGACAATAGTTTGAGGGGTTCATCTAGCCTCCATGGCTCTAGAAAATCTAGATTCCATGGGAATTTAAAATTCTGTTGTGTGTTTTCCCCCTTTTGATCAGGATTTGTCTATAGACTCTTTGATCAAATTTTTTCAGTATTGGTAATCTAACACCATTCAGTTCTGTTGGTCTCATGGCAAAGGAGACAGTTGTTCATGGAGGCAATTACACACTCATTCCATTTCCTCCTCCTATTCCTGACTCTCCTTCCTCTGTTCCTCCAGGCATGCACTTTTTTTTAAAAGCAAATATCTTTAGCCTATTAATGCCAGTTATTTTATCATCTACTGTCAAGTGCCCTATCTTAAGCAGAATGGAGTGGTAGAAAGCACTGGATGAGGAAACTCAAAATTTGATTTCTAATCATAGCTCCATTATAAACGTAAATATAATTTGGTGGCAAATTCTACTCTATAAACCTCAATGCCACCATTTATAAAAATGAAAAAGAATACTTGCATTTTATATTTCAGAACATTGCTGTGTATGAAGAGTTATAAAAATTATAAGCCAGTGTAACTCAACATATCTTTATATAGATGTATAGTTAAAAAAAAAAATTGGTAGCTGCTGAGTCTATTTCCAACTCATGAGACCCCATATGTTATAGAGTGGAATGCTTCGTAAGTTTTTCTTGACTATAATCTTTATGGAAGCATATCAAACTATTCTTCTGTAGTACCAATGGCTGGGTTCAAGTCACCAACCTTTCTGTTGGTAGGACAAAACATTTGTGTGTGTGTGTGTGTGTGTGTGTGT
>NW_006921588.1:35745565-35748780 GCF_000298275.1 Orycteropus afer afer
TTGAGGACTAAGGTGCGCCTGACACAAGCCATGATATTTCCAGTCACCTCGTATGCATGTGAGAGCTGGACAATGAATAAGGAAGACCGAAGAAGAGTTCATGCTTTTGAGTTGTGGTGCTGGTGAAGAATGCTGAAAGTACCATGGACTACTAAAAGAACTAATAGATCTGTCCTGGAGAAAGTAAGTGCACCCAAAATGCTCGTTAGAAGTAAGAATGGTCAGACTTCGTCTCATCTAATTTGGTTTTGTTGTCAGAAGGGACCATTTCCTGGAGAAGGATGTCATGCTTGGTAGGGTGGATGGTCGACAAAAGAGGAGAAGGCCTTCAATGAGATAGATTGACACGGTGGCTGCGATGATGGGCTCAACTATAGCAGGGATCATGGAGCTGGCGCGGGATCGGGCGGTGTTTCGTTCTGCTGTGCATGGGGTTGCTATGAATCAGAAAAGACTCTACGGCACCTAACAACAACAACAACCCACAAAATAAGCCTTTCTGCTACACATTAGATATCAGAGGGTTTACAATTACTTGTTCATGGCTTGAAGGAAATTAAGAGCAACCTACCTGTCATTTTAAATTTTATTTGCAAAGAGCAGTATGCCAGAAATTTGGCTTAAATAGATAAGCAAAGTGTTGCTTCTAGGTGTTAGTGATGGACAGGCCTTCTTCAATTAAGTTTCTGGGGATTGTTTTATTTAATTACAAAGGCAGTTTACCATATGAACTACTCAATGATTAAATTTCTAAACTCGTACCTGACGAATAAGCCAAATGAGTCATCAGTAAAGAGCTTCGTGGCTGAGGCCTTTGTGATAGGCACAGACACTAAGCCATATACTTCTGCATTTTGAAACTTTTAAAAGCACAGATGTCCTGTCCAATGTTTATCTTCTTTTTCTTGCTTTGGGCTAGCTGTCGGCAGACCTCAGTTTTAGTTCTGTCCCTGCCACATACAACCTTGTTACCTTGGACGAAATATTAACCCTCCACATGACATTTTAATTTTCTTATTTTCAAAATGAGGGATTGGACTTAGATTTTCTGTAAGCAAAAATGAATTTAGGGTAGTGTTTTAAAATGAGGTAAATAGGTGTTTAATAACATAAATTTTAATAGAGTAGGATAGAGTAATAGAGTAAGTAATAATAGAGTAAGTGAACTTTGTTTTGTGAAGAATTGTTTCATATATGTATACATCCTCATTAATAGTGTAAAACATAGTTTGCATATAAAACATGTTGTTGTTATTATGTGCCGTCAAGTTGGACCTGACTCATAGCGACCCCTCCTTGGGTTTCTGAGGTGATACCACTATCACCTCAGAAGATTGGGAAGTAGATTGACCAACCTTCCTTCTGAGGAGTGGCTGGTGCGTTTGAACCGTCAGCCTTCTGGTTAGCATTAAAGTGCCTTAGGCACTACACTACCAGAGCTCCCATATAAAACATAGTCATGGTCAAAAATTTTTGGAAAGAATTTCTCTAGTATTTTAATCAATAGCCCCCCTCCACTACATATGAGTTTGTTATCAAATGAAAGCTTAACAAATAATGCTATTTTCTAAGACAGTAATTTAATTATCACAGACTTAACAGTGTCTTGCCCCCAAACCAGCAGAACCATAATCATTCATGCCTGGAACACATATGTTGTAGCTTTTTTGGTTTTGTTGTTAGCTGCTGTCCAGTCAGCTCTGACTCTTGGGGACCTTATGTAGAGCAGATGTAACGTTGCCCAGTCCTGTACCAACTTCATGATCACTGGTGCGTTTGACTCCAGGCTGTTGTGCCAGTCCCTCTCATTGAGGGTCTCCCTCATTTTCACTGACCATCTATTTACCATACATGACGTCTTTTTCTAGGGGTTGGTCTTTCTTGACGATATGTCCAAAATAAGCAAATCTGAAATTTCATCATCCTCATTTCTATGGAGCATTTATAAGGTTCCTTGGCTCCTTGGTTTCCTTCCCCAAATTTGGTCCTGGAAAAGCAAATACTAGTAATAATTCATTCTTTTAGGGATAGGTGCATTTTGAAGTATTTGCTGCATCCTGAAAGTCAATTGATGATTAAATTTTAATGTTGGCTTTCCAGTACCCTGTTACTTTCAGAAAGAGGAGTCTGGTAATTGCCATTTGAGACTTGCATATCAAATCAAGATGATTACATTTAATGTAGTTATCTTAAGGAATTCAAATTTTTATTTGCATTTCCAGACTATTAAATAGATTTTAGTGGTCTTGGTCTTAGAAGACTGGAGTTAAGAAGAATTGTTTGTTTTAACATAGACATTTATTTATGGACTATTTGAACCAATGTCTGTATACTGTTAAAGTCTTATTAAAATATTTCCTCTGGAAATATTTAACATAGCATTTTCTCTGGGATTTTCTTACAATAAAACTGATTTGTGTGTGTGTGTGTGATTTGACCATCCTCTTGAATGGCACCTAAGGTATAGCTGCTCTGTTCTCTATTTTTCTATCTGGAAAAATAATGTTTATTATAGTATTGAAATTGTTTAAATATGAAAATGCTTTTATAGCACTCTGATTCACAAATTCTATACTTTTTGAAGGAACCAACCTGTCTGAGAAACTAGCTGTGTGGTAACATGTCAAACACTGAGTAAAATAATTATTTTTAAATTAGGAATAATTCTGAAAAAAAGAAATAAAGTTTTCTAAATTTGAAAGAACTGAAGCATGTGGAATGTGTTACGTACAGTGTTGTATATGATGCTACTAAGTATAACTGTATTCAGAGTTCATCAGTTTAATTCGATATGATTCAAATTAGTATCACTTTATTTGATAGTTAGGAGCTCTGGTAGTGTAGTGCCTAAGGCATTTGACTGCTAACCAGAAGGCTGGAGGTTCAAACCCACCAGCCACTCCTCAGAAGGAAGATGGGGCAATCTACTTCCATAGGGATATGCCTCGCAAACCCAAGGAGGAGTCACTATGAGTCGGGTCCGACTCGATGGCACATAACAACAACATCTAGAACAAGAGAATGATGGAAACCAAGACTCAAAAAAGAAACTTGAGGACTGACAGCCCACATGAACCACAGCATCATTTATCCTGAGACCAGAAGAACTAGAAGGTGCCTGGCTACCACTACCAACCATTCTAATCATGGACACAACAGATGGTCCTGGACAGAACGGAAAATAACTCAACCTCTTTTAAGAAAAAAAAAAAAAA
>NW_006921588.1:35748880-35752663 GCF_000298275.1 Orycteropus afer afer
ACTCCTCAGAAGGAAGATGGGGCAATCTACTTCCATAGTGATACTGCCTTGGAAACCCAAGGAGGGGTTGCTGTGAGTCGGGTCCAACTCAACAGCACATAACAACAACAACAATTTGATAGTTATTCAATTTTAGTTTAGTATAACTTAGAGGTAGATTCAGATGCTCATAATAGATACCTGAATATAACTCATTGCTGTTGAGTTGATTCTGACTTATAGGGACCTCTGTTGGATTTGCAAGGCTGTAAATCTTTACAGAAGCAGACTGTCTCATCTTTCTTCTGCAGGATGGCTAGTGGATTTGAACCACTGACTGTATGGTTAGCAGCCAAATCCTTTAATCACTACATGATGTGAATATAGCAGCTTAAATTTCTAAGTTTTATGCTTTCACTTAATAGAAACCCAAGGGATGTGTGCAGGACTGCACCGCATAGTCTTTGGGTGCCCAGATCCTTATTTCATCTGTTGCTTCTGGCTTCCAGCTTGACAGTCACCTGGAGGCCCAAGATGATGGTTGAAATGCTAATATCCCAATTTAAGGCAGAGGAAAGAGGGAGGAATAGAAGAGGACTTATAGTCACACCCCTTGCTATGAGGAAAATTGGTAATGTAGTTTTTCACTTGGGCAGATTACCCAGGATTCTTCTGTAAAGAAAGAAGATGAGAGTGAATATTAAAAGACTACATGCATTTCTCCTTTTGTTGCATATAAAGGAGCGAATTTTAGCACTTTTCTTTTTTAAGCAGTCAGATTATCAACCAATAAAGGAGCTCTGGTGCCATAGTGGATAAGACATTTGACTGCTAACCAGAAGGTCAGCATTTCAAAACCACCAGCAGCTCTGCGGAAGGAAGATGGGGCAATCTACTTCCATAAAGATTTATAGCCTCAAAAACCCAATGGGGGTCGCTATGAATCAGAATCTGCTCAGTGGCAGTGAGTTTGGTTTTTGTGGTTTATTATCAAATAAACCTGAAGGATTCAGGAAATAATTATTTACAAATTTTCTTACTTTTTGTTTAAAGGAACTTTAAAAAAGTTTAGTAGTATTTTGAATTCAGAAAAATCATAGGGATATAAACTTTTTAGACTAGAAAAGTACTTTAAAGGTCATCATCTAAAGTCTACATCTTCCTGGTGAAGGAGATAGAGCTGTGGCAGGCAAAGTGACCTACTCAGACTCTCACAAGTGATAGGGTGAGAGCCAGGGCATGAATGTAGCCTAAGATTCATACCACTCCTCTTCTTGCTACATTATGATGGCTTCTATTAACTAGGTGATGCCTGTGTCTGGTACTTTGGTTCTTTAAAATGAACATTGGAATATAAGTATTTTATATTTATGAAAATGAGATCAAATAAGATGGTTTACATAAGGATACATTTTTTCTTTTAAGCTCTATTCATGGAAAGCAAAATATTGTTAGGAACATTCTGTTGGATTGCATTACAGTAGTATATTTATAAATTGGATGTTTAGTATTCAGAATATGTTTTCTAGTAAGGAATATGTAGTGATTCCAAGACAAAACCAAAGAAGCCCACTTAATCCCTGATATGCTTGTGGTAGCTTGTAAATAATACCATAGAACTTAACCATTCTGTTTCCTTAATTTAACAAATATATAATGGCCATCAACACTATGTTACAGACACTGTGCTATACATTGTTGTTGCTGTTATTTGCCATTGATTCAGACCCTACTCATAGCAACCCCTCCTTGGGTTTCCAAGGCAATATCACTACTGAAGTAGATTGCCCAACCTTCCTTCTGAGGAGTGGCTGGGGGGTTTGAACCGCCAGCCTTCTAGTTAACAGTTTTAGGCATAAGTCTGGTAGCGTAGTGCCTAAGGCATTTGGCTGCTAATCAGAAGGTCAGTATTTCAAAGGATTTCAAGAGCTACTTATTGAGGACAAAATAGACTTGGCCACTGTCCTCACAGAGTTTGGCCTAAGAAGACATGACTCGAAGCGTGATGAGTGCTTCCACAGACAGTAACAATGTTCTGAGGAAATATTTTGGTTGGAGGAGAAAGGAGTGAATAAATAAATACAGTGTTCTGAAGTGAGACACAAGAAACCCAAAAGTGCTAAAATTTAATTCCTGTGGGTCCCTGGGTGGTTTAAATGATTAAGTGCTTGATTACTAGCTGAAAAGTTGATAGCTCGAATCCACCCAGAAGGACCTTGATAGACAGGCCTGGTGATCTGCTTATGAAAAGTTATAACTATGAAAACACTATGGAGCAATTCTACTCTGCACACATGGGGTCTCCACGAGTTGGAATGTACTCAAAGGCAACTAAAAACAGCAAGCTTACTTACTCCAAAGATCAGTACTGATCAGGACTATAGGCAGCAAAACAAAACAAAAAACTAATTTTTAAGGGGAGGGGAAAGTATACTGAATATGTCTCTCTCAGCTCTTGTCCTGGCATCCAGCTTAGGAATTTTTCATTCTTTTCCATTTCCCCACTTATCCCTGAACATGCATCTTTGCTTCCTAATGTGCTTTGTAGTCTAAGAAGCATTACATCCCGTAAAAGGTAAACTATTCCCTTTCCCTTCTCCATGAAAATCTGAACTTCCATTAACTTCCTAGCTCTGTTTCCCTGGAAACACATAAAGGTGATGTGTCAATTACATTACTAAGCCATGATATTGTGTTAAAAATGATTAGAGAATCCCCAATAGGCAAATATCATACCACAGTAATGAATGTTGCAGACAGGATCCACTGATGGGTGCTAAAATTAGTGGGCAGTAGTTTGAGGAGATTTCTACAGTCTCAGTCTAGCTCCTCAAAATGCTTATCAACAGCAGAGAGAAAAATAGTAACTGTAGTGGAGAAACTTGAAAGATTGCACCTTAACCCAGTGATCAAGGAAAACATGGCCCAAAATAAGACATATTGACATCAACAGTCACTTGATATGATGCATCAAGAAAGACACAACAGACTTTTTGTGGTATTTTTGACAAAAATGCATAATGTTACTCCAAACATGAAAATATATTGGACAAATTGAGGAACATTTGACAAAATAATTGATCAGTATTCTTCAAAAGTGTCAAGGTCATAAAAGACATAAAGGACTGAGGAAGTATTATAGATAAGAAGATTAATGAAATGAAAAATTGTTGACATTTAAATAAGATCTGTAATTTAATATTGTATTATGAATTTTATAATATTATACTGATGTCAGTTTCTTTTTCTTGATCATTATACTGAATTATGTAAGGATTAACAGCATAAGTAGAGTGATGGGTATAACAACTCTTTTTATATTATTTTTCCTACTTTTCCATAACTCTTAAATTAGTTCAAAATTAAAAGCTATAAAAAGAAAAGTGAGTAAAGAAGGAGGAACTAACAAATATTATTTATATAATCACTGTTGTCCATACCTGCATTAGACAAACTGTAGTAGTAACACCTAGTATAATTTGAATATAAAAGAAACTGAAACAGGGGAGAAAAATGACCTCTGATTGGTAGACTGCATTTTGATAGGTTGAAGTATAAAGGCTTGACGGAGTTATCTTGTTTGAGGCTTTCCTTAATACTGTGATTCATGTATATTGGTATGCCTTGGGGTTCTGGAAGTTGTACAATTCATGTGGAGTTATTACAACTACTAATTGGCTCATATCAAAAATGATGGAAGGTCAAATATAAACCAGTGTGTACTAACAGCTAACAATAAGAGATACATGATTTCTTCAACTAGTACCAAAGAAAGTGATGTTGTTGTTGTTGTTGTTATGTGCC
>NW_006921588.1:35752763-35754718 GCF_000298275.1 Orycteropus afer afer
GTGCCTAAGGCATTTGACTGCTAACCAGAAGGCTGGCAGTTCAAACCCACCAGCCACTCCTTGGAAGAAGGACTGGGCAATCTACTTCCATAGAGATATCACCTCAGAAACCCAAGGAGGGGTCACTGTGAGTCAAATCAAGACTACAGCAGTGAGCTTGATATATATACATACATATGTGTGTGTGTGTGTATACACACACACACACACACACACATATATGTTGACTTTGAGTCAATCTCATAATGAATACCCTCATGTACTGCAGAATAGAACTGTGCCCTATAGCCTTTTCAAGCCTGTAACCCCTCAGAAGCAGATAGCCAAGCCTTTTGCTTAAAAGTCAAGCACTTAAATATTTGCACCACTCAAGGACTCTTAAAATAAAATTGTTCTTGCCCTTATCATGCCTCATCTCCTTTCCTCTTCCCAACAGACTAACCAAATAGTTTCTCGTCAATAGAATGGTGAGAATCTGAGAAATTACTTGTTCAAATTCATACTGCAGTGATAAAAACCACACCAAACCAACTGCCATCGAGTCAATTCCAACTCATAACAAACCTGTAGAACAGAGTAGAATGACGCCAAAGGGTCTCTGAGGCTGTAAATCTTTACAGAAGCAGACTGCCACATCTTTCTTCCAGAGCAGCTGGTGGGTTTGAACCACCAACCTTTTGAGTAGCAGCCACGCACATTTCCCACTATACCATCAGGTCGCATCAATGCATTTGGACCTATGCTTTATGACAACAGATCTTACGATTTCAAACTGTAATATGCTGCCCCTCTAAACTTCAAAGAGAGATGTAAGAAATACCCTATGTACATATATTCTAAACTAAGGATTCTCATTTGTTTTATGCTCCACCATTGTATTATTATACACATTTAATTAAAAGAACTGATTTATAGAAAATCTCTTTTCCATGGAATTTCTTTAATTTTTCACCTTTCCTCATCTGATTTTTTATGTTTATTAATCTTTAATTACAGGAAAGTGATAGAAATCTAGAAATCCCCAAATTATGTTGCTGAAAATAAAAGAGTGTTACCCACAAAACAGACGAGGAGTGAGCCACAGGGATCCAGGTGAGGAGAGGGAACCCAGGCAGGCCAAAAGCAGCATAGTGGGACAGAGGGAGAAAGGGGAGGAAAAGGCCCAGGGAACTGGACAGACAAGGAGAGAGCTGCAAGGATCCAGATGAGGAGAGGGAACCCAGGCATGCCCAAAGCAGCAGTGGGGGAGAGTGGGAGAAAGGAGAGGAAGAGGCCCAGGAATGGGGACAGACGAGGAGTCAGCAGCAGGAATCCAGGTGAGGAGAGGAAACCAAGGCAAGCTCAAAGCAGTAGAGCAGGAGAGTGGGAGAAAGGGGAGGCAAAGGCCCAGAGACCGGGACAGATGAGGAGTCAGCAGCAGGGATTCAGGTGAGGAGAGGGAACCCAGCCACTCCCAAAGCAGCAGGGTGGGAGAACCAGAGAGAGGAGAGGAATAGGCCCTGGAACCGGGATAGACGAGGAGTGAGCCACAGGGATACAGGTGAGGAGAGTGAACCCAGGCACACCCAAAGCAGCAGGGCAGGAGAGTGGGAGAAAGAAGAGGAAAAGGCCCAGGGACTGGGACAGAAGAGGAGTGAGCTGCAGGGATCCAGGTGAGGAGAGGGAACCCAGGCCATGTGCCAAAGTGGCAGGGTGGGAGAACAGGAAAGAGGGGAGGAATAGGCCTGGGAATGGGGACAGAGTGAGGAATCAGCTGCAGAGACCCAGGAAAGGGTGGTAGGAGAGGTTTCCAACAGGGAGAAAAACTTGTCTGTCGGTTTGCCCTACCGTGACATGTTGATGTGAGTCTTGAGGCTGAGCCACTGGTGTTTCAAACCCAGCGGGATGCACATGGTGCACAGGTATCAGCCCAGCTTACAGACTGAGACAGACTAGGAAGAAGGAAGAGGCCATCC
>NW_006921588.1:35755579-35785027 GCF_000298275.1 Orycteropus afer afer
TTGTTGTTGTTATGTGCCATCGAGTCGGCCCCGACTCATAGCGACCCCTCCTTGGGTTTCCGAGGCAGTATCACTATGGAAGTAGGATTGCCTAACCTTCCTTCCGAGGAGTGGCTGGTGGGTTTGAACCGCCAGCCTTCTGGTTAGCAGTCAAGTGCTTCAGCCACTATGCTACCAGAGCTCCTAAAGAAAGTGATACAATAACATTTTCATTAAGTGAAATTTAGATGAGGAATATAAAATAATCACAGCAGAAGTTATAAGTCTTCCACACTGAATATCATCACCAATCTTAAGCTCAAATAACTAACAGTACCGCTACCGTAAGTATTTTCTGATATCAAAATTGCAAGTAAATTTTCAAGTGATACAGGGTGAAATCTGCTACAATAATGAAAAGTGTAATTATCTCAATTTACTATTACATAGATTATCACATATCTAAGCGCTTCACCATTTTACGGCATAGCCATGTATGCAAGCAATAACAGTGCAGGAAAAAAAAATTCCCTTTCCTTATGTATTATTTTTCTCTTGAAGAAGGCTTACTAATAAGTTGATTGTTATTTTACAATACATTCCAGATGAGTCTTGTACAATAGTAGACATTTTTGTAGTGACTCTTCTATTAAGTTAAGCCTCAATAAGGAAAATTACACTTTTTTAGTAGAGATAATGCAAATACAACCTGGGTGGATGTTTAAATAAAAGTGCAATGTTTATTCAAAGTTTAAGTGAAGCATGAGTATGTGGATATTGTTGCTTTTCTGCCCGTATTCTAAATGATGTTGTTCAAACAGCATCTAATGTCTTTTCTATTGACAATGAAGTAATTGCTGTGAAATTCTCTTATTTCAGCAGTTATACTGCTGAAAAATTAAAAGGATTTTTGTTTGTATTCCTTATTCTGCAGTTCTCTAAAATTTTTGTCAATAATATATTGGACAAAAGCCTAATCTCCCAAATTATAGAAAACTTCAACACTTCAACAGCAAAAAGACAAACAATCCAATTTAAAAAAATGTGCAGAGGGTATGACAGACACTTCACCAAAGCAGACATTTAGGCAGTCAGCAAACACAGAACTAAATGCTTGTGATCATTACTCATTAGAGAGATGCAAGTGAAAAAAATAATGAGGTATATCATCTCATCCCAGCATTAATAGCAAAGTTTGGAAAAAAAAAAAAAAGTACTGGCAAGAATGTGGAAAGACTAGAACCCTCACACATTGGTTATGGGACTGTAAAATGGTACAGCCACTGTGGAAGAGTATGTTGTTGTTGTTGTTATGTGCCGTTGAGTCAGCCCTGACCTCATAGCGACCCCTCCTTGGGTTTCCAAGGTAGTATCACTATGGAAGTAGATTGCCCATCTTCCTTCCGAGGAGTGGCTGGTGGATTTGAACCGCCAGCCTTCTGGTTAGCAGTCAAGTGCCTTAGCCACTATGCTACCAGAGCTCCCAGAAAAGAGTATGATAATTCCTTAAAAATTTGGAAATAGAAATGTCATATGATCCAGCAGTCCCACTACTCAGTATATTTCGTACAGAAATAAGAGCTGTCACACAAATAGATATATGCATGCTCTGGTAGCATAGTGGCTAAAGCACTTGACTGCTAACCAGAAGGCTGGCGGTTCAAACCCACCAGCCACTCCTTGGAAGGAAGGTTGGGCAATCCTACTTCCGTAGTGATACTGCCTCGGAAACCCAAGGAGGGGTCGCTATGAGTCGGGGCCGACTCAACGGCACATAACAACAACAACAACAACAGCAACATGTTCATCACAGCACTATTCACAGTAGCAAAAAAAAAAGGAAACATCCTAAATGCCTACCAATAGATGAATGGATAAACAAACTATGGGACACAACATACAGTGGAATACTACACAACATTAAAGGACTACAGTGAATCTGCAAACCACTTCATAACATAGATGAACCTGGAGGATGTTTTGCTGAGGGAAATTAGTCAATCACAAAAGGAAAAAGACTAAAAAGTAAAAAGTCAAGAAAAGATTTTCACATAGAAACTTTATTTACTGGGGACAAAGGAGGTAAATCACTGACTAGAGGGTGGACACATATTAACTTGGATGCAGAGAAAGGCAATATACAATAAGGGGAAGGTTGGCACAAAATGATCCAACCAGTAGAAGACGCAAGGAGGAGCACAGAGGTAAATACTGTTACCTATGTGATCTTGCAATAATAGTAACCACAATAATCTATGAGTGGAAACGTAGATAGACATACAAGCTGAACAGGTGTGGGAAGGTGAATGGACTACTCCCTTGAATATAATAGGTTTGACTAGAAAAAAAAAAAGTCACTGACTCTTAATGAATGGAGTTGAGAAGCTCCTTGATTTATTTGAAGTATTCAAACCCTATTTTAAATCTGAAGAAAAGGACCCCCAGATTCTTGTTGACTTTTAAATAGCCCATTAAGTATTTCCTTTTCATAATTTTCAATGTCTTTAGCAGTAAGATTATGTAATTTGAAAGAAGAGTAATAAATGAAGCTGTTGTTTTAGGTGCCGTCAAGTCGTCTCTGACTCATAGCGACCTCATGTATGGCAGAACGAAACAATGCCTGGTCCTGTGCCAGCTCCACAATCTTTACCACATCTGAGCCCATTGTTGCAGCCCCTGTGTCAATCCATCTTGTTGAGGGCCTTCCCCTTTTTCTTTGTCCCTCCACTTTGCCAAACATGATATCCTTCTCCAGGGAATGGTTCCTTCTTTCAACACGACCAAATTAGGTGAGACGAAGTCTGGCTGTTCACTTCCAAGGAGCATTCCAGCTGTACTTCTTCAGGACAGATCTGTTAGTTCTTTTAGCAGTCCATGGTACTTTCACCATTCTTTGCCAACATCACAACTCAAAAGCATAGACTCTTCTTCAGTCTTCCTTACTCATTGTCCAGCTCTCACATGCATATGACACAATTGAAAATACCATGGCTGTGTCCAGCACACTTTAGTCTTCAAGGAAACATCTTTGCTCTTTAGCACTTGAAAGAGGTCCTTTGCAGCAGATTTGCCCAATGCTGTACGATACCTGATATCTTCACTGCTGCTTTCACTGGTGTTGACTGTAGAACCAAGTAATATGAAGTCTTTGACAACTTCAGTCTTTTCTCCATTTATCATGATGCTGCTTATTGACCCTGTTGTGAGAATTTTTGTTTTCTTTATATTGGAATATAATCCATACTGCAGACTGTAGTCTTCAATCTGCATCAGAAAGTGTTTCAAATCACCCTCACTTGCAGCGATTCAAGATGTATTGTCTTGTCTGCAAATGCAAATTGCTAATGAGTCTTCCTCCAATTTTGATGCCACATTCTTGTTCATATAGTCCAGCTTCTTGGATTATTTGTTCATTGTACACACAGAATAAGTATGGTGAAAGGATACAACCCTGACACACTCCCTTCTTGATTTTAAACCATGCAGTGTCCCTTTGTTCCGTTTGAATGACAGTCTCCTGGTCTATGTACAACTTCCTCATGAGCACAATTTAGTGTTCTGGAATTTCCATTCTTTTCAATGTTATCCATAATTTGTTATGATCCACACAATGGAATGCCTTTGCATAGTCAATAAAACACAAGTAAACATCTTTCTGGTATTCTTTGATTTCAGCCAATGTCCATCTCATATCACCAATGATATCCCTTGTTCCACATCTTCTGAATTCAGCTTGCATTTCTGGAAGTTCTCTGTCAATATGCTGCTGCAACCATTTTTGAATTATCTTCAGTAATATTGTTCAATAATTTCCACATTCTGTGGGATCACCTTTCTTTGGAATGGGTACTAACATGGATCTTTTCCAATCAGTTAGCCAGGTAGTTGTCTTCCAAATCTCTTGGGGTAGCTAAATGAGTGCGTTTAGTGCAGTATCCATTCATTGAAACATCTCAGTAAGTATTCTGTTAATTCTTGGAGACTTGTTTTTTGCCACTTCCCTCAGTGCAGCTTCAACTTCTTCCTTCAATACCATTGGTTCTTGATCATATGCCACCTCCTGAAATGGATGAACATCAACCAGTTATTTTTGGTACAGTGTATTCCTTCCATCTTCTTTTGATGTTTCCTGTATCATTCAGTATATTGCCCATAGAATCTTTCAGTACTGCAACTGGAAGCTTAAATTTCCTCTTCAGCTTTTTCAGCTTGAGAAATGCTGAGCATGTTCTTCCCTTTCGGTTTTCCATCTCCATGTCTTTGCATATTTCATTATAATAATTGACTTTGTCTTCTCGAGCTGCTCTTTGCAATCTTCCGTTTAGCTCTTTCATTTTGTCATTTCTTCCATTTGGTTTAGCTACTCCCCTTTCAATGTCAAGTTTCAGAGTCTCTTCTGACATCCATTTTGGTCTTTTCTTCCTTTCCTGTCTTTTTAATGACCTTTTGCTTTCTTCATGGATGATGTTCTTGATGTCATCCCACAGTTCCTCAATGGTTTCAGTCATTGGTGTTCAATGCATCAAATTTATTCTTTAAATGGTCTCTAAATTCAGGAGGGATATAATCAAGGTCATATTTTGGCTTTCATGGACTTGTTTTAATTGACTTCAACTTCATCTGGAACTTGCAAATGAGCAATTGATGGTCGGTTCCACAATCAGCTCCTGGCCTCATTTTGACTAAAGATATTGAGCATCGCCATCACCTCTTGCCACAGATGTAGTCAATCTGATTCCTGTGTACTCCATCTGGCAAAGTCCACGTGTATAGCTATTTGCAATGAATAAGTCGTTGAAGTGCTCCATTGCTTAAAGTAAACTGTTGAATGTACTAAACAAAAATAGATGAAAATTTTGTCCTTTTAAATGTCAAGGATGTCTTTAAAGGGACAAAATTACTTGTGAATAGGAAAAGAGTTTCCTATTTGAAGTAGATAACTATTGTGACCATATAATGAAGTGAATTTCATTCCTTGAGGGATTTGATTTTTTTGCATGGGTATTACTAAGTACTCTTTCATCATGGGAACAAGTGGAGTTGTCATATGTAGCTGAAGAAGGGAATAAAAATTGACAACCATGCTCTTGTTTGTCAATGGACAGCATTTTGAAAGTCAAGACACTGCTTTTGCTGAAGAACAGAAAAGAGAGTTACGGCATGAGTGATGGTATTATGTGCTTCAGCAAATCAAACATGCAGAGTATATATTATAGTCATTACCTGTATCCCAATATATTTTTTTTCATTAATGAATGTTTAATGGACAAAAGTTGGATGTGACTATCACAGAAAGACAAAAGTTGGATGTGACTATTGCAGAAAATATGTTACAATTAAAATGGAACATAAACCCAATTACAAGGAATTTTATAAACAAATTCTACAAAGCATGGAGCTGTTAGAGCTAAAGTAGCAAGGAAATATTTTTCAAAAACAAAAGCCCAAAATCCAAACTCACTGCCATCGAGTCAACTCGACTTGTAGCTATCCCTCCTAGGCTGTATCTCTATGGAAGTAGATTGCCTAATCTTCATTCTGAGGAATGGCTGGTGGATTTGAACGATCAGCCTTCTGGTTAGCAGTCAAGTGCCTTAGGCACTATGCCAAAAGAGGTATGTAATTTAGGTACAGATATGTGTCATTTAAAATCCATGATATATTCTGTGAAATAGTACATTATTTGATTTGGGCATTATCTGAACAATATTATATACACAAGAGGGACCCACATTATGGTGACAGGGCATGCCCAGCACCTGAATGCCTAAGGTTAGCTCTGTCTTGTCATCACCTAGTTCTCAGTCAGTAAGTAAATGTAATTTCACCAACAATAGTGGTTGCCAGCAAGAGAAACAAACATTATCTGCTGCAAGTCGTGAGGAAATTATTGGAAGACTTTTGGTACTCCCAGAGTTATTGGAAGACTTTGGGAAGCTGGATGAGTCAGATGAGTATTGAACAAGTCTCAGGGAGAACTAGAACTGTATGACAGACCCATCTGACCAGACACTTCTGGCACTACTGCCACAATTAGACTTTACTATAGTTGTACCCAGGCAACACAAAGAAATTCCAGCTAGACGGTCCTTCATCTTAGCTTCACTCCATCCAGGTCCAAATAAAGAGCAAGAAAATCCATTTGGATAAGCTTAGATGATACAGTCTCACTACACTAACATGGGTGGAAAGGAAGGATATTTCATCTCAGATTTCCACAGTGAGAGATGAGCTCCATCACCATAGCACATGATGGGAAATCGTTCCTTAACCCAGATAAGAAGGAAGATTGGATGTTGCAAAGAAAACACACACAGACACACAGACACACACACATATGTATGCATATACATACATGCACATACACACATACACATATACCCATCTATAATTTTCTTTTGCATTAAAAAACAATGAATCAGTATCTAGTTATCTAAAATTGGTCAGGTACATAAAATAATACATATAGTGAGTAAATGATTATATATAATGCTTTTGTGTATCTTACATACTTAAAGTACAAATCAAAAAACCAGACTCACTGCCATCCATCGAGTCAGATCCAACTCATAGTGACCTCTCCTTGGGTTTTTGAGTCAGTATCACTACTTAAATAAACTGTCAAATCTTCCTTTATTTCAATTATTGTGTCATCTTACATTTAAGCATAAGTGCCATCTAGTGGCAGTGGCTACCCATCCCATCCCCAACAAAATTGCTGATTTTTAGTGTTTTTCTAACTTGTGGAGTTGTACTTCTGCATTTCAAAGAATTCCTAAGTGACTTAGACACAATTGATTTTATTCTCTAATCTGATAAGGGAACTATGAAGTAGTATATTAGAAAGAACAGGTAAAATTGAGGGTATGGCATTTTGTCATGTTATCATTGAATTCCTTGATCTCCTCTAGAACCTGACACATAGTGGTTGCTCAATATTCTTCATTGGTGCTCCAAGAAAAGAACAGGGAATAAAAGGGAAGAAATAAAATGTGATTATTTCCTGAAGATATGATCATTATACATAAAATATAATCAACAAACTTGAAAATTAAGGATGATCCCTTAACATACAATCAAATCACACTAGCAGTCACCAGCTAGAATTTGTATTTTAAGAAAATAGGATATTATTCACAGAAGGAACATAAAGCAGTAAGAACTAATTTAACCAAGAATATATATAAGATCCTTATGGAGAAAACTTTAAAATTCTTATAAAAGTATAATAAAGCATGGAAGATTATCTAATTAGAGGGTTCATGTTATTGAATGATAAGACAACATCATGAAGGTATAAATTTTTCCTAAATTAATCTTCAAATTTCAGTTGGAATTTTTGAGGAAATTAATAAATTGATGAATAAGTGATCATGTATAAGTCAACATTGAAAAGAGAAAAAGAAAGAATGTCTCTTAACTTGCATTAAGGTATACACTAAGTACAAAAATGTTCCTTTCTGTGTGTAAGTCTTTCCTTGGGTTTGTATAATGTAAATTTGCAATATTTTTGCTTTTGTGATTGACTTATTTCACTCAGTATAATGTCTTCCAGATTCATCCATGTTAAGAGGTGTTTTACAGATTCTTTATTATTCTTTAATGTTGCATAATATTCCATATTGTGTATGTTCGGATAGTTTGTTTATTCATTCATTAATTGATGAGCATTTAGGTTGTTTCCATCTCTTTCCCATTGTGAATGGTGCTGCAGTAAACTTTGGTGTGTGCGTATCTGTTCATGTCCTGGCTTTTAGTTCTTTAGGAAATATACCTAATAGTGCAATTGCTAGGTCAGATGGTATTTTTATTTTCAACTTTTTAAAGAAGCGCCATATAATTTTTGACAGTGGTTCAAGCACTGTACAGTCTCACTAGTAGTGTGTGAGAATTCCAATCTCTACTCACTCTTGCCAGCATTTTTGTTTGTTTGTTTGTTTTCTGACTTTTTGAACATTGATGTTAATGCTGGAAATGATCTCATGATTGTTTTGAGACCAAAAGAGCCAGATGGTGCCCAGCTACTACTGCCAACCACTTTGAAAGGGATCACAATGGGAGATCTTGGGTAGAGTGGGAAAAAAACGTGGAAACAATCTAAAAGAAAAAAGAAAAAAAAATACCAAGCTTACTATTTGATGGAGACTAGTAGAACCCCTGAGACTAAGGCCCTTAGTCACCCTTCAGGCCTGGATCTGAACTTACTCCTTTGTCTCAACTTTCAGCCAAATAACAGGCCTGTGTGGTGAACAAGAACACCAGAAAGGTATGGACTTCTTAGAAATACAAGCAAATACAAGATATCAAAGGGAAAGCATCTGCCCTGGGGAGAAGCTTGGAAGGCAGGAGTGGGTAGGAAAGAAGGGAAATGGCAAACACAGGGAGAAAGTGGGAAGAGTGATGTTACATTGTGGGTATTATAATCAATGTCATGAAACAAAATGTGTATGAACTGTTGATTAGAAAACCAATTTTGTCTGTAAACTTTTACCCAAATCACAATAAAAAGATAATTTAAAGGAAAGTATATCAGAATATTTTTCTGGGATTTGACTGCTTAACCAGCCAGCTGGTGGTTCAAACCCACCAGTCACTCCTCAGAAAGAAGGTTGGGCAATCCACTTCCGTAGAGATACAGCCTAGGGAACCCAAGGAGGAGTCGCTATGAGTTGGATCTGACTCGATGGCAGTGAGTTTAATACATATGAACTTCAGTTACATTTTAAAATATATTTGCTCATCGAGGAAGAAAAGACATACTGCAGGAAATTTTTGTGGATGGAAGTGAGGAAGGACTTAATAGACTAAAATTTAAGAATATAAACAATAAGGCAAATTAAAGATTCCCATTCACTGAAGGGATTTAACCTTTAACAAAGTTAACAATGAAATGACAGACTAGAAGGTCTTTGTTATTCTGAAACTGATAAGGTGTTAAACATTGGTATATACAAGGAATACTAGCTATGGTAGTTAAGGTTGTAAGTCAGTTTGGTTGGGCTGTGGTTTTGAGTGGCTGGGCAGCTGGATGTAGTTACTCACCATGATGAGACTGGTAATCAGTTCCATGGTGGAATCTATTGTGAGGAGCTGAGTAGCTGCCTTAGGGATGTGCTCTGCTTCCGATATAAAAGAAGAAGCTTTGGGAAAGGTTTCTGAGCTTTTGGCACATCTGGATACTATTTTTTGGCCAAGTCTTCATCTCAGAGGCCTGCTATGTTGTCTGCCGATCCTGAGACTGTTTCTGGACTTGAACTAGTGGCCTGTCATGTTATTTGATGATCTTGGGACTGTGCCATTTCACTTGTCGACCTTGGGTTTGTCAGCCTCAGCAGGCAGCAGCTGCCTGAGTTAAGAGACGCCTCCAGATCCAATGGGCCAGGAATAAGAGGCAGAGCTGAACCCTAAGATCAAGCGGCCTTCACCAAGCCCCAAGAACTGGTACTTTGAACTCAGACTTGTAGCCTCCTGAGCTGTAAGAGAAATAAATCCCTGTTTGTTCAGGTGGTATTTTCTGTTAAAGCAGCACTAGATTAAAAAAACACTAGGTAATCAACCAAAAAAAGGAAAGAAATAAAGTAATCATGGTAGAAAAATTGGAAAAGGATAAAATCTAGCCATTATCTTCAGAGGAAACCTCTTTCTTTATTATATTTTTAACTTCATGTTTTAAAGTTGTTGTTACCTGCCATGAAGTCAGCCCCAGGTCATAGCAACCCCTTGCACACAGGGATCTGACTGTTGTGATCCATAGGGTTTTCACTGGCTGGTTTTTCAGAAGGACATCACCAGGCCTTTTTTCCTAATCCATCTTAGGCTGAAAGCTCTGGTGAAACCTATTCAACATCACAGCAACATGGAAACCTCCACTTCCTTGGAGACAGCTGGGTGGTGACTTTGTATAAGGTGCATTGGGTGGGAATTGAACCCAGGTCTCCCACATGGAATATGAGAACTCTGTCACCAAACAATGACTGACCATTCTGTTTTAAAGTATTGAGAGAAAATTCAGATAGAAAACTAGTGGAATATGAAACAGTAAAATCAACAGAAATTATATTAATATTTAGAAATGAACTGTCATAAAAAATTTGTCATATCAGAAGCTAAAGTAAGAACGGGTATTTCACTACGATGATAAAGTACATTTCTTATAAAAGTAGTAAATAGGTTCTTGGATTTCATATCCATATAATAAAGAGGAATGACTTGTGTATGTATTGGAAAAAAGATTTAGATTTCTTGCTAGTTTGACATGAAATACCCAAATACATCAACACGTAACTCATACATCATACACTGAAAACATATTGATGACAAACTGGCTAATGAATGTTTCCAATTCAGAATATTTGATATTATCCTTTGCAGAAGGAACACTTCAAATGCCCTGGTATTTTACAGTTCATTTTAACTGAAATATTGATGATTTGAGGAATCTGAGACTCTGAGAACTCTCAGAAGAAAGGCCTGGCAATCTGCTTCTGAAAGATGACGCACACACACAAAAACCAACTCACTGACATTGAGTCATATCCGACTCATAGCGACCCCTCTTGGGTTCTTGAGGCAGTATCACTATGGAAGTAGATTGCCCAACCTTCCTTCTGAGGAGTGGCTGGTGGGTTTGCACCGCCAGCCTTCTGGTTAGCAGTCAAATGCCTTAGGCATCACGCTACCGAAGCTCCTGTGAAAGATCACAGTCTTGAATATCCTTTGGAGAGCAGTTCCTAGTCTGCAACACATGGGAATGGCTGTGTGGAAATTGGCTTAGTAGCAACTGGTTTGATATAAAACTATAAAAAACACTTTGAGGTTTCTCCAAATTTGACAGTAATACTAAAAATTTATGTCCTATTACCAATAATGACTTGTGCAGCTGAAAAAAATTGTTCAACTATCAGCAATAAATTTTAAAACACACACACACACAAATAACAATCATTCATGCTGGAAAGATGAATTGTCTCTAATATTTTCATGGAAGATAACTTTTTAAAAATTGTCACCAAATGAAAAGGGGATTAAAGAGAATGAAGCCAGAAATAGAGAAAAAGGGTTAGAGACGTGTCAGATAGTTAATTAATAAAGTTTTAGACCCTATGGTGTTTGTGGTATTTTGTTTTTAAAAAGGGGGCAATTCATTTGATCTTTGTTCTTACATAAATATATATTATTTTCATGTCTAATAGATATTTGTGTTTTGTATTTTATTCCTTAATAAGCCTCCCACCAAAATTGTGTAAGTTACAGAGCCTCAAAACTTGAATCTGCCCTGACATTGTGGGATGTGGGAAGACACCAAATGTTCTCACTAAGAAAGCAAATAGGTAAAATGTCTGGCAGTGTATGTTGGAGTATTAGGCGTCAAGTAGAGAGGTACAGTATACTAAAAGCAACAGGGTTAGATGTTAAAACCATAACGCTTAGTGGTAAAAAATAAAAAGAAGAAGAAGAAGAAGAATGAGGTCTAACAACAAAACATGTATGTTAATTAAAATATATGCATCAAAAATAATACTCAATTTGCCAGAAACATACTAACAAAAAGATGCACAATAAAAACATTAGGATGTTTGACTTAGGACGGGAATGGGAAGAAGGTGGAGTGGTCAGGAATGGGATATGGGAATGATGTTGAAAAATATAATAACCAAGAGGGGCATTGCATGGCCAGTGATTACAATAGGCCACGAGCTGAGGAGTGTAACTCTCTACACTTGAGGTTTTTTTAAAAATTGTTGAATGCAAAAACTTGGGTTGATATATTCCACAGTATAGTTAAATTATTTAATCTTTAAAAAGAAAATACATTTTGGGGAAACATTTTATTTTAAATTAGGATAGCTCAAGATTTGATAAATTTAGGAATAGCATCTAAAGAGATGCAACAAATGCCATGGATGGGCAAAGCCAAAAGTGCTTTTTATTATTTGGAAAAGCTGAGAGCAGGTAGGCTATTATACTAGGGATAAACCTGAAAAGGAAGAAGAAAAGTCCTGGGACATACCCGGCACTTAATAAATAATTATATGAATAAAGAAGGACAACAGAGCTGATGTATGGGGATAAAAGTGATTGTACAGACAAGCTAACTTCTACTCATTTTATCTGAAGACTTCCTTGATCAAATCTTCCTAAGTGCATGTCAGATACTTTCTTATAGCTCCCGTATGATAGGTGATAACCCAGTTGTTTACCTGTCTGTATTCCCCAATAGACTGAGCCCCAGAGGGCAAAGACAAGACTGCCTAGTTTGTACATGTGTTCCCAGTAGCTGGCATTGTTTCTTACACTAAGTAAGTCACTTTAAAAAAATTTGTTGAAGAATGAATAAAATGGAATTAACATATTAAAGGCATAGCATCATCTCATGATGTCACATAGAGGTCAATTTTTCTATCACCTGCTAGGCATGATCTTGAAATCAGAATTCTCTTCATTTTGTCTTTGTGATTTGAACAATAAGGAACTGATAATATTTGTGATTTCTTGTTTTAGTCTTTTGTTCTTTAATAAAGAAATATTGCCAAAGCATATTGTGTTAATTCAGCTGTTAGTTGTTATTATTTGCTGTTGAGTCAGACCCAACTCATAGCGACCCCTCCTTAAGTTTCCAAGGTGGTATCTCTATGGAAGTAGATTGCTCAGCCTTCTTTCTGAGGAGTGGCTGGGTGGGTTTGAACCACCAACCTTCTGGTTAGCAGTCAAGTGCCTTAAGCACTACATTATGATAATATTTAAGAATGAATATTAATAAAAATAATAGCAGAGCAAATAACCAATTTAACCTATAGCTAGTTGGTAATTTAAAATTCATTCTCTAATTTTCAGGTACTGAAGAGTCCTTCAAAATGGACTTTGGAAAATAATTCCATTTTATACTACAGCATATGCTAAGGGAACTCACGGGCAGTGAACAACAAAGAATAAATTGCATGTACATTTTTTGAAATTTGAAAATATTACCATATCAACAAAACCCTCAATGTTGTAGACTGAAATGCTATAAAGACAAAATGAAACTAAATCTAGTTTGCATATACAAACAATGACAAAGGGTTCAAGAAAATATATAAATGAATTCATTCATGCATATTATTCTACATAGTTTTCAAATTTACAAGACATTATCATCATTGCTTTGCATAGAAATTTTTTGCCCTCTAGTCCATTTTAGCTTAGATGTGCTTGTTTACCCGATCTAATATTCTTTATTTCTTTCTGTATGTTCATTCTTCTGTTTAGGATGTTTTCTTTCTACGGAATGAACATCCTTTATTGTATATTTCAATGCAGTGATGAATTTTTTCAGTTTATATTGTCTGAATTTTTTTTTATTTCACATTAATGTTCTTAGCTGTTCATAAAGTAAAATATACTTACAGAAAACACCTATATCCAAAATATTCAGTTCAGTGAATTTTTCACAAACTAGACAAGCTCATGTAACCAGCACTGAATGAAAATCAAACTCCCTCAGTGTAGGAGAGAATTTTCACGTTCTCTAACATTTTGGCTTGTCAGGGAAAGCAAAGACTCCAAAATCAAGAGGCATGTCTGCTTTGTAACACTGAGGATACACCTGTCCTTTAGGACTTCACAATCAAGACATATGTAATTATAGTAAAATGATAAATGAAACTATGTATTTATGGACAGTGGTTAAATGATGATACAAGCAAGTGCATCTAACTTATGTTTTCAGGGAAAGCGCCTTAGTAAGAGATGGCCAGGAGTTAGGAGTGACAGAGGGTTGGGGATACTGTTCCCCAAAGGAGAAACATAACACGAGCTAAGGATGGGACACTGAAAGGAATGGATTATTTATTTTAACTACACGTATCATTAGACCTAAATTTCAATAGTTTTAATTATTTGTCTTGTTGTAGTGTGTGTAGGGAAAAACCCTATAAGTCTGTTTAAAGTAAAAACAGAGTTTTATTAGTGGCTGAAAGGAATTTTCAAAATGGAGAACACAGAGTCAAGAAGCCCCCGATACTGTGCTCCCAGGAGCCACAGAGATGGAGAGGTTAATAAAGATAAAAACTGCATTTGAGGAGCAAGGGTACATTTATAGTATTTATAATTGGATAATATTTATAGTGTTGCAGGTGCTAGGGTCTTTATTGACCACCTCTGCAGAGGTTATTCTTCTTTGTTAAGATGGCTCTAGATGAAAGGGTTTGGGCAGAAGCTCTGGTAGCGTAGTGCCTAAGGCACTTGACTGTTAACCAGAATGCTGGTGGTTCAAACCCACCAGCTACTCCTTGGAAGGAAGGCTGGGCAATCTACTTCAGCAGTAATACTGCCTCAGAAACCCAAGGAGGGGTCACTAAGAGTCAGGTCTGACTCGCTGGCACATAGAAACAACAACATAACTTTCCTGAAACAATTTTAAAATACAGATACAGAGAGTTTAGAGGGGGGTATGGGGCAATTTTTGAGGATTGATTAATCATCAGAATCATATGCTTAACACCTGTGCATACCAGGAGCCTGACAAAGCCACATTCTTTGGCATTACCTAATACTAATCTTTATAGTATTTTTTAAAGTTTTCTATTTTATAATATTTTGCGAAATTCTTCAGAAGTTAAGTCTCAGAGCAAGAAAAAGGAATTTGGCCCACAGTTTAGTTAGATGCCTTAGTCCTACCAAGTGCCTTAAATTTTGGAATGCTTTCTCAGTCCTGAACCAGAGATGAGCTAAAATTCATACTGTTGTGGTATACTCTCACTGTCCCACTTGCTAAGTGACGTACTACAAACTTTCTCTTATCAGCATGCATAAGTCAGCCAGTGTGCCAAAAGAGAGTTACTTTAAACTAGCTTGCCAATAAATAGACTGGATAAATCCATAGTGAAGATTTGCGGTGGGTTGATTAGTAAGGTTGTATTACATTTGAGTAATGTTTAACACGGGATGTCATTGTAAAGATACAATATAAAGTTAAAAGCAAAGAGAAGTGTTGAGGATATTGAGGATTGTATATATGTCATAAATGGTGCTTTATTCAAATCTCCTTACTCCCTACTTTTTATGTGTATAAAAAGTATAATAAGTTTTAGTTAATTTTTTGTGTGTGGATGTGTGCTTTAGGTGCAGATTTACAGAGCAGAGTTTGTTTTGCATTCAACATTTCATGTACATTGGCTGACACTCTGCAATTACCATTCCCAACCCTAAGCCACTCCCTAAGTTTTAATTTTTAAATTTTAAATAATAATAAAACAAATAACAATGTAATGGATTACAACCATTGGTGTTACTTAACCTAAACTGAACACAGGACAAATTAGAGCAGAGGCAGAAAAATTGGCAATTTGAAAATTTATATAGTTTGCAAAATTGATAGCCATTATGTTCAGAAAATATAGGGTCTACTTATGCTTCGATCTGGAGTAGATTACATAGTGTTAATTTTTATCATGATAAGAGATATTTTAAGACAGCAAATGAAAAGACAAATCAAAAAGCTTCACAAACTGTTTATTTTATATTAAATGCAATATTCTGCCCCACCCACTGTTGTTGAGTTGATTCAGACTCGCAGTGACTCTATGGGCCAAAGTAGAACTGCGCCATCATGTTTCCAAGGCTGTAAATCATTTTAGACACACATCTTTCTTTGCTATATCTTTTCTTTGGTGCAGCCGCTGGTGGGTTGTAACCATTGAATTTTCAGTTAGAAGCCAAGCACTTTAATCTCTGTGCCAGGAGGGCTCCTTATTAAATACAATATCAAGCAATATTTTGGATAAAACTCAAGGTGTTTCCAACCCTGGGGTGGGGGGGAAGTTGGGAATCCTCTTCTTCCTGGATGGCTTGTTTAATCTCTTTTATATTGCAAAGGAGATTGATTTAAATCACACCCTACAGTAATCCTCTCATTAACATAACAAAGAAAACCTATTCCCAAATGGGATTATAAACACAGGCATAGAGAATAGGATTTACCACACATATATGAGGGGGACACAATTCAATCCAAAACAGACTAATACATAATTAGACCATAATTTCACAATTTAAAAATTATTTAGTATACTTAACACCATCAAGTTAGTTAAACCATCCATATTCTAAAAGAAAACACATCCAGAATCTCTTAGAGATGTAGAGTCAGAATGATTTTCAAGTATAATTAGGACTCAGACATTGTGACTCCAGTCTAGCTCTACATTTATAAATTATACGTTCATTCTTGACCCAAGAGTGCACATTTATAGATAATTATCCTCCCAAGTATAATGATTAAAAAAATAAAAGTCAGCATTTCTAACAGATCCCTTATTGATCAAAGCAATTCATTTTGTACTGTGTGATATGTAGTTGTTATATATTAATTATAGCCTATATTATACATAGTTTATATATATTAATTTTAGGAGCCCTGGTGGCATAGTGCCTAAGACATTGGAGTGCTAACCAGAAGGCTGGCGGTTCAAACCCACCAGCCATTCCTTGGAAGGAAGGTTGGGCAATCTACTTCTGTGTGATACTGCCTTTGGAAACCCAAGGAGAGGTTGCTATCAGTCGGATCCAACTCGATGGCAGTGAGTTTTTTTTTTTTTTTTTTTTACTTTGCCTTTTATTAACATCTTACATTAGTATTACACACTTGTCACAATTAATGAAACCATATCAGTATGTTATCACTAACTAAATTCCATACTTTGTTCAGTTTTCATTAGTTTCTACACAATGTCTTTTGTCTACTACAGGGTCCATGCTGTCATGTCTCTGTAGGCTCTTCTTGCTTGTGGCAGTTTCTCACACTCTCCTTGTTTTTAATGACTGACAATTTTATAGGTATTTGTAGAATGTCCCTGAAGTGGCATTTATCTAAAGTTGTTCTCATGATTAGACTAAACGTATGAGTGTCTGAGAGGAAGACCACACAAATAAAGTACAATTCTCATCACATCATATCAAGGGTACATATTATCAACATGATTTATCATTGCTGATTTAACCAGAATTTATTTTTACATGGGTTTTTTGAAAATGATCATGTGTACATTTCTTGGTACTTTGAGAATGCTTTGCAAAAGAACTTTAGCAACGATTTTACCAGTGGGAAAAATATCACTGTCAATTTTTAGAAAATGGCATATTCAAAGCAGTTGTTTATTTGACAGCTGAACATTCTTCTTTACTAAGGTTTATATTTGTCCACTGTCTTAAATAATTCAGAACTGACCCAATTTCATTCAGATTTTGGCAAAACTTCAAAATGGTGTATTTGAATAATTTTAATTTTATATAAATATAATTTATCTACACATAAGAGAACATAGTTATGGAATATAAAACTGTCTGGGATTATTTTAAAGGTATGAGCATATAACTATCCTCTTGCACTTTGAAATAAGGAAATGTCATTTCTCAGTCCCTCTAATAATCATTAAAGAAACAAGGAATTGAAACATTATTTGCTTTATACAAGAGATATCCAAAGTTGTCAAATGGAGCTTGCTTTTTAGAGGAATTCTATGGGAAGTATTTTTTGAGAATAATTAATTCCATTATAGATTTCTTATGTAAGATGAAGTAAACTGATAATAATCATTAAAAAATAATTCATATTAGAAAATTATATGGCCATAATACACTTGTATCCTCCCTGAACCACAATATAGTTGGCATCCTGATGCTAATAACTCAATTGGGCATTACAGTTTGAAATTCCAATATTAGGAACTTGTCCAAAGTGGCTAGTAGAGGCCATTGAGACATTTCCCACACATTAGATAATGGGCACAGCCCATTTTTTTCCTCTTTCAGTAAGAATTGTTGCTTGTGTTCACTTCATTGATTTCTGGGAGATTCACCATTTGCACTGTATTCACGAAGAGAGTCCACTCCTCACTTCACTCCCAGGGTTTTTCCCCCAACTTAAGGGCTTCATAGCTCCATGGTCACTAACAGAAGGCCCCCACAGAAGTTTCCTTACCCCTGATGCTTGACTCCAAGAATACAGTTTTCTAAATGGTATGTTTGGAGACATTCCAGGTATCCAGAGTCCCTAAAACTCACAAGGGACTGGCCGTCTGTAATATTTCATTCCTGGAAGGAAGGGATCATCCTTGTACTCTCTTCAGAGACTCCATTAATGATGCTCAAATGCTTTTCAGAAGGTGCACCATGTGTTGGAATATATTTCCTATTGAACCTGTTCAGAAATATTGATTTTGTAAAGAAGGTTCTTAATGATATAGTTATTGAGTCATAAAGCTTTGTCTAAGTAAAAATATTTTGTAATTATTCGTACAATGTTTAAAGAGACAAAGTAAAATAAAGATATACTAAAAAAAAGAACAAAAATGCTGTCAATTGCATTTCAATTCATCAACTCATGGTGACCCCATGTGTGTTAGAGTTCACAGTGTTTCCAATGGCTGATTTTTAGAAGTAGATTGCTAGGCTTTTTTCCCCTAGGCACCTCTGGGTGGACTAGAACCTCCAATCTTTAGGTTAGCATCCAAGTGCTTTACATTACTCAGGAACTCCAGAAGATAAAGTTATCATTCTATGCCGCTGAGCAACCAATTTGCATCCTAGGAATATTTGTATTGTCTAACATTAAATAAAAGAGCTCTGGTAGTGTAGTGCCTAAAGCACCTGACTGCTAACCAGAAGGCTGGCGGTTCAAACCCACCAGCCACTCCTCCTCTACTTCCATATTGATACTGCCTCAGAAACCCAAGGAGTAATCGCTATGAGTCGAGTCTGACTCAACGGCACACAACAATGTTAAATAAATTTTACAAGGTAATTGTTTCTTTTCTAAATGCTTAACTCTTTTAGACTCAGAGGACTTGCATAACTCGGATATGTATACAATTAATCACGCTAAACCCAACCACTCTTTGACCAAAGACGTGGAGTGGATTCCGACTCATAGTGACCTTACTGCTGGACAGAGTAGAATGCCCATAGGGTTTCAAAGGCCGTGAATCTTTACAGAAACAGATTGCCGCATCTTAATCCCGAGGTACAGCTGGCAGGTTCAAACCACCAACAGTCTTGCAGTTAGCAGTCAAACATGTAACCACTGTGTCACCAAGGGCTTGTTTACCGCTCTTTGAGAAAGTGATTATTAACTTCATTTTTCAAGCTAGAAAACTGAGGCTCAAGAAATGTTAAGTAATCTATGCAGAGTCAGCAACTATAAATGCGGAACAGGGATTGTTATTGGGAAGGTGAGCTACTGAAATTAGTGTTTTTTTTTAGTAATTGAATACAAGTGTACTTAGTGATGTATATGGACTATTCCCTAAGGATTTTGTTCATGTTACTTTTTTGAAATTGAGCCATATTTCAACTGTTTTGCAGACATTCAAACTTAAAAAGAAACAACAGAAATGGGTAAAGTAAAAAATTGCTTCTTTTAAAACACAGTGTACATGCTTAATAGTATTTCATAAAATGATGCATACTTTTAGTTCTTGGGCTAATAAAATAAACTTATTTGTTTTAATATCTTTGCCTTTTTTTGGAGGGGTGGGAGGGAGATGCTGTCATTTATTCCTGAAAGTTGGGAGGCCAGCTTTTCAAAATAAATGATTGAAAGGACTCAATGTAACTCTTGGTTATTTACCTCCTTTCTGCTTCCTTATTGCTTAGCAATAGATTATCTGAGGTTGCATTAGAGCTGCCGAGTTTGAAGAATGAGAATATATAAAGAGACTCTGAGGAGAAGCACTTCATGCCTCAAATGAGCACAGAAAAAATAAAGCATACAAAAGCTGGGTCACTAGACCCAGCAGGGATAGAGTAATGTGAAAGATGAATGATACTTAAAATGTTAGAAACTAAACATAAAAATTAATAGGGTGAAAAGCTTATTTTGCTTTTTCATTCATTTGGAATTTAGAGCTGGAAGTATGCTAAGGAGTAAAGGTTATTTTTGTTCTTGCCTCATTTCTTCTTATTCACTCTCTCATTTCCTATTAGGTTTTTCTAACATATTCATTCTCTCATTCACCTCATTTTTCATTTACTCATTCTTTCCTTTTATTTCAACCCATTTTTCTTAATAATAATGATATTTTTTCTTAATAATAATAATAATCTGGTCATTAATTTATGTGTTACTCATCTAATATTTTTCATGTATTTATTTCACTTGCTGCTTTAAAAAGTGATTTGGTTTAGTCTTTGTTGTTTTAAAAACATTTATTAATAAAAAGTTCACATCAGTATTTTCAATTTCTTGAAAATACATAAGCTTAGGCTCTCTCCTAGTAATTTTACTTCAGCATTAGTTGGATAAAAAAAAAAAAACACCCAAACCAAACTCATTGCCATGGAGTTGAATCTGACTCATAGCGACCCCCTTTGGGTTTCTCAAGCGGTAAATCTTTATGGAAGTAGATTGCCCAGGTTTTCTTCTGTGGGGTGGCTGGTGGGTTTGAACGACCAGTCTTCTGGTTAGCAGTAAGATGCCTTAGGCACCACACCACTAGAGCTCCTCATTACTTCATATAAGACCTGACATTTGTATTTTTTAAAGTTACACTCGTAACTTTTTTACAGGGCTAAGAACTGATTCAGCCCAGTTCACTTATGGCCAATGAAACAACACTGAACAGACCTAAATTTTAAACATTTGAGGGAACTGGAGCAATAACCAGAACAGGAAACGTTACAAGTCGCAGCCCTGCTAGAAACTTAATATCCCACTTAGGGCAGCATAAGCATTGCATAGCAACCAAATCTCTTGCCTGCAGAGTGAGAACCTGCGCTGGCTCAGACTGTAGGCCTGACCAGGCCTCCTTGAATTGTGCATCATTTTCTTCAGTTTAGTTAGTAGTCCCATCGCCTGCATCAGGCTCCTGGAAAGGGCTCACTATGCCTCTTCCAAGTCTCCCATTCCAGGGCTTTGATCCATATTTTTTTCCATTTCAGTTACCATTCTTGTTCACCCAATTTTTAAAAAATCAAGTCTCTTCCAGTTTCATTTTCTCGGCCATGACTGAACTGGTCCAAACTGGTTCAAAGCTCTGCTTTTTTTTTAATACATCCTGGTGGAAAAGAAGGAACTCTGGTGGCATAGTGCTTAACGCATTTGACTGCTAACCAGGAGGCTGGCGATTCAAACCCATCAGCCACTCCTTGGATGGAAGGTTTGGCAATCTATTTCCGTAGTGATACAGCTTCGGAAACCCATAGGAGGGGTCGCTATGAGTTGGATCCAACTGGACGGCAGTGTGTTTGGTTCTGGTTTTTTGGTGGAAAAGACCAATGGGGTACACCTTCATGCTGAATTATAAAAAATTTGGCAGCAGTTAAGAAGAAAAGGCATTTAACTGCTTTCTTACTATTACTACACGCAAATGGAAAGAACTTGTAAAACACCCAGTGTTTAAGAAAACACTAGAGTGTTTAAATTCTTACCATTAATTTCTAATATTAGATATACTGTGATGCCCAAATCTGAAATCTGATTATGGAAGAATGGGTGCTAAACATAGTGTAATATTATTTTAAAATGTGCATTCAGCAACAGCAATAGGTGGTACCTGATGGCATGCTCAATATTCACAAGGAAAATAAAGCAGAAGATAAAATTTCTAGCTTTGTATTTTCAATGTCACATCGGTTCCTTGAAAGGGAGACTTTAATAAAATAAATTTCAAATTTTGTCTGACTTACTCTAATGAGCTCAAAATTATGAGTCAGACATATGACATTTGATTGCTGTGGTGGCAGTCAATGCTTTGCAAGACTAATCAAGGCAACAGAATAATGTCTACGTCAGCAGCTGTTTGTTTAATCTCTGGCTCAGGGGAGAGATAGCAATATCTTCCTTTAATTTTTAGCCTGTCTTTGTTATAATAGACATCATTGATATAAATTTAGCACATGGTAATAAATTCAAACACTTCTTGCCTCATCCTTGACTACAAACCAGAAGGTTGGCGATTCAACCCCATGACTATAGTCTCACTATAGTCTGCAGTATGGATTTGTTGTTGTTGTTGTATGCCGTCAAGTTGGACCCAACTCATAGCAACCCGTCCTTGGGTTTCTGAGGCAGTATCACTGTGGAAGTAGATTGCCCCATCTTCCTTCCGAGGAGTGGCTGGTGGGTTTGAACCATCAGCCTTCTGGTTAACAGTCAAGTGCTTTAGGCACTATGCTACCAGAGCAGTATGGATTACACCTCAGTATAAAGAAAACAAAAATCCTCACAACTGGTCCAATAAACAGCTTCACAATGGATGGAGAAAAGATTGAAGTTGTCAAAGACTTCATGTTACTTGGTTCTACAATCAACGCCAATAGAAGCAGCACTCTAGACATCAAAAGAGACATTGCACTAGGCATATCTGTTGCAAAAGACCTGTTTCAAGTGCTGAAGAGCAAAGACATCTCCTTGAAGTCTAAGATGGGCCTAACCCAAGCCATGTTGTTTTCAATCGCCCCATATGCATATGAGAGCTAGACAATGAATAAGTAAGATTAAAGAAGAGTTGATGCTTTTGAGTTGTGGTGTTGGCAAAGAATGCTGAAAGTACTGTGGACTGCTAAAAGATCTAACAAATCTGTCCTGGAAGAAGTGCAGCTGGACTGCTCCTTGGAAGCAAGAATGGCCAGAGTTTGTCTCACCTACTTTGGTCATGTTGTCAGAGGGGACCATTCTCTGTAGAAGAATGTGATGTTTGGTAAAGTCAATGAAAGAGGGGAAGGCTCTCAACAAGATGAAATAGCCACTTCCCTCTCCCTTTTATTAGGTTTCCTAGTATTTTCCTTCATATTGATAAACACTATACTATATCTCATTTTCATTCCATCAACCTCAAATAAATTCTCCAACTCTCCAATGTGAAAGATGAGGAATACCAGTTTTATTTTTCATTTTTAATAGTTCTGCTTGTTTAATTTAAAAGGAGCCCTAGTGTCACAATGGGTAGTGTTTGATTGCTAGCTGTTAAGTTTGGCAGTTAGAACCTCTATTTCTTGTTACTTCAACCTTAGCCAGGATATATAGAAGGAAATTAAACACCTCATTTAGCCTGTACTACTCAAGTGGATCCTCTCTTCCTTAATTTCATCAATTGGTGAAATTCATGTCATATTTTAATTTGTTTCCTATTTGGACAATTATTTCATGGTAAAATTATGTATACTTTTTGAGGAATCTAATTCCCTTTTTTCTTGTTGACACTATTGGTGAACTAGTCTAATTTGAACTTTCTTGTATTCTGTGTTCTCTTATTTTTACAATTTGTTTGTTTTGTCTTTAAAAAGTAACTTTTTGAAGAAAAGATTAATGGGAGGTTAGTGTGAGGCTTTCGTATCTAAAATTGTGTTTACTTTTCCATCACACTTAATAATAGTCTGATAATAGAGCATTTGATTATGCTCTAGCATCGAATATAGCTGGGGAAATATGAGTGGCAATGTAATAGTCACGTCTTTCTCGTTACTTGATTTCTTATTTCTCAAAGCTTTAAAGATCTTATCTTTGTTCTTGGAGTTCTAAACTTTACTAGAATAACCTTAATTGATTCTGTTTGGTATTTTCAATCTCAAGAGTTGTGATTAATTTTCTTCTATCATTTTGTTTATTATTTCTTTCTCTATTTGCTGCTCTCTCTTTTGGAAATTTAACTGAGAAAAAATTGAACGGAATTTATTCTACACTTCCTGAATTTTCTTCTGCATTTTCCTTTGCTTATTTGCTCTAGTTTATTGAACTTTTTTTCTGTTTTACTTTTTCTTCTGAGTACACAAATCTATAGAATTTGATTTACTTTTACATATGCTTATACAAGTTTATACATCAAATTTACACACTAACCACTAATGGCAAAAATGAAGAAATAGAAGATTTTTACTGACTTCTGAAGTCTGAAATTGATCAAATATGCAATTTAAATACATTGATAATTACTGGTGATTGAAATGTGTAAGTTGGAAAGAAAGAAGAAGGATTAGTAGTTGAAAGATATGGCATTGGTGATAAAAACGATGGCACAGCTTATATGATAGAATTTTGCAAGTCCAACAAACAACTCACTGGAAGTATCTTTTTTCAGCAACATGAACAGTAGCTATACAAGTGGCCCTTTCCAGATGGAATACACAGGAATCAAATCTAATATCTCTATGGAAAGAGACAATGGACAACCTCAATATTATCAGTCAAACAAGGCCAGGGGCTGAATGCAGAACAGACCATTGATTGCTCAAATGGAAGTTCAAATTGAGATTGAATAAAATTAAAACAAGTCCTTGAAAAGCAACTGCAACTTTGAATATACCCCACCTGAATAAGACCATTTCAAGAATAGAGTTGACGCATTAAGCGCTAATGACCAAAGACCAGACAAGTTATGCAAGGCCATCATACATGAAGAAAGCAGAGTTATTATAAAGACAGGAAAGAAAGAAAAGATAAAATGTATGTGAGAAAAGACTCTGAAACTTGCTCTTGAATGTAGAGTAGCTAAAGTGAATGGAAGAAATGATGATGTCAAATTGCTGAACAGAAGATTTCAAAGGGTAACTTGAGAAGAAAAAAGTAAAGTATAACAAAATGTGCAGAGATCTGGAATTAGAAAACCAATACTGAAGAACATTCTTGGCATTTCTCTTAACTAAAAAAACTGAAGAAAAAAGTCAAGCCTCAAGCTGCAATATTAAATGATTCTATGGGCAAAATATTGAACAATACAGGAAACAGAAATCAGATGGAAGAATACACAAGTCAGTTAACCAAAAAGAATTGGTTGATGTTCAGCCATTTTAGGAGCTAGCATATATTCAAGAGCCAATGGTACTGAAGAAATCCAAGCTTCAATGAAGGCATTAGCAAAAAGCGATCTCCAAGAATTAATGGAATACCAATTGAGATGTTTCAACAAATGGCTGCAACACTGGAAGCATTCAATGGTTTATGCCAAGAAGATAGCTACTTGGCCAAATGCCTGGAAGAGATCCATATATGTGCCATTCCAAAGAAACATTCCAACAGAATGTGTAAGTTATCAAACAGTATCAATATCTTATGCAAGTAAAATTTTGCTGAAGATAATTAAAAATGGTTGCAATAGTACATCAATAAAAAACTGCAAGAAATTCAAGCCAGATTCAGAACAGGATGTGAAATAAGGGATATTATTGCTGGTGTCAAATACATCTTGCCTGAAAATACCAAGAATGTTTTCCTGTGTTTCATTGACTATGCAAAAGCATTCAACTGTGTAGATCGTAACAAATTATGGATAACATTGTGAAGAATGGGAATTCCAGAGCACTTAATTGTGCTCATGAGGAAACTATACATAGAACAAGAGGCAGCTGTTCGAACAGAACAAGGAGATACTGGATGGTTTAACATTAGGAAAGGTGTGCATCAGGGCTGTATCCTTTCACCATACGTATTTGATAGACTCTATGAAGGAGAACACAGAATTAGGATTAGAGGAAGATGCATTAACAACATGCAATATGCAGATGACAGAGCCATGCTTGATGAAAGTGAAGATGACTAGAGACATTTACTGATGAAGATCAAAGATTACAGTTTTCAGTATGGATTACACCTTAACATAAAGAAAACAAAATCCTCACAACTGGACCAATAAGCAGTATCATGATCATTGGAGAAGAGATTGAAATGTCAAGGATTTCATTTTACTTGGATTCATAATCAACACTCATGGAAGTCAAGAAATCAAATGGTATATTTCCTTGGACAATCTGCTCCAAAAGACTTCTTTAAAGTGTTAAAAAGGAAAAATGCCACTTGAAAACTAATGTGCTCCTGACCCAAGCTATGGTATTTTCAATCGCCTCATATACTTATGACAATAAATAATGAAGAGTGCAGAAGAACTGATGCCTTTAAATTATGATATTGGCAAACAGTATTGAATATACCATGGATTGCCAGAACAAATCTTCTGTACTTCTTGGAAGAAGTACATGTAGAATGCTCCTTAGAAGCGAGGATGGTGAAACTATGTCTCACATACTTCGGACATGTTATGATAAGGGACCAGTCCCTGGAGAAGGACATTGTGCTTGATAAAGTAGGGGTCAGTGAAAAAAAATAAAAAAGGAAGACCCTCAATGAAATGAATTGACACAGTGGCTTCAACAATGGGCTTAAATATAGCAAGGATTTTGAGGATGATGGAGGCCCAGGCACTGTTTCATTCTGTTATACATTGGATCACTATAAGTCAAGGGCACTGAACAAAAACAAAATATGGGTTTAACTACTACAGAGATATAGAACATTCCTTGTTTGTTGTGCCATTGAGTCGTCTCTGACTCATAGTGACCCTATATACAACAGAACAAAACACTGCCCAGTCCTGTGCCAGCCCCACGATCCCTACTATACCTAAATACCTGAGCCCATCACTGCATCCACCGTGTCAATTCATCTTGTTGAGTGCCTTCCCCTCATTCATTGATCGTCCACTTTACCAAGTGTGACATCCTTCTCCAGAGAATGGTCCCTTCTAACAACATGATCAAAGTAGGTGAGATGAAGTCTGGCCATTCTCACTTCCAAGGAGCATTCCAGTTGCTCTTCTTACAGGGCAGATTTGTTAGTTCTTTCAGGAGTCCATAGTACTTTCATCATCCTTTGCCAACACCACAAATTAATAGCATTAACTCTTCTTTGATCTTCCTTATTGTTTGTCCAGCTTTCACGTGCATATGGGGCGATTGAAAACAGCATGGCTTGGGTTAGGCACATCTTAGTCTTCAAGGAGACATCTTTGCTCTTCAGCACTTGAAAGAGGTCTTTTGCAACAGAGTTGCCCAATGCAATACATCTTTTGATGTCTTGACTGCTGCTTCCATTGGCATTGACTGTAGAACCAAGTAGTCAAGTCTTTGACAACTTCAATCTCTCCATCCATTGTGAAGCCATTCATTGGACCAATTGTGAGGATTTTTGTTTTCTTTATACTGAGGTGTAATCCATACTGCAGACTGTAGTCATTAATCTTCATCAGTAAGTGTCCAAATTATCCTCACTTTCAGCAAGCAAATTTGTGTCATCTGCTTCTTTCAGGCTGTTAATGAGCCTTCCTCCAATCCTGATACCACGTTCTTCTTCATATAGTGTGGCTTCCCTGATTATTTGCTCAGCATACTCATTGAATAAGTATGGTGAAAGAATACAACACTGACCCACTCCCTTCCTAAGTTTAAACCATGCAGTGTCCCCTTGTTCTGTTTAAACGACAGCCTCCTGGTCTATGTACAGGTTCCTCGGGAGTACAATTAAATGTTCTGGAATTCTTATTCTTCTCAATGTTAGCCACAATTTGTTATGATCCACCCAATCAAATGCCTTTGCATAGTCAATAAAACACAAGTAAACATCTATCTGGGATTCTTTGCTTTCAGCCAAGATTGATCTGATACCAGCTATGGTATCCTTCACTCCATGTCTGAATCCAGCTTACATTTCTTGAAGTTCTCTGTCAATATATTGCTGCAACTGTTTTTGAATTATCTTCAGTAAGGTTTTATTTGTGTGTGATATCAATGATATTGTTCGATGATTTCCACATTCTTTGGGATCACCTTTCTTTGGAATGGGTACAAATATGCATCTCTTCCAGTCAGTTGGCCAAGTAGCAGCCTTCCAAATCTCTTGGCATAGACGAGTGAGTGCTAGAACATTTCTAGCACCTAAGAATTTTTCCCTCTGCCAATTCCTGATAAATTATCCTCGTAAGGTAATGGCAGTTTTGACTTTTACTTTTTTTCAGAAAATTTATTATTTTATTCTATTTTTATTCTATTGATCATTTTACTTTGACAATCATGATTTTAATGACCAAGCATTTTTGTTGATTTTATTACTCCCCCTGCTTTTTTTTTTTTTTTTCAAAAACAGCAACTTGTTCCTTTTTTTTTAATGATTGGTGATTTTTTTTTCTTTCTTCTAGAGTTAAGGATTTGTTTGTTCCCTCTTAATTCTTCAGTTTTAAATTTGGTGGCTCCTGATTACCAATCAATCCTTGATTACTTATTAATATTTATGAATGAAACACTAGATTAATGTTGGTCAAGTTTGCTTCTATGTCTGTGTAGTTATGTTTCCCAAACAAACCCTAACTTGAGAGAGGGGACTGACTGCAAGCTCTTTGTAGTACCTTGTGTGTTGATAGACAGGCTACATTTTAGGAAGTATAGGCACAGATCAGGCAGGAAGTGTCCAATTTCCCTTGCTTTCTTTTTGTTTCTAGTTAAAATGCAAAAGGTCTCACTCCAGAATGTCACCACTATCTCATCAGATTTCCTACCTTAATTAATTTACAGATTATTTCTTAAGATTTAGCCTGGATATAAACCTTACTGCTTCATACTTGAATATAGCAGTGAGAGTGGGGACCTGAAAGTCCCTGAGTGGGAGTGGGGTTACCTAAAAGTGTAATCTGAAAGGTGGTTGAGTATGCGTCCTTGGTTTAATCAACTTGTTTTCTGCCCTGCTTACCACATGCATTCTCTAAATGTCTCATTTCTGTGTTAGGGAGAAATGCTTCTTTCTGGATTATAACCTTCTAAAATGAGTCTTCTAGACTGTGGCCTCTGTTCTGATTTCTTTGCATGGATAATCCCATCTGCTGTCTGTTCTCCAGCTACTTATGGAAACTCTTGTTTCTTTCACTAGTTTTCAGTGATGTCATGGAACTATTTTCTACTTCATCATCTTTCTTGTTAATGTGATGGGAATTTGGGGTACCAGGGAGTGATAAATGTTCAGGATAAGACCATTGTAATAAAGTAGGTTCTAGTATTGCTTTGACTAGAAAGATAAATGGAAAGAAAAAAAAAAAAAAGATAGGTATTGAGTCTACAGTGATTCAGAAGGTGGTGGTATTGAGTGTGTGTGTGCTTCTATTTTATCAAAGTCTATTCTCAGGAATATTTTTATATATTGCAATATTTTATTTTTGGCACTTCAATAACAATTTGAGATATACTGAAAATTCACCTTGTTAAAATATATAAAACTCCCTACCCATTCACCCTACCACCTAGCTAGCCCTTGGTAAAAACATTCTGTTTCTATAGATTTGCCTGCTATGGAAAGTCATGTAAATTGAATTATACAATATGTGGCTTTTGTGTCTGGATTTCTCATTTAGCATAATGTTTTCATTGTTCATCCACGTTGTAGCCATGTATCAGTACTTCATTCCTTTTTATTGCCTAATATTCCATTGTATGGACATACCACATTTTGGATATTTGTTTTTCAGCTGATACACATTAGGGTTGTTTCCTATTAACAACTTTAAGCTATTATGAATAGTGCTACTATGAATATTCACACACACATTTTCATGTGGGTATATGTATTCAATTATCTTAAATATATACCTACTAGGAGCTCTGGTAGCATAGTGCCTAAGGCACTTGACTGCTAACCAGAAGGCTGGCGGTTCAAACCCACCAGCCACTCCTCGGAAGGAA
>NW_006921588.1:35785381-35789355 GCF_000298275.1 Orycteropus afer afer
CTCCTTGGGTTTCCGAGGCAGTATCACTACGGAAGTAGGATTGCCCAACCTTCCTTCTGAGAAGTGGCTGGTGGGTTTGAACCACCAGCCTTCTGGTTAGCGGTCAAGTGCTTTAGCCACTATGCTACCAGAGCAAACACATAGTCAACTAATTATCCAAATTCTGTTTACAAAGAATAATGTCAGCTGCTTGTGGACAGCAGAATTGACTGGCTTTGCTTTTCTTTGCCCATAACTAGAAAAGTTTATGAATATTAATCCATAAATAGAGGTGTGTTCTTAATTCCAAATGTGCCATTGGTGGTTTCAGATTATTGTCGCCCATAATCCTTTGCTGTATATCTACCAGTTGTAGAAGCCTTTTAGTTCTCCACCTTTGCAAATGAACAGAGAGGCTGGTAGAAGGATCCAGAAATTTAGAACAAAAATTCTTAAAACTTATTACTTAAACCAGAGGATCTCCCCAACTCCCAATGCCTATGTTGGTCTCTTTTCTAATATCCCTTCATCTGGTTTTCATATAGCACAGCAGAAAAATAGGTCAAATATTTATGCCAAATATATTTCTCTTTACTGCAGTGAAATTAGATTTGTCTTTACTGCATGATTTTGTCTGATTTATGTATCTTGTTAGAATGTGATTCCTTAATGACAAAACCTTTGTTTTCTTCTTACTCTTGTAATTCTAAATATCTAACATAGTAACATGTTTGGATGAAATATTTGCTAAAGAATATTTAAAATGAAGATAAATTAACAGATTAAAGAAGAAATGTAATGATATATGCCATGGCAAGATACAGACTTAATTCTGTGATAAACTTTTAAAAACTGTATTTTCAAAAAAGCTCAGTTCACTTCACAAATGTTATAATAGTCATTACGTTGCAAAATGATTAATTTTTGTTGATTGTAAGCTTGTTTTTTTTATGCCCTCTCTTTAGAGCACATAGATTTCTGGTATTGGGTTATAGTAATAATGTCCCCAAGTAACTGAAAAGTGAACCATTTTATTCTAAACAACAAGTTTATTTTGCTTGATGTGGGAATAGGAAAAACATGGAAAAGAATGATTAACTTCAACTTTTTTCTTCCCTTTGGCATCCATATAACCTATGTTGTTACTACTACGACAGGTGACAAACTGATGAAAATGTTTACTTCCCTGAGTGGGAAGGTTGGCTATTGATCAACGAATAGATGAGTTGATAAGTAATGTCTTTGACTATATAGAGAATGAAGAAAGAGCAAGTTTTTAAGGGCAGAGAAAAGTCCCATTCAGTTTGGGACAGAATAAGCTTGCAGAACCTATGGACCTTTCACACGGAAATGTTCAGTGCACAGTCGTAAAAACGCCTGTTCAAAATCCAGATGTTGAAGACATAAAGACGAATATTACAGTCTCTGGTCTAAAACTCTCTTAAGGAGTTCTTCCACTTTGTGTAATTGTTTATCTTCTATATTGGCAATTTTATTAAAATATTTCCACATACAAGTAAATTATAGTAACTCTTTGTGTAGCTATAGACACTGTTTTTGTTACTTCGTGCTGCTCTAACAGAAATACCACAGGTGGAATGGCTTTAACAAACAGGAGTTTATTCTTTTACAGTTCTGGAGGCTAGAAGTTTAAATTCAAAGTGCCACTATCTAGGGACTGGGTGAAAGCCCCTCAGCCTTGGACTTCAGCTCTGCCTCCTGCTCCCAGCCCAGTGAAGCTGGAGGCTTTTCTTCACTCAGACAGCTGCTGGCTGCTGAGGCTGACAAACTAAGGTCAACAAGTAAAAAGGCACAGTCCTGATATTACCAAACCACATGGCAGGTCATTGATTCAAGTTCCATTAACAGTCCCAAGATTGGCAAATGATATGGCAGACTGCTGAATAATGACTTGGCTGCATTCAGGATCCAAGAGTGCCAAAACTCTGTAGACCATTCCCAAAGTTTCTCCTTATTTACAGGATGCAGGCCACATCTCTAAAGCAGCTACTCAGCTGCTCCAGTAGATTCTATCATGGAACTGACTGCCAGCTTCACCATGGGGGAATAACTACATCTAGCTGCCCAGCCACTCAAACAGACCCAGCCAAGTTGACACACAACCTTAACTATCACAGACACTGACAATGGTGAGAAATGAGCTGACATAGAAAGATAAATACCTATAAATTGTTATCTACCTTGGGCTATTTAATCTAAAAAATCTTGTGTCCAAGAGGTTTGAGGAAAAAAGTACAGCACAGCTCTAATGCCTAAGGCACTTGACTGCTAACCAGAAGGCTGGTGGTTCAAACCCATCAGCCACTCCTCGGAAGGAAGGTTGGGCAATCTACTTCCGTAGTGATACTGCTTCGGAAACCCAGGGAGGGGTCTCTATAAGTCAGGGCTGACTCAACGGCGCACAACAACAACATTTAAGGAAATCAGAAGTACTTTAACACTAGTATCTCATTGGAAATTGAGTGACAACTCAATTTGTTACAACTCAATTTGTGTTGTTGGCTGCTGTCAAGTTGGCCATGACTCATGGCAACTTCATGCACAGCCAAACAAAATGGTGCTGATCCTGCACCATCCCTGTGATTGACTGCAGATCAGACTCTTGTGAGCCGTGGGGTTTTTCATTGGCTGATTTCAGAAGCAAATACCAGGCCTTTCTTCTTAGAATTGTATGGTAGATACCAATAAATAGAAGAGACTTCTTAAATGAATTGGAATATGACTTAGACATTTAAAAATAGATAGAATTGAGAAGACAAAGAGGAAATTGAGCATCTGTGGCTACCTGTGGCAGATGTTGAGGGCTAAGAATTAGAAAAAGTTCTCCTCAATGAGAAAACCCTATAAATGTCTTTAGAATCTATGCAAGAATTTTAGATTTGAGTGCTTAAGACATTTGAATGCTAAGCAGAAGGCTGGTGGTTCAAACTCACCAGCCACTCCTTGGAAAGAAGATTGGTCAATCTACTTCCATAGAGATACCACCTCAGAAACCCAAGGAGGGGCTGCTATGAGTCAAATTTACTTGATGGCAGTGAGTTGTTTTTTTTTGTTTTTTGGTGGGGGTGGTGCTAGATTAAAAGGAGTGACTTGAGTTTTTGTGGCTGGTTGCTACAATGAGAGGAAAGCTTAAAGGAAGGACCAAAGTGCAAAACACATGAGAAGGAAGAGTCTATGTCTGTTGCAATAATAATGAAGACAATGGTGGTAACAAAGTTGTGAAAGGAAATGCAAGGTCAGTGTGAATGGAAATGAAGGAAAGATATGATTTAATTGGAGGGAATAACAATTCCAAATGCTATGATTTAAAAACTGAAGTAAATGAGCAATAATCCAGGGAACAAACTAATAAAGAAATTGTAGAGAAATATTTTAGGATGAACTACAGAAAAAGTATGAATAAACACTTGTTCCATTAAAGGAAAATAGTATTAAAAAAAATAGAAATTCTCTTCTCTAGTGTGGTAGGGAATGAAGCTGCCTTTAAAGAATGTACTTCCATTGACTGAAGGATAAAAATTGATGATCAGTTTTAACTTGGAAAAAAACATAATTTTGCAGGCTACAGGCTATGCTTTGGATGTTGGTGATCGTACAGAGCATGTGACCAAGATGATGAGATGTAGAGGTAGTCATCTTCATTTAAGGGCTAACTGACATTATAAATACATGAGCTTTCCCAAGAAAAAGCAGCAGAGGATGTGTACATGGTTATGAGATGTCAGTCAGAAGAGGAGCAGGTGATCAGAGAGGCAGGAGAAGAACCTGGAGAGGAGTGCAGCCAGAAACAATATGCATAAAGACTTGCTTTTTAAAAAATGCTTTAGGTTCCGACAAGATGGCGGACTAGGCGTAAGGACTGCAGAGACGCTCTTTAACAAAGAAAAGGGAAAACAATTAACACAGACACAGAAGATAATCTTGGACCCCTGAGCCTTGAAGGGAAGGATACAAAAGTGGACTAAACCCCAACT
>NW_006921588.1:35793325-35808808 GCF_000298275.1 Orycteropus afer afer
CAAATAAATAAATAATAAAAAATGCTTTATACGTTATTTCTTTTTTTAAAGTTGTGGTAAATATCTCACTGCCGTTGAGTCGTTTCCGACTCATAGCAACCACTCCTTGGGTCTCCAAAGCGGTATCTCTACGGAAGTAGATTGCCCAATCTTCCTTCTGGAAGGAAGTGGATCGTGGATTTGAACTGCCAGCCTTCTGGTTAGCAGTCAAGGCTTTAGGTATGATGTCACCAGAGTATAAATATATATGGAACAAATCATTTGCCTTTCCAACATTCTTCACATGTAAAGACATTTAAAAGAGGAAAGGTGAGATGAATTGTATTGATTGTGAATACAGATGAAGACCAAAAAGAATTTTTTTTCCTTTGTTTCTTTGGAATGCTGCCAAATTTTTACTTTCAAGCCATGAAGTGATAAACTCAAAATGTAAATTGATGACAGTTAGAGAACATGGCTAATAAGACAGTCCTTCCTAACAACCATTTAAAAATGTTAGTTTGATACTGTTCTATAAAATGTATTTCTTCTTGTAGTTGAAACTAAAAATCTGGCTTTATATTTCTGTTCTTTTTTCTTTCTTCTGTGCCATCCCTGACAGGCAAACATTTAAGACTTTCTTTTTCTGTTTTTGTCTAGGCCTCTTATGTAAGGACCTAAAAGGGAAATAAAATATACAGGATGAAAAGATGGCAATGTTGCCTCCCCCAGGACCACAGAGCTTTGTCCACTTCACAAAACAGTCTCTTACCCTCATTGAACAACGCATTGCTGAAGGAAAAGCAAAGGATCCCAAAGAAGAAAAGAAGGATGATGAGGAAGATAGCCCAAAGCCAAGCAGTGACTTGGAAGCTGGCAAACCACTGCCCTTCATCTATGGAGACATTCCTCCAGGCATGGTGTCGGAGCCGCTGGAGGACCTGGACCCATACTATGCAGACAAGAAAGTGAGTTTAGTGTGACTTCAGTGGTGGGTTTCTAATTGTTACTTTCTACACAGAATGATATTTTAAACTGAGATTAAGAGGAATTTGCTGAGTGACCACATCAGGGTGATAATATTAAATTAAATTAATATGTAGGATATTCAGAATATATACTTTGAATTTTTCACCAAATTGGTTCTGACAGCAACATACTACTTTTGTGTTCTTTAATCTTTTAAGAGTGTTAAATATAATGTTTTTCCTTTTTAGGCATGACATAAAAATATATTGGTAGAAGCAAAATAATCATCAATTTGAAAAGTCAGAAATGGGGACATGTCTAGAATGAATTTGATGGAGGTAACATAACAGCTGACCTCATGAGAACATATAAAACTGCTCAACTAACAGAGTTTGGAGAGGCACCTCATTCAAGCTGCTAGAGAGAAAGATCAGTTTGAGATACTCAGGGAAAACAAACATAAATAAAAAAATTATCCATTGTTCGAAAAAGAAGGGATGAGATTATCTCATAAAATTACCCAGAAAGTTAAGGATAAAGATAAGCTACTGATTGAAAAGAGAGTATGATGCTGGTAACTTTTTGCAAGCAGTTTGTTCTAGGTGGTGAAAATCAAAGCAAGATAGTGGTGGATACCAAAAAGAAGACAAGTACTGTAGTACTGTATTTTCATACAAATAACACGTGTTGTATGGTATTTTGTGAACCCACAACTCTCTCCTACGTTAGTTTCCTGTGCATGCAGTGTGCATTATACATGTGTGCACATTATTTACATGGGCACATTATTTGTGAAAATAATGGTAAATGGGTGATAATATACGCTGAGAAATTTTCCACCACAAATGATCACTTGCGGCGCTAAATAAATTTAAAACCCATTTTAAAAACGATATACGGTAAAGTATAGAAAAATTTCCACAATCAGAGAATGAAAAAAATATTGAGGATCAGATAATGCTGTAAACTAGTTGCTGGAGTTAACAGACATGGTACAAGGTACTCATCAGTTTGCATTTATTTGCATAGGAAAGAAGAGAAAAGCCTTGTTGTCTGAGACTTGAGGGATAAATAGCAGGATGGATTATGCTGAAGTAAATGTAGGCACATCGCAAGAAATGCATGTTAAGTTGTCTCACTCTTTTCTATAATATAGGAGTTGAAATTGCCTTTTGAGTGTCCATACTGAGAGTTGCAGGAGTGGAGAAGACCTTGATTGCTTTAGAGACATGGGACACGGTTTCAAATAGATGCTACAAAGTTTTTCTTCTGAGAAAGTAAGAAGGAGATTACAATAATTTCTGAGTATCAGACAGAACTAGGTTGAAGCTGACAAGCAGGAGATTGGTAATGGTTAAATCAGCAAGTTTCATATCGTCATCCAACGCTGCTGCGCTGTACAGCACCTGCAGACCTATCACTGAGAGGTTAGGAAGGGTGGGGGTGGGGTCCAATATTTTAAATTTAGTTTGATTTGTTAAAGATGTACACAAAAGTGAGTATTTCTCAATAAAATAGCTAACAAATAAAATAAAGAGCATATTTGTAATGCCTTAAGAAATAACAAAGTGGGACAATACTCATTTCTATAATGGAAATACATGTGTATAGTCAGTAGTAGTTGCTCTGAATAGCAATATCAAATATATTACTTAAGATTAAGACTAGCATGCCAGTCAGCTGACAGTACAGCAACAGAATGGAAAGCTCTTGAGATACTATAATGTATTCTAATTAACCAGTCGTTATTCTGACACAGAAAGGAGTATTGCTGACATTTATTGAGGGTCTCTGTGTCAGGCCCTAGAGGTTTTTTTACAATTAGCACACGTATTTTTCACAACTTGGTGAAATAGGAATTATTACCATATTTTAAGATATGGCACAAAAGCTTTTGGAAAATTAAATAACCTGTAAAATCTTACAGCTAGTAAATTTTGTTGAAGATACTTGAAGTTAAGTTGGTTGAACTCCCTACTGAGGTATTCTGTTATGTAACAACACCTCCTAAAGTCGTTTTTTTATTACTTTTTTTAAAATGATGTGGTAGTCACTGTTTTATGAACTTTACAAACATGAATGAATTAATGAATGAATAAATAGTGAAACAGGCAAAGCAAAAAGCACCCTCTCCTCTACTTAATATTACAGCCTGACAATTCCTAGCCTCTACGGATATTCTTTTCCCAAAAAGGGTCTGCATATTTCTGAACCAGCTACTTCTTAGGAATGAAAGATATCTTTCTGAAATAATCCCAAGATCAGAGATAAAAACTAATATTAACTTAATCTTTATGGAAGTAGATTGCCTCATCTTCCTCCAGTGGAGCAGCTGGTGGGTTTGAACCACCAGCCTTGGGATTAGCAGCCAACTGCCTTACTCACTACTCCACCAGAGCTCTAAAATGACTTGGCAGGTAGGAAAAAAATATTTTCATTTTGATGGAAAATAAATATAAACAAACAAATAAATAAAGGAATGTTTAATGATATAATTTTAGCTATAAAATTTAACTAATGTACCACCCACATCAGTATATTTGGGTAGGAATAGGTCAAACAGAATACTCTGTTTTTCAGTGTTCTCAGTTTTTAACATGTATCTTAGTTCTCTAGTGCTGCTATAACAGAAATACCACAAGTGGATGGCTTTAACACACAGGAATTTATTCTTTTACAGTGTAGGAAGCTAGAAGTCCAAATTCAGAGTGCTGGCTCTAGGTGCTGGGTGAAGGGCCTTCAACATTGGGCTTCAGCTCTGCCTCTTGTTCCAGGCCCACTGGAGGTGGAGGCATCTCCTAACTCAGGCAGCTCCTGGCTGCTGACAGACTGATGAACCTAAGGTTACCAGGTAAAATGACACAATCCCTAGATTAGCAGACAACACAGCAAGCCACTGATTCAAGTCCAGGAACTGGCAATGAAGACTTGTTCAAATGCAGGATCCAAAATATGCCAAAAAGCTAGAGACCTTTCTCAGAGCTTCTCTATATATACTGGAAGCTGTCCACACCCCAGAGGCAACTCAACCATGGAGCTGATTACACTACATTCAATCTCATCATGGGGAATTACCACATCCAGCTGCCAAGCCACTCAAAATCACAGCCCAGACAAGTTGACACACAACCTTAATTACCTCAATATGTGATTGTCATTTTCTTTTGGATTGAAGCTTTAGATTATTAATTTCTCTTCATTTCTCTATGTCTTCAAACATTCTTGATAAAAGCAGTTATGACTTCTGCTTGCAGCTTTAGGGTTGACTTCTATATAGATTGATTCTTTGAGGTGTCAGGTTATTCAGACTAATTGAAAAAAAAACTTTATTTCAGTTATATTTATAATCATTATTGGATTAAAATTCTACGACCTCTAATTTGACCTCGGTTCAGTTTTTATTTATTTTTCCTTGTAATTTCTAATTCTTTATTAAAGAGGATTTAGTAAAGTCATGATAGATAATATGGCTTTGTTTTTATGCATAATGAATATATAAAAACTTTTAAAAATGGTGTTATTCAGCACCTTTATAAGTGAAAGTTTATATCTTTAAGAAATTAATAAATTACCAATCACCTTCTACTGTGGGTATTTAGAGAATGGGTTTACTGTTTTATTATTCTTCATCACCTTAGTAACTTATAGTTTGTCTATAATATCAGCTAGTTGATCCCACTATTTACTAAGAATTCACAATGTACCAGAAACTTAAAAGCTCCATAGACAGTAAGTGCTAGCTTAAAACTACGAGGTAGTGGAGCTGAAGTTCAGAATCAACTCTGTCCAGCCACAGCCTATGCTATTTAAGCATCATTATTTTTCTTTTTAACTCTATGCTGAATAAATTCTTAAGTAAATGAATAAAATGAAGAGAATTCATTTGGACTTTGAAATAGAACCATTTGGTATTAGGACCTCCACATTTACTAGACTCATACACAGATATCAAAAATTCTGCAGGCATACCCCTTTTCCCTAATTATAATTAATTGTGTATGTATCAGAAATTTCTAAAAAAAAGTTTTAATGGAAATTAAAACTGCTACTTTAAATTTTTTAAAATAGCAAACCAAGTTTTAAAGTAATGTATTTAAAGTACATTAAAACTTGAAAAAACTTAAAAATCAAGTGCAAGAAAACTTGATCTTGCCAAGCTAAGTAGTAAGGTTGTGATTTTCATGTTAGCTCTGATGACATTTAGTTCAGAAAGTCTCTCTGAAAATCTTGACTGGGATATGACCCTGTTCCTCTTTTCACTCTTATACTCCTCTATTTATATTTCTTTGTAACACCTGTCAAATCCTGCCTTATAGTAAAATTATTGTATTCCTGTCTTAACACTTTTCTAGTACATTCCTCAAATGTAAAACTCACACCTTATTTATGTTTGTGTTAGGCTGGGTTCTGGGGAGAAGCAAAACCAGTAAAGCTTATAGAGAGAAAGAGAAAGAAATTTATCTTAGGAAAATGGGTCACACACTTATAGAAGCTGGAAAGTCCCCCGTTCTTGGATCAAACATCAAGCTTGAGGCTTTTCCCAACTCACGCAGCTGCAGGGGCTGACAAGCTCAAGGTTGGCAGGCAGTATGCCAGCTATTGACTCCAATGAATGACGACGAATCCAAGATCTCCAAACCGAATGGTGGATTGTTCGCTCACAGACAGCTGTAAGCAGCACAACAGGATCTCAATCCACAGAAGAGTGTCTCTTTTCCCAGGATGTCCATAAATATACTGGAAGCAGGCCACATCCCTAGGGAAACTCCCTTTCAATGGATTGGCTGCTCACAACATAAACATCCAATCCCATCATGGGAACAACCACATCACAATTGCTTAAACCACACAGAATTGTGGTCCAGCCAAGTTGACACACAGCTCCAACTATCACAATGTTTATGCCTGGTATTGGTACAATGACAGACACATAGAACAATGGAATAGAATTGAGAACCAGAAATAGATCCATTGACTCATAGTCAGCTGATCTTTGACAAAGGGCCAAAATCCATTAAGTGGGGAAGAGATTGTCTGTTCAATAAAGGGTGCTGGCAAAACTGAATATCCATTTGCAGAAAAATGAAACAAGACCCATACCACACCACATACCCAAAAATTAACTCCAGATGGATCAAAAACTTTAATGTGAAATCTAAAACTATAATGTTCCTCAAGGAAAAACTAGGGGCAAATTTAGGGGCCCTAATATATGGCATAAATAGACTATCAAGCATAACCCAAAGTGCACAAACAGCAGAAGAGAAACTAGATGAATGGGACCATCTAAAAATTAAATTTTTATGTGCTTCCAAAGACTTCTCCAAAAGAATCAAAAGATAACCTACAGATTGGGAAAAAATATTTGGCAATGACATATATGATGAGGGACTTACTTCTAGAAGTTATAGAAAACTCCAACACCTCAATAACAAAAACACAAACAATCCAGTTAAAAAATGGCAGAAGACATGAAGAGACACATCACCAAGGAGGATATTCAAGCGGCCAACAAACATATGAAGAAATACTCAAGATCACTAGTCATTAGAGAGATGCAAATCAAAACAACAATGAAGTACCATCTTTCCCCAGCTCTAGTAGCAAAGTTCAACAAGACAGAAAATAACAAATGCTGGCGAGGATGCAGAGAGATTGGGACACTCATACACTGCTAGTGGGGCTGTAAAATGGTACAACCACTGTGGAAAGCAGTGTGGTGAGTCCTTCAAAAATTGGAATTAGAAATACCATTTGACCCAGCCATTCCATTACTAGGTAAATATCCTAAAGAAGGGAGAGCCATGACAAGAACAGACATATGCACACCCATGTTCATCACAGCACTATTTACAATAGCCAAAAGATGGAAACAACCTAGGTGTCCATCAGCTGAGGAATAGATAACCCTCTAGGTAGCTGGCTATGGCCAAGAAGTGACTACAGTCTTGTCCCTTGTCAGCTCTACTATATAGCTGGGAATTCTTACAGAACATACGAATACACTTGTAGAAACATCTGCCAACCCTATACATGGTCGTGGGAACACTTCCCCCTGCATAGACATACCTATTTGTTCAGCCTGTGCACCCATCTATGTACCCATAGATCAATGTTTGCCTTCACTGACAACGCAGTACTGTATGTGCAAAAGGGTTCATATTTGTTTTCTGTACCTCCTATGCACCTCTCTATGTCTTCTCCTTCCTCAATGCCACTGTGTTGATCACTCACATTTGGTACACTGCCCTTATCTTCATCCAACTCAATACTTATCTCTACCTATCTAACAGTGCCCCCTCCCACCCTTGGTAACCAATAAAGAAAATTTCCTTCCATATACAAATCTTTCCTTGACTAATACAATATTTGTCCTTCTGTGATTGACTTATTACACTCAGCGTAATATCCTCCAAGTTCATCCACATTATGTGGTGTTTTGCAGATTCTATGTTATTCTTTAGGGTTGCACAGTATTCCATTGTGTGTATGTACCATAGTTTGGTTACCCATTCTTCTGTTGATGGGCATCTAGGTTGTTTCCATCTATTGGCTATTGGAAACAGTGCTGCGATGAACATGGGTGTGCATATATCTGTTCTTGTCCTGGCTCTCATTTCTTTAGGATATATACCTGGTAATGGCATGCTGGGTCAAATGGTATTTGTAATTCCAACTTTTTAAGGACCATAGTCACAAGGGACATCAAGCTCAACTGGCATAACATACTACACAAAAACGTTGTTCACATCCTACTTTGGTGATTAGTGACTGAGATCTTAGAAGCTTGCAAGTGGCTATCTAGATGCAACAATGGGTCTCTCCTCATCCAGAGCAAAGAAGAATGAAGAAAACCAAAGACACATGGAAACACAATTAGTCCAAGCAACTGGTACAACATGCAGTCCTCAGCCTATACAACTATGAGACCAGAAGAACTAGATGGTGCCCGGCTACCACTAACTACTTGGGGGATCTATGTAGGAGATCCTGGATAGAGTGGGAAAACAATTTGGAACAAAACTCAAAATCATTAAAAAAAAATTAAATTAAAAGGTGGACCAGGTTTGCGGGTCTGACAGAGCCTGGTGGAACCACTGAGACTGTGTCCCCTAGCTGCTCTTCAGGTCTGGAATTGAACCCACACCTGTGGTTTCCAACCAAACAAAAGACAGCCATATGAGCTGAACATTTACATTAGGTAGAGACACTCCTTGGGGGGAACAATGGTGGGAGAATAAAAGGGTTGTGTATGCACCAGGAGACAGCTCAGGAGTCAGGTGTACATGGAGGGAAGGACACAGGGAAGAGGTCATTATGGGGAAGAAGTGGGAGGGGAGCTGTTGTGTTGTAAATTGCAGTCAATTTATGAGACAAAGTGTATGTGAACTGCTGTATGGAAAGGATTTTGCTCTGTAAACTTTCAAGCAAATCACAATTTAAAAAAAAAACCTCATACCTTATTTATTTTTAAACTTTCTTTAGTGTCTGATGACATAGCTGATTTCTTCATAATTGTAGAAAGAGATTTTTATTATCATTATTATTATTTGTTTGTATTTTCAATTTTCCTTAGCTAGATACAAATGCCATGGAGATTGCCACACAGCAATGATTACAGTAGCATATTTTAATAATATTTGGTTCTGTTAATAATATTTCATAATTATCAAATTAATTAAATTTTAAAAATAACTAAATTGTTTCTAAAGAAGTAATCAAGTGCCTTAATTTGTTTTTGTTTTTGTTTTTCCAGTTTTAGCTATTACTAGTATGATATCTAAACAGGAAAATTTAACTGGCTGATTATAAGGGTTCTTATAGATCTGATATTCCCTAAACTTATGAAAATAGATTTCTAAAGAACTCATATTTTGGAACATCTGCTACTAACCATGACAACGGCCAGCAAGTACTGAAATGATCAAGGTTTATGGTGAAAATCCTAATTAGTTTTAATTGGTTTGCTAAAAATTCAGAGAAATGGAAGAGAAGGAAGTTGTATTTTAAACTAATATCAATGACCTTAAGTTATTCCTGCTGATTTTGAGATTTGAAGGAAAACGAAAAATAGAAACCAGTTATTTTGGGAGTTCTAAGCAATACAAGTTCATAAACAACTCAATTCATAATTTACTGTAAAGAAATGTATTTGGAGTTCATTGGCCAAGGTCATGAGATAGCTGTATCAATGACCTTGGAACCAAGTCGCTTGAATCTTATGACTGTTTCTTTAATATGGTACTACCACATAGGAGGAAAATGGCTGATAATGATATGATAAATTGCAATTTTGAATTCTCAGTTTTCACTGTTGTCTTTTTCCTCCTGCAGACTTTCATAGTATTGAACAAAGGAAAAGTAATCTTCCGTTTCAATGCCACACCTGCTTTGTACATTTTATCTCCTTTCAGTCCTCTAAGAAGAATATCCATTAAGATTTTAGTACACTCATATCCTTTTTAAAATGCTTACTTGCAGTGATACTTTAACATGTAAATTTTTATGATTTTATGATTCTAGTCCTTTTGCACCTGGAAAAACTCTGTCTGGTTTTAGTTTATTAATTTCAATATAATTAGGTTCCAGCCTCTGAGAAGTTTGGGAAAATAACAGCATTAGCATTTTAGGATGCATTATCTTTATCTATCACTCCGTTGTTCACAGAGACAAATTAAACATTGCCTATAAGCTCATTTAGAGTTATTTTCTAAGCAAAATGTTAGCATTTAAACAATTGTCATTATCAAATATTCAAAGTTCCTACTGTGGTCCCTTATCATATTCCTTGATTCTAAGCCACCTTATTCAACATGCTTATCATGTGCACTATTCTGACAAACTGCATATTTATGACCATGAGTAACCCTCCTGATTGGACCAAGAATGTCGAGTAAGTGGGTAAAAGTACATGTTAATACAGTTTTAGTGTTATCATTGGCATGCTTTTCATATCCTGCCAGGAAGGTATTATAAGTTATAAAAATTGTGTTATTTATCTTAACATGTTCCATAGTTACTTCTCTTTCAGTTCTTTTTTTTTTTTTTTTTTTTTAACTCCTCTGTGGTCTTAACCCACTCAAACTAAGCTTGAAAATTAGATAGTACAGTCTTTTCTGGAGGAATGAATTTAACAGACACCCTTCCCTGTTCTAAGAGATATCAAATTCTCTTATTGTTGAGTGTAGTTTTGATAGGAGCAGTATAGGAATTTTCTGGGAGATCTAAGACCTATGTCCTTAGTTATTTCAAATATATCCACTCACTGGGATTGATTTTAAGGAGCTCTGGTGGGGCAGTGCTTAAGACATTTGACTATTAACCAGAAGGTTGGCAGTTCAAACCCACCAACCACTCCATGGAAGATTTACTGCCTCGAAACCCAATGGGGGTTGCTATGAGTCAGAACTGACTCGATGGCAGAGGGTTTGGTTTTTAGGGGAGTGATTTTGCTAAGGGAATTTTAAGAATTTCTAGGAAGACCTTTATGTAGTTTATCCTAATAGTTAAAGACTGGGTCTATGTGCTTGCTAGCATGCATGCTCTAAGAAGGCTGGGCTTTCTTAGGTTAATCAGACAAAATTAAATCATAAAGATTCAGATGACTCTGGGGTATTAGGCTCTTTCACACCAAATACTCTATTGATTCCTGTGTCTAGGTACACTTTTACTGGAATATATACTTTTGAATCACTTATAAAAATCCTTGCAAGAGGCTTCTGTGTGGGAGAATTCACCTTCCTTCGTGACCCATGGAACTGGCTCGATTTTATCGTCATTGTTTTTGCGTAAGTACTTCCAGTTTTTTGAAATTTATTTATTTTCTGGCATCGAAAATCTCAGACAGCACAGTATTCCAGTAAGAAGAAGCCCTAGAGATCCTGACCTTTCCCGCATGTAATGTTTGCATTTAAAAGATATTGTGTGAGAATTAGTCATTGATAGACAAATATCAAATTTCTCAGAAAGGGGATTTCCTCCTCTACAGTTTATCACACGATTAAAATTGATCATCTTCCTCTACACCCAGAACTTGGATGGATAGTCTGTGAGGTGCCTATTAGGTTCATACTTTCTCCGAGTTCTTATCTAAATAAATAAACAGATATTACCCAGCTCAGAAATTTAAGTTTAGTGCTCTTTTTAGTAACCTATACTACTCCAGAGCTAATAAGTGTATTAAAATCGAAAAGTAATTCTTTTTACAAGCTTTTCTCACAGCTTACTCAACATAACATTAATGTGTTGTCTATGCATTACAGATGCCTGACTGGTGAAAATACAGTTTATTTTCAATGGAAAGATACTACATTGAAATACAATTTTAGCTTATTCATGTTGCTACTCTTTCCCCAAATGTAATTGTATGAAACATGTCTCTTTTTTTAAAAAAATCTCAAATCTAGATATACTTTTTCTTTTTATCATTTTGAATTGTAAAAGTAATGGGTATTTACTGGAGCAATTTAGACAATAGAAAGGAGTCTTAACTAAAATCTGTCACACCTGGTTATGTTAGCCTTGCCCCACCTCCCGGTCCATCACTGTCACTCCTTTCATGATCACATGTGATTGCTGCAGTTCCACCTGCCACCTCCTGATAAGACAACATTGTGCCAAAGAAGGCAGCCTCTTCTCATGCATCTCCTTTTTTTTAATTGAGATATAATTAACATACTATAAAATTTCCTCCTTTTAAAGTGTAAAATTTAGGGACTTTCATGTATTCACAGAGTTGTGCCACTATTTGTTGTCAGGTACCATCGAGTGGGTTCTGACAGAAACCTTAGGTACAACAGTACCAAAGCCCGGTCCTACACCATCCTCACAGTCATTGCTGTGTTTGAGCCCATTGTTGAAGCTCCTGTGTCAATCCATTTGGTTGAGAGTCTTCCTCTCCTTCACTGACCCTCCAGTTTACTGAGCATGATATCCTATTACTGCCACTATTACCGCTTTCTAATTTCAGAATATTTTCATCACCTCAAAAGAAACTTTGTACCTATTGGCAGATACTTGAATTCCCTTCACCTCCTAGTCCCTGGAAACTACCTATATGCTTTCTGTAGCTGTGACTTTGCCCCGTCTAAACATTTATGCTTTGGTGGCATAGTGCCTAAGGCATTTAACTGCTAACCAGAAGGCTGGTGGTTCAAACCCACATAAATGAAATCATACAATATGTGGCCTTAAGGGTCTGGCTTCTTTACCTGAGCATGCTTTCAAGGTTTATAGCTGATGCTTTATAGGAAATTAAATATCTACATTAATATAATGTTAAGGGCCTAATTAGTATTTAATTCTTTATTTAGGAGTTTTGGTGTGTGAACTTTAATAATATAATATTTGTGTTTTGTTTTTACCAAACGAGTGGAACTAAACTAAATTAGTGATAAGAAAAAATACTTACATAACTATATATTTAGCAAAGGAGTTCCAGATATAAAAAATACATTGACTGAAGGCACAGGTAAGTATCTCAGACTCTATCTAAATTCTGAATAACTCTGATTTAATTCTACAGGTATTTAACAGAATTTGTAAACCTAGGCAATGTTTCAGCTCTTCGAACTTTCAGAGTATTGAGAGCTTTGAAAACTATTTCTGTAATTCCAGGTAAGAAGTAATTAGTGTGAAGCATTAGGCCACTCCTAACTCCAACTATTTGGGAGTTTTTTTCTGTTTGTGTGTGTGTGTGTGTTGTCATTGTGTTTGTATATAAACTTATTACAGATATGTGACAGAGTTTGTGGACCTGGGCAATGTCTCAGCGTTGAGAACATTCAGAGTTCTCCGAGCATTGAAAACAATTTCAGTCATTCCAGGTGAGAGTGGGGTTAAACACCGAGGCTGACTTTGATCTTTTGGAAGAAAGAGAAGAAAAACTTTCTCTTACGCAATTTTAATTATATTTAATTTCTGATGGTTTTCAAAATGGTTATTAAAAGTCACCCTGGATGTTTAATCAGTTGCATGGGTCTTGGAAGATGAACATGGCCACTTGGCTCACATCTCAATTTGAAATTTTCCCTGCTGTGTAAGAGTTCACTGTTCATTTTACTTACCCAGGATAGAAAATTTCAATTTGGTTTAATTGCTGTTAATATAGTCAAGAAAAGAGAAAATAAATAACAGCATGGGGTTATTGCATGACATATTGTTATAATTCTTTTCAGTACTTTTTTTTTTAATATATATATATACTTCTTTTTAGCAAACTGTTTCTTAATAGAAAATTAGCTCACTGTTAAGTTATCATTATATGCTACAATTTAGCCTCTTACTTGTTTTGGTGCCATGATAGAGAGATGGTTGTTTTGACGAGCATTTTCTGAATTAGAACTTTAAAGATTATTTTCACAATTGAGTGTGAATATGGCTTGAGCAACCAAGTTATTTATTTTGAAAAGTTGAGTACAGGTAGTCTCTGACTTACAGTGTATTTGAAGTATGACTAACTGCACTTATGACTATTGTCATGACTATATGTTTTTGTTTTTTGCTTGTACATCTTGTTGTTAGTAATATGTGCTAAATACAATTTTATAGCACATAATTTGCTGATGTCATTTTATCTGTAAGTTGATATGTAATGTTTCCAACCCCCAATGACAAATAAAGATTATATATATAAAGTTACTGACAATAAAAGGCAATAATAATGAAAACATTTAAAAAAAAAAAAGTGAGGTATTTGAGTTAGGTCATAAACAACTTACCACAGAGTTGACAATGTAACCCATTGTAAATTGGGGACTATCTGTACTCTTTAGGAATATTTTACTATCTTTTAATTATTCACTGTAATTTATAGAGGTAAAGTGTATTTTAAATGGCAAATCTACTCTTTTGAGCTAGCAGGCTTTATTTTAAAAAATTAGTTTACTTAAGGTCATTGATTTGATGTAATGCATGCATTTCTAGGAAACTTGTTTTTATTTTTGTTTCTTATTCACAGGGTTTATTTCATTATGAGCTCCTTTTCCTCTCATGTTTCCAGGCCTGAAAACGATTGTAGGGGCCCTGATCCAGTCGGTGAAGAAGCTCTCTGATGTCATGATCCTGACTGTATTCTGTCTCAGTGTGTTTGCTCTTATTGGGCTGCAGCTCTTCATGGGTAACCTGCGACATAAATGTGTGCGACATCCACTAGAAGATAATTTAACTTTGGAAAACCTACTGGATACCTTGGAAAGTGAAGAAGACTATAGAAGTAAGATTGCCCCTGCAATTGTCAATAGGTTGAATAAGGCTAAAAGCACTGCTCTCTTTTAAAGTGGCATGTTAGTTTTATTTTAAATATTTTAAAATTATTCAAATATAGATACTGGTAACAATGTAAATTTGAATAATGTTATATATGATTCTAAGCCTTTTGACAATTCCAGTAATGAAAAATAGAATCATTCCGTAATTCCCAAATTCTGTAAAAAAAAAAAAATCAAATTATTCTAAAGAAATAAATGTAGCTATGAATTAATAATACTATCAATCAGTACATTCAGTCATATTCTATACATAATAATATTACATATCAGTATTGCACTTTACATACTGTTGTTATGGAGCCCTATTGGCACAGTTGTTAAGCACTCACCAGCTAATCCAGCTATTTCCAGCTCACCAGTGGCTCCACAGGATAAAAGACTGAGTGATCTGCTCCTGTAAAGACTACAGCCTAGAAAACCCTATGAGGCAGTTCATTTTATCATATAGGGTCACTATGAGTTGGAATCAACTCAACAGTACACAACAACCAAACGTTGTTATATATGTCATCTGAGATGCAACTGTGGATCTCCTCTCATCCAAATAAAAGAAGAGTGAAGAAAAAGGCATCTGGAAACAATTAGTCCAATGATAAGGTGGACCACAAAGATCTCAGCCTACATGACCCTGAGACCAGAAGAACTGGATAGTACCTGGTTACCAATGCCAACCACTCGGAAAGGAATCAAAACTAGAGATACTGGATAGAGTGGGAGGAAAAATGTGGAACAAAATTCAAAAACAAAAATGACCAGAATTACTGGCCAGATAGAGACTGGTGGAACCCCAAGACTATGGCCCTGGGTTGGTACCCTTTGGGCCTAGAAGTGGACTCACTCCCATGGAATGGCTTTCAGCCCAAGAGTAGAAAGACTTATATGCAGAACACCTACCTCAGGGCGATGCACACACCTACTCTAGGGAGATGCACCCTTTAGGCAATCAGTCATGAGACACCAGAGGGGCAGCATTCACATATAGAGAAAGCTGGACAGACAATAATGCATAGTTAAGAAGGGCACAAAGAGGGACGGGAGGGGAGGAGAGTTTGTTATGGTCGGGAATGATAATCAGGGTGTGAGGTAAAATGTGCAGGAACTCTTGAATGTAAAACAACATTACTTTGTAAATTTGCACCCAAAGCACAATACATTTTTTTTAAAATTGTTATATTACATAATATATGTATATTTATCATGTAATATATATTTATTATATGATAAACCACAAAAATCAAACTCACTGCTGTCAAGTCGATTCTGATGC
>NW_006921588.1:35809818-35814811 GCF_000298275.1 Orycteropus afer afer
GCTATGAGTCCGGTCGACTCAATGGCACATAGCAACAACAATTTAGTTGGTACCATATAAGACGGTCTGTACGTAGTCTCAGAAGTTTGTTTAATTTGGAAGCATATTTTGGAGCTCTGGTAGCATAGTGCCTAAGGCACTTGACTGCTAACCAGAAGGCTGGCGGTTCAAACCTACCAGCCACTCCTCGGAAGGACGGTTGGGCAATCTACTTCCATAGTGATACTGCCTCGGAAACCCAAAGAGGGGTCATTATGAGTCGGGTCCGACTCGAGGGCACATATCAACAGCAACAACGATATAAAACATGTACTTCATATTCTTGAAACAATTGTCACCTAATATGTTTCTTTCTTAGGAACTATTGAAGAATATTGGGTGGAAATTATACCAAGATTGCACTTTCTGCCTGATACTGGGAATATGTGAAAGGAGCTCTGGTGGCATAGTGCCTAAGGCATTTTGACTGCTAACAAGCAGGTTGGTGGTTCAAACCCACCAGTCACTCCATGGAAGGAAGACTGGGCAATCTACTTCTATAAAGATTTACCACCTTGGAAACCCAAAGGGAGCTGCTGTGAGTCAGAATTGACTTGATGGCAGTGAGTTTGGTTTGGTTTGGTTTCTATGTGATGTTGCCCTTATGGGCCCATAAAACAGTAGATAATTGAGATCCACAGATAGTTTTCTGAGTAGTGAATGGTTAAACACTCAACTAGTAGTGGAAAGGTTGGTGATTTTAATTTACCTAGAGATGCCTCACAAGGCAGGCCTGGTGATCTGCTTCTGAAATGTCACAGGCTTCAAAATCCTATGAAGCAGTTATACTCTGCATGTCTGGGGTTGCTCTGAGTCAGAATCAACAAGACAGCAACTAACAACAACAACAACAGAGCCAGAGAGGCATGAATATCAATAAATCTTTCAAACATAGATGCCTTTGACAGAAGGAGATTAGAGAGTAAACGTCAGGCTTCTCCTTAGATAACAGAGAGAGGTATGCATCTTATGTTTTTATTTTACAAATGTGTACTTTCCCAACATAGTAAAAGACCCGTAAGTAAAGGAAACAAAACAACAACAACAAAAATGGAAGCATAAAAAAAGAATAGTAAGGTTTTCAAGAAAATACTTAACATATTTATTTATTACAAACACTTGTGAAATTTAGCTATGTTTTTCCTTGTTTTCTATCATTACTTATTTTTCTAAAAAATAATCATTTTTATTAATGTTATCTGTAATTGTGTTTCCAAAATTATCACTAGTTTATGTGCTATAAGAATAATACGTTTTATGGGTAATTGTTGACCTTTACATTCAGTTTTGTGAATCAATTTACAACACTTAGTAAATTTAACATTTTACACTAATATCACTACAAGTACTTTAATTATGAGTCTTGTTCCCATACTTAAGTTCATAATTAAATAATTTTTTTTACCTTCTAAAATTGTTTCAAGTATTTTTTTTAAAGGAAGGCTAACAAAAGCCCTTCAGTTATGAAAAATATATTTTGTTTATACATGAATGAATGACAGCTTGGCCAACAGTTAAATTTTATACCACAATTCCCTCCTCCAATTCTGTATGTAACTAAATTTTGTTCTTATATATAGTTTTAGAGAGCAGATATTTGAGTCAGTTGTGAATTTGGTTTGCTACCTGTTTTCTATATCTTAGAAACCATGACTTTACTTATCAGCATTCAGGTAATTCATCTTTTCAGCAAGTGTTTATTCCATATATTCACTGTGCTAGGCATTGTGTCCATTTCTGAAGCTATAGCAATGAGAACATACCATGTGGAAAGCTGATTGAGCAAGAGTAGAGGGTACCTCACCTCACTGTCCTCGAGTCATATCCAACTCATAGCGACCCCTCCTTGGGTTTCCGAGGCAGTATCATTACAGAAGTAGATTGCCCAATCTTTCCTCTGAGGAGTAGCTGGTGGGTTTGAACCTCCAGCCTTCTGGTTAGCAATCAGATGCCTTAGGCACTATGCCACCAGAGACTCCTAGAGGTTAGAGTCAAATAATCTACCAGTTAGGCAGATGTTACTGTCATGCAGAAAAGAGAAGATGATGGCTTAGTCTAAATGATTGCAGGGAGATGAAAAGAAAAAGGTGAGTTAAAGATATAATCTGTAGAACTTGCTGATGAATTGGAAAGGAGAAGAGGACTTGAAGATGACTTCTAGGTTTCTGGCTGGAGTAACTGGATTGATAGTGATTCACTTTTCACAGAATTCCATTTAATGAGTATAGAAGAAATGACTGCAACACAAAATGATATTTGGGAAACACCATAGTAATCACAGGTAATGATGACCAGGAGATACTAAAATAAGTAGGTCAAAGTACAATGAAAAAAGAGTATTTGCACAGTCCCACAGTATAGCCCAATGAGACTATTACCAATGAAAAAGATGAAAACAGCTAGCTTTACAATAGGACAGAATGGAAGGAAATGCCTTAAACATGAAAAAAAAAAATCCCCCCAATTTTAAAAAAAAAAAAAAAAAAAATCCCTCTACAATCAAATATAAGCTGAGTAAGTTTAACTGTATGTAATATAACACCAATAACATCATGAAATACAAAACTGCTTTTCCTGAAGACTAGTCCCTAAATAAAGCCTTATTGATAATAATCAGAGGCTCTGTTGCCACCCCTCATCCATCAGTTTGTTGTACTGTGGTGGCGTGTGTGTTGCTGTGGGGCTGGAAGCTATGCCACTGGTATTTCAAGTACCAGTAGGGTCACCCATGGTGGACAGGTTTCAGCAGAGCTTCCAAACTAAGACAGCCTGGGAAGCAGGATGCAGACATGCACTTCTGAAACATTTGGCTGCTGAAAACCTTATGAATAACTATTTCCTGTAGCCTTATTTATAATAATTAGAAGGGCTAGAAAGGTAAAATCTAGCTTGGAACTGTAAAGTAAAAAACACAGATGAAGATCCTGTAGTTACAAGCTAACTGTCATTTCTCTCAGAGGCAAAAAGTAGCTACAAAGTCCCAATCACGGAGTTGGTATTGCTGTGTTACACACTGAGAAACTGTTCTTTAAACACAGACTATTGGGAATTTACTGTTTGAATTTATAGCAGTGAAGATGAAAAATCCCACTCTTACAAACACTAATCTCTCCACTTATAAACAAAGTGAGGTATGAGGGGTAACAAAAGGTTTTTGCCACACTCCTCACATTCATAAGCCCACCCCACTGTGAATTTTTCTGTGTTTAATGAGGTTTGAGGCTTGACTGAAGGCTTTTCCACATTCCTTACATTCATAAGGCTTCTCTCTGTCAGTGTGTGTTCTTTTATGTGTAAAGAGGGGCTGAGCTCTGAGTAAAAGCTTTCCCATATTCTTCACATTTCTAACTCCTCTCTCCACTGTGAGTCCTACTGTGTGTAGTGAAGTGTGGGGAACACCTGAAGGTCTTCCCACATTCCTTACATGCATGAGGCTTTTCTTCACTGTGAGTTTGCATATGCACAAGGAGGTGTGAGGAACAATTAAACGCTTTCTCACATTCTGTACGTTCATAGGGTTTCTGGGCTCTGTGAGTTCTTTTATGGAAATAAAAGTAACTGGATTGATAGTGATGAAATGAGAGAAAATGAACAGGTCTGTAGAGGAAAGTCAATTAATTTAATTAGTTAAAAATCAGTGTAACTAAAAATCATTGAGATGTCTTTGCACCATCCAAGTGGAGATATAAAATAGACTATAGGAAATTTAAGCATAGAGCTCAGAGGAACTGCCTGGTGTGGAGGTATAAATTTAGAAGAGATCAGCAAAAATAAAGGACATGCACATATACATCCTTCTGAGCAACCCTGATGTTTTGAAGTCAGGTGCAGAATGGGCAGACTGGTGTTTAAAGTAAATTTGGTACTTAGAAGACATTCAACTCAAAACTATGATGTCTAGAAGTCAGGTAGAGAGAACTCGGAAATGATACAGAGAAGGGACAGAAAAAGAAAGAAGCAAAGGTAAAAATAGCAAACCCAAGAGAAGAAAGTCTATTGAGCAAAAGGGAAGGTTTGTGTAGAATCACACTGCAAGATTAAGGACCAAAGGTGATGAAAATGGAGAAATACACATTAGCGTAGACATCATGGATGTCATCAGACACTTTCATGAGAAAGTTTTAGTGCAGTGTTAGGGAGATAAGGTTAATGAGGTAAGAGTAATATATGGATTAATCGTTCAGAAGAGGCAGAAGGAGAAGTTCTTGAGAAAGTGAAAGAGCATAGGCGACAGACATTGCCTCAGTTGAAATGAAAAAGAAGATAGAATAAGCTGCAAAATTATGAGAAGATGATTAAATTCTAACCCAATGGTGTTTATTTCCACAGAGAAATATGAAATGTGATCATTGGCTGAGAGTAAGAATTAGGAAAAGGAAATTCTGCAGGAGGTTTGAGGAAGGAGAACACTCCATATAGTCATCTTCTCAAAAAATCAAATTCACTGCCATTGAGTCAGATCCAACTCATAGTAATCCCTCTTTGGGTTTCTGAGGCAGTATCACTACGGAAGTAGATTACCCAATCTTCCTTCTGAAGACTAGTGGGTTTGAACTGCCAGCCTTCTGGTTAGCAGTCAGATGCCTTCGGCACTCTTACAGAATGAAAATGGCATGTATTTTGAGTGTCAATTTGATACTGGAAATCACTTACTTAAAATATAATCATTCACTTGGTTGTGAGATTTTCTCCAACATTCAGCAGCTTGAGAGCAAGCATGGAGAAAGTAAGTGCTAGGTTATGATAAGGGTAGGGGTCTGCAGGGTTACTGTTTTAGGCCAAGAGAAATGAGTTCAAGTTGAGGAAACTTGTAAGAGAGTGATGATAAGGAATGCCCATGGATTCTAAACTGAAGAAAGAAAAATGTGAACCTAAGAGCCCAAAGTTGATGAATCATGAGAAAGTGGTAACGTAAATGAAGATCAAAGAATTATGATGGTAGAGGCAAACAATT
>NW_006921588.1:35816020-35817347 GCF_000298275.1 Orycteropus afer afer
TTGAACCGCCAGCCGTCTGGTTAGCAGGCAAGTGTCTTAGCCACTATGCTATGGAAGGTTGGGCAATCCTACTTCCGTAGTGATAACTGCCTCGGAAAACCAAGGGGGGGTCGCTAGGAGTCAGGGCTGACTCGATGGCAAATAACAACAGAATGCAGTATCTCACTTAAAGTCACTATCCTTCTTCCCCATCCCCTGCAATAATTTATTCACCCTGGTTGAAGACTATACCTTTGATCTCAGAAAGCACAAACCATACAATAATAATTTTTGCACACCACCTTCTGAGCCAAGGCAGATAGTCTAACGGAATATTGAGGCCACCAACTGTGTGAATTTCAATTCTGTGGCATTGGCATTGGAATTAATGGAAAATCCCCCCAGAATCTTCGCTAGATTGAATAACAAGTCCAGATTTTGTTGTATTTTTAAAAAATTTTCTGTTGCTCCTTTTTTACATATGTATTTTAATGGAAAATTAGGACTTACTTCATAACTACCCACAAGCTCTGTCATTATATTTCATTACATTTTTAAAATAATAGCTTCATTGAAAAATCATTCACAAACCATAAAATTTACACTTTTAAGCTGTACAGTTCAGTGGTTTTTAATACATTCACAGTTTGCATTCTTCACAAGATCTAATTTTAGAATATTTTCATTTCCAAAAAGAAACTCTATACCCATCCCCAATAACTCTCCATTGCCTCTTCCAACCAGCCCCTTGAAATTTCTAATCTACTTTTTCCCTCTATAGATTTCCCTAATCTGGATTTTTCTTATAAATGGAATAATGCAATATGTGGCTTTTTGTGTATGGCTTATTTTGCTTAATATTTTAAAGATTTTTCCATGTTGTAGTAATAATATACTTCATTTTTTATTATTAAATAATATTCCATTTTATGAATATACAATGGATATATTGTTTATCCATTCCTCAGTTGATGGACATTTGGGTTGTTTCCATTTTTCACTATTATAATTAACCCTGCTGTGAATATTCAAGTACAAATTTTTGTGAAGACTTATGTTTTCATTTATCTTTGAGTTACATCTTTTTTCCTTTTCTTTACATGTTAATCTTTAATTCTCTTGAGGCCAATTATCCTAATAATTTAATGTCAACTTGTTTAGGAATTATTGTAAAGTGTTGTACAAGACTAGAGTGAGCTATTCTTACTGCTTTACCTTTCATCGTTGTTGTTGTTGTTATGTGCCGTCAAGTCAGCCCTGACTCATAGCGACCCCTCCTTGGGTTTCCGAGGCAGTATCACTATGGAAGTAGGATTGCCCAACCTTCCTTCCGAGGAGTGGCTGGTGG
>NW_006921588.1:35817546-35833745 GCF_000298275.1 Orycteropus afer afer
TAATCATTACATAAGAAAATATCTTAGAGGTTATGTCTTAAAAAAAAAAAAAAAATTGAATCTTATCTTTCCCCAACCCCACTCTACTATGCTTACCCACCTGGAGGCATGGGACTTTTTTTTTTTTTTTTTTAAGATGCTACTCATGTACCTTCTTTTCTAAAGTTTCACCTCAAACTGAGAGGCTTTATTTTTATATTTGTGCCAAGTAAGATAAAATGATGATATGTAAGTCAGTTAATCAATAAGTCTTACCTGAAATTACAGAACAGTTTAATAATAATATCTGCTTGTCTTTAAGTAGCTAATTTAGAATAGAATGTGTGAATCATTGTATTAAGTGTTTTGTGTACAGTATCCTAGGCGTACTAGTCAACAAGCCTACAGAGTAGATATTCCTATCTATCTCCATTTTACAGATGAGATGGCTAAGGCTTCTAGTGGTTAGAAAATTCACCTGCATAGGGAAGGGTAGAAAGAAGATTCAAATCCAAGTATATCTGGTATCAAAGTCTTTCTGTTATCGTCAAAGCTTTCTGCAATTATATCTTTTTATTTGAACAAAATAAGACATTGGGCCTTTATTAAAAATAATGGATGTTTGTGACAAGTCACAAAAGCTTTTCTAGTCTGTAATACATTTATTCTGGAATGTGGGATGAGCTCCCTGACTTGAGAATACGCTTTTCTAGGGAATGCAGAGGAGATTAGGAGCCCTTCACACTTGAAAATAGTGAAGAAGGTACCATAAAAGGAGAAAAATGTGTATTTATTTCATGGTCAGTTCCTCAACACTCAGAATATAGAAGTTTCTAAATAAATATATTTGTAATGAATCTCAGATTTCTAGAAAACAAATTTTGCTTAGTTTATAGTACTGACTTTGACAAATCCTCGTCTTCTGGACTGATAAATATTGGAGTATTTCAAGGCTCAGTTTGGGTTCCCATCCTTCCCTTCCATTCTGCTCCTTCCCTTTCCCTTTGCTTCCCTTCCTTCCTGATATATATTTTTTTCTTTTTTCTCTCCCCTTCCTTAGCCATACTTTCTCATTGTGTTAAATCAATTCTAATGACTTTGAAAACTGTGTGGTAATGACTCTCCTTGGTATGTCTCCATCCCTGATCACACTACTGAACTCCAGACTCCCATATCCGTCTAAATCCCACCTTAATAAATGCAGTATGTTAACTAATCATCATCTCAAGCTTCACTTGGGTAAAATAGAGCTCCTAGTTTTCTCCGGGAGCTCTGATAGCGTATTGCCAAGACATTTAACTACCAACCAGAAGGCTGGCAGTTCAAACCCACCAGGCACTCCTTGGAAGAAAGATTGGGTGGTCTACTTCTGTAGTGATACTTTCTCAGAAACCCAAGGAGGAGTCAGTCACTATGAGTCAGATTGGACTCAATGGCAGTGAGTTTCTTTTGTTTTTCTCCAGACATCTTCTTGTCCTGATGTTACTGATCTCAGTAACTGGCACCACCATCCCCCCAAGTTGATACATCTCTGTGTCTTCCCTCTGTCCTATACTCCACATTCACTACATTGACAAATCCCGTATCTCTTCTTCCCACATGCTCTCTAAGTCATAACCTTAACCATCTCTCACCATAGTAATTAACTCATCACCTTGTTTCCTTCCACACCTGTGCTTCCATGGTCTATTGCCCTCAATCAACTATAGTGATATTTTGAAATGTAAATGAAGTCTCACTCCACTTCCTACTTCTTTGCTTCTAATTGTTTTTAAAGTAAAATCCCAAATTCCTCTCCATGTTATGGGAAATTCCACATGATCTGGCTCCTGCTTATTTGCCAACACAATCCTTTTCACTCCCTACACTCTAGACCTGCTGGCCATCTTGCTATGTCTCCCACACAGTAATTTCATTTCTGTTGCAGGGGCTTTGCTCTTGGTCTTAACCTTATACAGGTATTTCTTCAAAAGCACTTTGCATTGCTGACTTTATCTCATGTATGTCACAGTTCAAATGTCATATCTTCAGAGAAGCCTTCTCTGACTACAGTTTGTCCCATTGTCCTAATTTATTATTTTTAGAACATTTATTAGTATCTAAAAATACTTGTACTTTTTTTTAATTTACTTGTTTATTGCTTGTCTTCACCCCAACCTCCCCTAGTATGTAGACAAAAAGGAAGCTCAATAAAATTGGCCAGTTTGTTTATTATGTTATCATCATATTCCCAGCTTACCCCATAAAAGCTAATGTAAAAGTACTTGAGGAAGAATAAATAAATGGATGCATCTTGCCTGGGATCAGACCTGAATGTGCATATGTAGATATAGATACCTACTTTATTACTGTTAGCTTACACTCCAGTAATGTTATGTTGCTCAAATTTTTCTTAAACAGAATATTTTTATTACTTGGAAGGATCCAAAGATGCTCTCCTTTGTGGTTTCAGTGGAGATTCAGGGTAAGTAATATTTGTTTTGGTTTTAGTCTACATGCTGCAAAAGGACAAGCATGTGCAATCAGTTTGCTAATCAGAACCTTTGTTTAGGATTGTTTTCACCTACTTAATAATTTGACTTATTCTGTCTCAAAGTGAAGGAAACTAAGTGGTATAAAATAGTTTGTGTTCAACTTCAACCTCAAGTTTGGTGGTTCAAATCCACCCAGTGATACCACAGAATAAAGGAACAGCAATCTGCTTCTATAAAGATGACAACCAAGAAAACCATTTGGAACAGTTCTACTCTGTAAGAGAAGGGGTCAACATGAGTCAGAATCAACTCAATGGCAATGGATTAGGTTTTTGGTTTTGGACCTAAAGTGAGTCCCGATTTGGACTGTCATAGTTAATACACGGTTTTGAAAGCAATATCTGAGTTAGTGCTTGAATCAAAACAAGATAAAGTAATATGAAGTTTAAAAAATTACTTCAGAAAAATCTACCGAATGTTGTCTGGATAGTTTCAGGTCTTTTTGAAAGAAGAGTAATAAAATCTATTTATATACTCATCCTAAATTCTGAAAAGGTGCCTTGGTGAGGCAGTGGTTAAGAGCTTGGCTGCTAACAAAAAGGGTAGTGGTTCAAACCCATGAGCACTGTACAGGAGAAAGATGTGACAGTCTGCTTCCATAAAGATTCCAGCCTTGGAAACCCTGTGGGGCAGTTTTTGTCTGTTCTATAGGGTCACTAGGAGCTCTGGTGGCGTAGTGCCTAAGGCACTTGACTGCTAGCTAGAAGGCTGGTGGTTCAAACCCACCAGCCACTCCTCAGAAGGGAGGTTGGGCAATCTACTTCTGTAGTGATACCACCTTGGAAATCCAAGGAGGGGTCGCTATGAGTCAGATCTGACTCGACAGTGGTACATGCGTGTGATAGGGTAACTACGAATTGAGTTTTCCTAAATTCTACTTATTCTCCAATTAAGTGTAACGTACAGATGACTGAGTCATGTCACATTTTGGCCACATTAATCTAAAGAATTCCATGGATATGGGAAAGATACTTTAGGAATCTCATACTTACACAAACACCTAGTGTGTACACTTGTAAACTAAAAACAAAAAAGATGAAGGTTCTTGATTTTAAGGAACTTCGAGACACTGTGTTTGTATAATGACGGCAGGAATGTGGTTCTTAGGTGCTGTGGAGTCCATTCTGACTCATAGGGATCCTATTTACAACAGAACGAAACACTACCTGGTCCTATCAACAACTGTTGATATGTTAGAGCCCATTTTTGTAGCCATTGTGTCAGTCCATCTTGCTGAAGGTCTTTCTCTTTTTTGCTGACCCTCTGTCTTACCAAGCATGATGTCCTTCTCCAAGGAGTGGTCTGTCCTGATTGTGGTGGTTGTTAGGTGCTGTTGAGTCAGCTCTAACTCATAGCAACCCTATGTACAACAGAACATAACACTGCCTGGTCCTGCACCAGCCTCATAATCCCTGCTATACTGGAGCCCATCACTGTAGCCACTGTGCCACTCCATCTTGTTGAGGGTTTTCCCCTTTTTTGCTAACCCTGCACCTTACCAAGCACGATATCCTTCTCCAGGGAATGGTCCCTTCTGAAAACATGACCAAAGTAGGTGAGACAAAGTCTGGCCATTCTTGCTTCCGGAGCATTCCAGCTGCACTTCTTCCAGGACAGATTTGTTCATTCTTCTGGCAGTCCATGGTATTTTCAGTTTTCTTTGGCAACCCACAACTCAAAAGTATTAACTCTTCTTCTGTCTTCCTTATTCATTGTCCAGCTTTAACAAGCATATGAGGCAATACCCTGGCTTGGGTTAGGCACACTTTAGCATAGTGCCTAAGGCAATTGACTGCTAACCAGAAAGCTGGCAGTTCAATCCCACCAGCCACTCCTCAGAAGGAAGATTGGATGATCCATAGTGATGCCACCTCAGAAACCTAAGGAGAGTCGCTATGAGTCAGATCCGACTTAACAGCAGTGAGGTTTTTTTTTTTTTTTTTCCAGTCTTCAAAGAGATGTCTTTGCTTTTCAGTACGTTAAAGAGGTCTTTTGCAGCAGATTTACCCAGTGCAATATGTCTTTTGATGTCTTGACTGCTGCTTCCATTGGTGTTGATTATAGAACCAAGTAATATGAAATATTGAACAACTTCAATCTTTTTCATTTATCATGATGCTGTGAATTGGTCCAGTTGTGAGGATTTTCATTTTCTTTATCTTAAGGTATATTCCATACTGCTGACTGTCATCTTTAATCTTCATCAATAAGTGCTTTAAGTCATCTTCACTTGTATCAAGCAAAGTTGTGTTGTCTGCATATCAGGTTGTTAATGAGTCTTCTTCCAATCCTGATGTCACGTTCTTCTTCATATAGTCCAACTTCTCATTATTTGCTCAGCATACAGATTGAATAAGTATGGTGAAAGGATCCAACCCTGATGCACTTTCTTCCTGATTTTAAATCGTGAAGTATCCCCTTGTTCTGTTCGAATACCAGCCTCCTGGTCCATGTACAGGTTCCTCATGAGCACACTTACGTGTTCTGGAATTCCCATTCTTCTCAATGTTATCCATAATTTGTTATGATCCACACAGTCAAATGCTTTTGCATAGACAATAAAACACAAGTAAGCATCTTTCTGGTATTCATTGCTTTCAGCCAAGATTCATCTGACATCAGCAATGATATTCTTCCTTCCACATCCTTTTCTGAATCCAGCTTGCATTTGTGGAAGTTCCCTGTCAATATACTGCTGCAAACTTTTTTGAATTATCTTCAGCAAGATTTTACTTGCGTGTGATGTTAATGATATTGTTTGATAATTTCCACATTCTGTGGAATCATCCTTCTTCTGAATGGTTGCAAATATGGATCTCTTCCAGTCAGTTGGCTAGGTCTTTCAGATTTCTTGGTGTAGACGAGTAAGTGCCTCCAGCATGGCATCTTTTGTTGAAACATCTCTGTGTATTCTGTCAATTCCTGGAGTCTTGTTTTTTGTCAATTCCTTCAGTGCAGCTTCAACTTCTTCCTTCAGTACCATTGGTTCTTGATCATATACCACCTCCTGAAATAGATGAACATGAACCAATTATTTTTGGTGTGGTGACTCTCTGTATTATTTCCATCTTCTGATGTTTCCTGCATCATTCAATATTTTGCCCAAAAAATCTTTCAATATTGCAACTTAAGGCTTGAATTTTTTCTTCAGTTCTTTCAGCTTGAGAAATGATGAGGGTGTTCTTCCCTTTTGGTTTTCTAACTCCAGGTTTTTGTACATTTCATTGTAATAATTGACTTTGTCTTTTCAAGCTGCTCTTTGAAATCTGTTCACCTCTTTTATCTTGTCATTTCTTCATTTGCTTTAGTACTCTCCATTCAAAAACAAGTTTCAGAGTCTCTTATGACATTTATTTTGATCTATTCTTCCTTTCCTGTCTAATGACCTTTTACTTTCCTCATGTATCATGTTCTTGGTATCATCCTATAACTCATCTGGTTTTCTGTCACTGGTTTCAGTGTATCAAATCTATTCTTCAGATGGTCTCTAAATTCAAGTGGGATATAATCAAGGTCATATTTTGGCTCTCATGGACTTGTTCTAATTGTATACTTCAGCTTCAACTTGAACTTGCATATGAGCAATTGATGGTCTGTTCCACAGTCAGCTCCTGGGCATTTTTGCCTGAAGATACTGAGTTTCTCCATTGCCTCTTTCCACAGATGTGTTCAATCTGATTCCTGTTTATTCCATCTGGTGAGGTCCGTGTGTATAGCTGCCATTTATGTTGTTGAAAAAAGTTATTTATAATGACTAAGTTGTTAGTCTTGCAAAATTCTATCATGCCATCTCCAGCATCATTTCTATCACCAAGGCCATATTTTCCAATGACAAGTGGTTCTTCTTTGTTTCCAACTTTTGCATTCCGTCATCAGTAAACATCAATATATCTTGATGTCATGTTTGGTTAATTTCAGACTGCAGAAGTTGGTAAAAGTCTGCAATTTCCTCATCTTTGGCTTTGGTGGTTATTGAGTAAATTTGAATAATAGTAGTATTAACTGGTCTTCCTTGTACATGTATGGATAATATCCTATCACTGTCAGCATTGTACTTCAGGATAGATCTTGAAACATTCTTTATGATGCTGAATGCCACACCATTCCTTCCAATTTGTCATTTCTGGTGTAGCAGATTACATGGTTTTCTGATTCAAAATGGCCAAAACTAGTCCATTTCAGATCACTAATGCCTAGTTTATCGGTATTTATGCATTCCATTTCATTTTTGACAACTTCCAATTTTCTTAGATTCATACTTTGTACGTTCTATGTTTTGATTATTATTGGATGCTTGCAGCTGTTTCTTCCCATTTTGATTCATGCCAAATCAGCAAATGGAGATCCCTATAGCTTTACTCCATCCATGTCATTAAGGTTGACTCTACTTTGAGTATTATGAGTTGTATTTTGAGTGCCTTTCGACTTGAGGGGCTCATCTTCTGGGTCTATATCAGACAGTGTCTCAGGACTATTCATTAAGTTTTCCAGTAATATATCAGGCAATGTTTCACTGCTATTCATAAGGTTTTCAACGGCCAATACTTTGAGAAGTGGATGGCCCCTTCCTTCTTCCAAATCTGTCTTATTCTGAAAGCTCCACTGAAACCTGTCCACCGTGAGTGGCCCTGCTTGTATTTGAAATACCGGTGGCATAGCCTCCAACCTCACAGCACCACACAAGCCACCATGGTACAGCAAACTGAGTGGTGGGTCTGTCCTGATAAAATGTCTAAAATACGTAAGATGAAGTCTCTCTATCCCTGCTTCTAAGGACCATTCTGGCTGTACTTCCAACACATCTTTCTTTGTTCTTCTGGCACTCCATGGTATATTCAGTATTCTTCACTAACACCGTAATTCAAAGAATTAATAATTCAGTTCTTCTTTGGTCTTCCTTAATCATTGTCCAGTTTTCACATGCATATGAGGCTGTTGAAAATACTGCAGTGTGGATCAGGCACATCTTAGTCCTCAAAGTTACATCTTTGCTTTTTAACACTTTAAAGAGGTCTTTTGCAGCATATCTGCCCAATGTAATACGTCATTTCATGACTGTTGCATTGATTGTGGATCCAAGTAAAATGAAATCCTTGACAACTTTAATATTGTCTCTTTTTATCGTGATATTGCTTATTCATCCAGTTGTGAGGATTTTTGTTTTCTTTCTGTTGAGATGTAATCCATACTAAAGGCTATAATCTTAGATCTTCATCAGTAAGTGCTTCAAGTACTCTTCACTTGGAGCTAGCAAAGTTGTTTCATCTACATATCACAAGTTGTTAATGAATATTCATATCATCCCGATGCTACTCTTCTTCATATAGTCCAGTTTCTCAAATTATTTGCTTACCATACAGGTTGAATAAGTATGGTGAAAGGATATAACCCTAATGCACACCTTTCTTGATTTGAATCCATGTAGTATCCCCTTGTCTTATTCAAACAACTGCCTCTTGATACATGTACAGGTTCTTCATGAGTACAATGATGTGTTCCAGAATTTCATTCTTCACAATATTATCCATAATTTATTATGATCCACATAGTCAAATGCCTTTTCCTGGTCCATAAAACACAAGTAAACATCTTTCTGGTATTCTCTGCTTTCAGCAAAAATCCGTCTGAATCATCAAGGATATCCATCATTCCATGTCCTCTTCTGAATGCATTTTGAATTTCTGGCAATTCTATGTCAATGTACAGCTGCAAACATTTTTGAATTATATACAGAAAAATTTTACTTGTGCATGATAGTAATGATATTGTGGTAGTTAAGGTTGTGTGTCAACTTGGCTGGGTCTGGTTGAGTGGCTGGGCATCTGGATGTAGTTATTCCCCATGGTGAGGCTGGTGATTAACTCCATGGTGATATCTGCTAGAGAAGCTGAGTAACTGCTTTAGAGATGTGGGCTGCTTCCAGTAGTTAAGCAGCAGCTTTGAGGAAGGTCTCTACTGTTTTGGCACACTTGAACCCTGCATGTAGCCAAGTTCTTGTTCAGCAGCCTGCCATGCCCTGCTGATCTTGGGACTTTATCCTGGGACTTGAATTAGTGGCCTGCTGTGTTGCTTGGTAATATTGGGACTGTGCCTTTTTACTTATCAACCTTGGGTTTGTCAGCCTCAGCATCCAGCAGCTGCCTGAGTGAAGAAAAGCCTCTAGCTTCATTGGGCCAAGAACATGAGGCAAAGCTGAAGCCCAGGTCAAGGGGCTTTCACCCAGCCCTGAGAGCCTGCCAGTTTGAACTCAGACTTCTAGCCCCCAAAATTGTAAGAGAATAAATTCTTGTTTTACCCATTTGTGGTTTAATTCCTGTCAGAGTGGCACTGGGTAACCAAACCAGGTAATATTCCATAATTCCCACATTCTGTTGAATTACCTTTCTTTGGAATAGGAACAAATTTAGATCTCTTCTAGTCATTTGGCCAGGTACCTGTCTTCTAAATTTATTGGCATAGACAAGTAAGCATTCCCAATGTTTCATTCATTTGTTGAGACATCTCAGTTGGTATCCTGTCAATTCCTGGAGGCTCGTTTTTCAACAATGCCTTCAATACAGCTTGGACTTCTTCTTTCAGTACCATATGTTCTTGATCATATACTATCTCTTGAAATGGTTGAATATCAACTAATTCTCTTTGGCACAGTAACTTCTATATATTCCTTTCACCTTCTTTTGATGCTTCTGGCATTGTTCAATTTTTTGCCCTTCAGTATTCCAACTTGATGCTTGATTTTTTCTTCAGTTTTTCAACCTGAGAAATACTGAGCATGTTCTTCCCTTTCAGTTTTCTAACTCCAGGTCTCTGCACATTTCATTATAGTACTTTACTTTGTCTTCCTGAGCTGCTCTTTGAAATCTTCTGCTCAGCTCTTTTCCTTCATCGTTTCTTCCACACGCTTTAGCTACTCTCCATTCAAGAGCAGGATTCAGTTTCTTCTGACATCCATTTTGGTCTTTTCTTTCTTTACTGTTTTTTTAATAATGCTTTCCTTTCTTCATGTATGAAATCCTTATTATCATCCCACAATTCATCTGGTCTTCAGTCATTAGTGTCCAGTGCTTCTAATCTATTCTTGAAATGGTCTCTTAAGTCAGGTTAGGTATACTCAAGGTTGTACTTTGCCTCTCATGGACTTTTAAACATTTTCTTCAACTTTAACTTGCATATGAGCAATTGATGTTCTGTTCTGCAATATGATCCATTAGTTTCAGAAAGAAGAGTCTAAAGGCTTGACAAATATTTTAAAGGTACAAATATTTGTAAACTTACATAACTGCTATATATTGACTGTTCACTATAAGACTAACTTTTGGAGGTATAGTTTTGGTAAAGGCTTACCTACTCGATCCATACAGACTTGAAAATTATTACAGCCTATTTAGTTGAGGTTTCCAAGCTTTGTTGATGTTGCTGATGATAGCCGTTATAATTTATTAAATGCTTTCTTTTGTAGAAACTAGGCTGAGTGATTTTCATGTATTATTTTATTTAAACTTTGTAACAGTCTTAACACTTTAAGGTTGGTGTTATTATTCTGTTTTCACAGAAATAGAAAATTGTTTCTTAGATTTCTCTCTTTTAAGAAATTTGACAAAGTCACCAACTAATAAAAAGTAGAGGTATGGTTAAAACCTAGTTCTTCCTGACTCAAAATCATGTGTTTCAATCATTACTCAATATGTATCCTCCTCATTAAAGGAGCCTGGAATTTGTGACTTTTCTGTAATGTGCTTTATCTTGTATTCTGAAACACTCTATCTTGTAATATTCTTTTTTTGTGTGTAGTCAGTGTCCAGAAGGGTACAAATGTGATAAAATTGGCAGAAACCCCGATTATGGATACACAAGCTTTGACACTTTCAGTTGGGCCTTTTTAGCCTTGTTTCGTTTAATGACCCAGGACTACTGGGAAAACCTTTACCAACAGGTGAGTGCCAAGGGAAGTATGCTTTATGCCATTCGAGAGAAAAAAAAATGTGATCTATGTTCTTCTTACCAGTCTCATAATGAAAATGTTTTATTCAGTTTAGAATGGAAAAAACTGTATTATCTTATTACTAAAATTGGATGTCTTTTACCCCTAGCACTAGTAGAGAGAATAGTTCTTGAATCATAATTTATTTTTGCCTCTCTAGGGTTATTTGATCTCTAGGTCTCTCTCCTCCTTCCTCCTCAGTATAGCATTCCATTGGCCCTAGGTAAATAGCAGAAAACATACTGTGATGTTCCCTCTCCTGCACACACATGCTTTCCACACATAGCTCACTGCTTGGAGTGCCCTAAACTCACCAGGCTGTCCTGTGTTCACTTGCTCACCATGTTTATTTGTTGAACTCCTATTTACAATTAAAGATTCAATTCACTTCACTTCACATTTACTGCTCCCAATTCAAGTACTCTTTCTTCTAGATTTTCACGGACCTTTGTGTATTCTTCTATTTATAGCAATATATCAATCCCTTGTTCTGTAACTGTTCATTGACAGGACTATCTCTTCTAACTTGAATTTGATCCTCTTAAGATCATGGGCTTTATCTTTTTATTTGTATATTCTTAGCACCCAACCCCAAGAAGAGGCCAAAATGATTATTCTTCCTTATAAATAATGAATAACTTTTCTCAAAATCATCACAGATTATTCTTTTAGTCTGTGTTTGTATTTACTTAATTTCTGAGGCTATTATAAATGAATGCAGGAAGGACATCAAGATATACTTCATTGGAATTATAGAAAAAAGAATGCAATGACTTTTTAAATATGCAAGAAGATGCTCACTTTTGCTCAAAATAAAATAAATGCAAATTAAAAGTGTAATGACATAATATCCTTAATTCTTCATGTTTAAGGGGGGAAAAAAAGGATTTCAGCAGTAGTAAGAGCTACAGATATTATCTGTCCCTAAAATTTGTAAGTGAGCAAAGTAGCTAAATTTCCAGTCTGTGAAAAAAAATGCACAGTTATTATTATGCTTAATAATAATCAAGAATTATTATGCTTAATAATAATCAAGAATTATTATGCTTAATAATAATCAAGAACCATGCCTAACTTTAGTACTTATTTGATAAATTGCTATATCCTTTATAGTGAAAATGCATTTGTTTTACTACAGATTGTTTTCGTGAAGATATGATTTTATTCCTTTGTATTTTTTGATCATATGAAATTATACAAAACTGCCTCATTTACCGATGCCTAGCATACCATTCAAGTTGGAATAATTTATAAGAGTAGTTGTATTATTAACATAAAATTTCTGTTTTTCTCCAGACACTGCGCGCTGCTGGGAAAACCTACATGATCTTCTTTGTTGTGGTGATTTTCCTGGGTTCCTTTTACCTCATAAACTTGATCCTGGCTGTGGTTGCTATGGCTTATGAGGAACAGAACCAGGCAAACATTGAAGAAGCTAGGCAGAAAGAGTTGGAATTTCAACAGATGTTAGACCGACTTAAAAAAGAGCAAGAAGAAGCTGAGGTACCGTTATTTTGTTTAAAATTCTTCTTAAAAGTGCAGAAGGCCACAACAGAGGCTCTGTGGTCTATGCTCGCCCTTCCCAGGTAGAATTTCCTTAATGGGTTTTTATATATAAACTGAATCATCATTTCTAGTGTAGACGAAAGAATTAATTCTAGACCAAGCTAGAATGGCACACCGGCCTCATTTCACCTTCAGGTGACTTCTGCGTGAAGAATGTTCTAGGTTTATTCCTTCTAAACCTGTTACCCATGATGCCAAAGTGTAGTTGTTGTTGTTGTTTGTTGTTATGTGCCCTCGAGTCAGACCCGGCTCATAGTGACCCCTCCTTGGGTTTCCGAGGCAGGATCACTATGGAAGTAGATTGCCCAACCTTGTCTTATGGGATTATGCAAAATTCTAGAATATATATATTTCCCCAAAGTAACAATTGTACAGAAATGTTCAGAGAAATTATTTAAGGTTTAGCGAAATGTTTATGTTAAAACAAACTCTATGGCATAGAAAGCAAAATATGTATCAATTTTTTTTTTTTTTAATGCTGCAAGAATTTTTAAGATAAAACATGAGCTGTTAGAATCATATTTAGGATTGTGGTCACTTTAGACTAAGTCAGAAATCCTAAGGTTTCCTCCTTACTTCTCTCTCCAAATGGGTGCTTCAGTGAAAATGTTTGAGAATGTTTGTTTTAAGAGAAACGCAACATGAAATACACAAGTGTTTTAAAATTGTTTGATGGTTTGTCCTAGTTAAATCCTTTCAAGGCGAATAAGCTACTGGGGGAAGGTAATAATCTGCAATGCAGAGAAACTTTGGTGCCCGAATATTAAGTGTAGCATTTTAATCATATTAAAAATCAGAACGCATTAAATGTTCAAAAATGGTTAAGAGGATTATGATGCTTTTATAGCTTGGAGAAGTATTCAGCCATAAAATTACGTATTTTAAGAAAATTATAATGACATGAGGAAAATGCTAATATTAAATAGTAGGATACAAAATTGGGTATCAGATACAATCACAATTTAAAATAATGTATGTACAAAAAGACTGAAAGAAATATTAACACCAATTATTTCTAGGATGTAAGATTGTGAGTGATTTTTTATTTTATTCACAATAATTAAAAATCATTTTTATTTTTTATAAGTTGGTGACAAAACCAAACTCAAACTCTATGACCATTGAGTCGATCTGACTCATAGTGACCCCTCCTTGGGTTTCTGAGGTGGTATCACTATAGAAGTATATTGTCCAATTTTCCTTCCGAGGAGTGGCAAGTGAGTTTGAACTGCCAGACTTCAGGTTAGCAGTCAAATGCCTTAGGCACTACACCAACAGAATTCCTAAGTTGGTGACACTAAGATTATACTAGATGATACATAGAATTCTATTTCAGGACAATAATCATTGACTTTACCTTTTCCTTGAGGTAAATTATTTGTTAATAATTCACTTTAGTTTTCAGATAATTCATTAAACTGTGGTGTGCCTGATTCTATTGATAACAGTGATAATATTGAGGTAATTACCTGTCTGAGATGTACAAGTTATCTTACTATAGGGTTTATATGAGTTTTCTGTCCCAGAATTAATTAGTAGAACTTTCACATACAATATTTAAATTTGCTTTACAGTAAACTGGTAATAACATGTAATAATTTAATTCTAAAGGACAATGGAGCTCTACTACAATGCACAAGAACCAAAAATATGCTTTCTACGCTTTCAGATCATAGTGCGAAGAAAACTTCATCACTTCATGTACAAGGGACATGATTATATGCACAGCATAATTAAAATCATGTCAGAGAACTACTATACCACAGCATTTCCCAGAATTAACTCATTGTATGTGGAAACTCTTCCTCTTGTCCCAACAGGCAATAGCAGCAGCAGCAGCTGAATATACAAGTATTGGTAGAAGCAGAATTATGGGCCTCTCAGAGAGTTCTTCTGAAACATCCAAACTGAGTTCTAAGAGTGCTAAAGAACGAAGAAACAGGAGAAAGAAAAAGAATCAAAAGAAGCTTTCCCATGGGGAAGAAAAGGGAGATGATGAAAAACTATCTAAATCTGAATCTGAAGAAAGTATCAGGAGAAAAAGCTTACACCTTGCTGTTGAAGGGCCTAGACGAGCACGTGCAAAGAGATTGTCTACCCCCAATCAGGTACCACCTTAACTGTCAAATGCATATCATCAGAGGCATGATGGTAGAGCAGAATCGTTTTTTTTTTTTTTCCTTTCCTATTTGCCGCGTCCAACCCTAACCCAGTCTCCTCCCTTCCCTACCCTGCAACCCTCCCCCTGTGTCTCTCATAATTATGCACTCCTGTTTGTCCTGCATTTCCTCAGTTTGAATGTTGGTCCTTTGGTGTTCTGTGGTCTATTGCTCTAAGGGATGTATTACCATTGAGTGTGTGGGTGCGGCATCCTGGGTTGAGTGGTCTGCATGTACATCTTGTTAACTATTGGGCTGAGAGTCCGCCCCTGGGGGTGAGTTTTATTCCAGGCACCGAATGTATTTCAGGGCCGTAGTACCAGGAGTCTCACCAGACTTCATCTGACCAGGAATTCTGGTCATTATTGGGTTTTTGGATTTTGCTCCACGTTTTCCCTCCCACTCTATCCAGGATCTTCAGATTTGATCCTTTCCTGAGTGGCTGGCATTGGTAGCCAGGCACCATCCAGTTCTTCTGGTCTCGAGGGCCATTGTGTCCTAGGGTTGATTGCTTCTCAATGCCCTTTTTTTTGTTTGTTTGTTTTTTGTTTTTTCATGCATTCTTCTTCACTTCCGATGGTAGGAGACCATTAGCTGCATCTTAGATGGCTGCTTGGAAGCTTTTAAAACCCCAGTCGCTACTCACCAATGTAGGATGTAGAGCAACGCTAGGAGTGATTCTACTGTCCTATAGGGACACTATAAGTTGGTATCAATGTATTTTATTGTGCCAATTGAGTCTGGTGTACCCCAGTACTATGGTCCTGAGGTAGTAGATCTATTGGATCTCTCTCCCATAGTGTTGGGATGTCTATGAGGGATTACTCTGTGTCTGTCTTCTATTGTTTCTGTAAAGACTGCAGGTATTTTGTATCACTGGTGTCTGTACAAGATTAGCCTCTGCTGAGTCTATCCTTGGTCTAGAATATACCTCTATTCACTGACCCTTGTCTGATCATCTCAGGTGTTTATGTGTTTATCTGTATAGCCTAGTGTTTGGTGTTAATGCAATGTGGTATTGTGGACACATTGGCTGGTTTTAGCATCTGTCGTCTATCCACAGTTCGGTGTCCTCTCATTTCCCAGTGTTACCATGGTGGTCATATATCCTTCCTGTATATCCCTCCCCCTACCCATGTCAGCGTGTAAGCCCCAACTAGCCCTATATTACTCCCTCCCATTCCCTCCACATCCCGGTAACCTACTAGGTGAGTTCCCTTTCCCAAGCAAACCCTTCTCTGTCTTTTTACAGTAATGGGCTCATACAGTACTTGTCCTCCTGCGATTGACTTATTTCACTCAGCATAATGTCCTCCAGGCTCATCCACGTTGCGAGATGATTCTTGTATCCCTCATTGTTCTTTAATGTGGCATAGTATTCCATTGTGTGGATATACCATAATTTGGTTATCCACTCATCTGTTGATGGGCATTTAGGTTGTTTCCATCTCTAGCTATGGTGAATTGTGCTGCAATGGACATAGGTGTACATATGTCTGTTTGTGTACTATTTCTCACCTTTTAGGATATATTCCTAGCAATGGAATGGTCAAATGGTACTTCTATTTTCAGTTTTTTAAGGAAACGCCATACTGTTTGCCACAATAATTGTACCATTTTACAATCCCGCCAGCAGTGCAAAAGAGTTCCAATCTCTCCACAACCCCACCAGCGTTTGTTACTATCTGATCTGTTGAACTTTGCTATTATTGCTGGGGTGAGATGATATCTCATTGTTGTTTTGATTTGCATCTCTCTAATGATTAATGATTGTGAGCAATTTCTCATGTGTTTGTTGGCTGCTTGTATATCTTCTTTGGTGAAGTGTCTGTTCAAGTCTTTTGCCCATTTGTGAATTGGGTTGTCTTTTTGTGTTGAGGTGTTGAAGTTTTCTGTAGATTTTGGAGATAAGTCCTTTGTCAGATATGTCATAGGCAAATATTTTCTCCCAATCTGTAGGTTCTCTTTTTACCCTTTTGA
>NW_006921588.1:35833885-35852710 GCF_000298275.1 Orycteropus afer afer
GAGGTATGGGTCTTGTTTCATTTTTCTACAGGTGGATATCCAGTTTTGCCAGCAGCATTTGTTAAAGAGGCTATCCGTTCCCCATTTAATGGGCTTTGGGCCTTTGTCAAAGATCAGTTGTCCACATATGGATGGGTCTATGTCTGAGCTTTCGATTCTATTCCATTGGTCTATCTGTCTATCATTGTACCAGTACCATGCTGTTTTGACTACTGTGGCTGTATAGTTGTTCTTAAGATCTGGGAGTGTGAGACCTCCCAGTTTGTTTTTCTTCTTGAGAAGTGCTCTCCTTATTCGAGGTCTCTTTCTTTTCCATATGAAATTAGTAATTAGTTTTTCCAGAGCAGAATCTTTTAAATGAAGAAGTTGTCATTTCATTCATTTCATTCAGTCGTATGAGCTAGTTTTGAGGCAAGGACTTTGCCATTTTCATAATGCCTATCACTTTGCCCTTCTCATAGTTAAGTGCTAATGTTTATTGAATTAGGTACTTCCAAATAACTTGCATTCAATTGAGTTTGTGGCTTATTCTGTACATGAGTCTTATCACCATGAGTTTGCTTCTCTCTTTGGTATTGAGGAGTTTATTTTCCAAGCTTTAATATTTTGTGACTTTGTGGACTCACTAGTATCGAAAAATTTTCCTTAACCTTAATTGAACTTTCAATGAATGAGGTGGAGTTGCAAGCAAAGGAATGTGAAGCAGCATAAGGCACAGCCTTTGTTCTCAAGGACATTTCAATTTGTGGAACTTAGGTACTTACATATGAAAAGCTAATTAATGAGTACCAATGTTGCGCAATCTACTTCCATAATGATATGCCTCAGAAACCCAAGGAGGGAGGGGTCCCCATGAGTCGGATCTGACTCGATGGCACACAACAACAACAATGCTCAAAACTTTTTAAACAGCATATTATTAATAGCCAGATGAATAATATAAACAGAATAGAGAGGCGACTTGAGGGTAGGATAGTAGAAAGCTATACAGCAATAAATAAGTGATCTTGAAAGGATGAATTCTTAAAATCATTTCATCCTTATTTGGATGAATTCTTCCTGCTGAATCGCTTTGTTTTTAAATGTTTCTTTTCAATCAATCCTGAGATACCTGGAAGAAGCTCTTGTAGCCTAGTGGTTAAAATATTTGGCTGCTAATCAAATGGTTAGTGGTTCAAACCCACCAGCTGCTCCATAAGAGAAAGATGAGGCATTCTGCTTCCGTAAAGATTACAACCTTAGAAACCCTAGGAGTGATTCTACTGTCCTATAGGGACACTATGAGTTGGTATCAATTTTATGGCAGTGGGTTTAGTTTAGATTTGTTTTCGAGATACCTGCATTTATGTCAGTGGTTTCAGTGGCAGTTATGAGAAGTACACTTCTGTTTTCAGGCATTTCAGCAGATACCTGTCATCTTTTATTTCTCTTGCAGTCACCACTCAGCATGCGTGGCTCCTTATTTTTTGGAAGGCGCAGCAGCAGAACAAGTCTTTTTAGTTTCAAGGGTCGAGGAAAAGATATAGGATCTGAGACTGATTTTGCTGATGATGAGCACAGCATTTTCGGAGACAATGAAAGCAGAAGGGGCTCCCTGTTCGTGCCCTACAGACCAAGGGAGCGGCGCAGCAGTAACATCAGTCAAGCCAGTAGGTCCCCCCCAATGCTGCCGGTGAATGGGAAGATGCACAGTGCCGTGGACTGCAATGGTGTGGTCTCCCTGGTTGATGGACCCTCAGCCCTCATGCTCCCCAATGGACAGCTTCTGCCAGAGGTGATAATAGATAAGGCAACTTCTGATGAGAGCGTAAGGACATTTTCAATAGCTCAGGCATGGCTGGGCCCTTACTCCTGCTCAGTGTCTCCGCTGCAGGGGCCCTCTCTCTGATCTTGTGAATGGCTCTGCATTTTGCGATGTGTCTTTAACTCATTAACTTTAAACCTCATGCCATGTATTGTAGGCATCTAATTCAAAGATTTTTAGAACACTATTAAAAAATAATGTACTTATCTACTGATTTTATCACTCAATATAAAAAAAAAATTATTCCTTTAGAAAACAATTTATGAAAGAGACATCAGCACAGAAAATGCTAACCGTATTAGTGTATAGAAGATCCCACTTCTGTAAAGAGAGTTGCTACTTAATAAATACCTTAGTACTTTTTTAGGTTTCTACTTAATATATACCTTAGTTCTTACCACCACCTTAGTGAGTGAGATTGTGTTATCATCCCTGTTTTATACCTGGGGAAATTGAGGCACAGAAAAATAATGCAATTTTCCCAAGGTCACTCAGCTAATAAAGTAGCCCTGAGATTGAAATAAAAGCCCTCTGGTTAGGAACTTACATTCTGTGCCTTTCCAAAGTACAGTAGGTTCTTGGAAGTAATTTAGAGTAGCTATGCTTTAGAATTCCCCTGTATCGATGAAGCTTACTGTTCACATGAAAAATATTTCATTTTCAATTTTGTCTTGAGTCAATAAATAAAAATTTAACAACCAAAATACATTCATTGATACAAACATACTTACATAAAAATGAAACACCAAAAATAACACAACAACAAAAATAACCACTCCAATACAACAATTCCAGGAATTTAGCAAGTCACTGAGTGGTTGAAGTAAAAGGTCTAATTAGGCTTGAAGGTGAGATCTTCCAGGTTCCTGAAGTTTCTAGGGTATCTCTTTAAGTCATTCACTGTGTTGCACTAAATATCATCAAGGGTTTTCACTAACCCAGCAAGCTTTGCGTTCATGCTACATATTCATGTAACTTGCAGACAATGCAGCATTTCAAGTGAGAATTAAGTTCCATCAAAGCTATGGCCACACACGCATTTCAGTTTGAATGAGTGCATGTGCTTTTAGGTAATGTGGGACCTCTGCTTGCATGATACAGCTTCAGCCCTTCTTTCAAGGCATTTTTCCTTATACAAGCATGTTAAATTTTTATGGGTCAGATCTTTGTTGTGTTGCTTTTCAACGTGTATAATCTGTAAGATATTAAGTAATTTATATCAGATTTGGAGATTATTGTGTATTTTTAATGAATTATTTTCATTTAGACCTTTATTTTTACCACAGAAAAAAAGACAGTACTATAATAAATTATAAAACTGAAACTTCAAAACTATAGGAGCGGATTATCTAAGATTCAATGGAAATGCAATAAACATAATAAAGTGGCATAATACATGGTTTAGATGAAAAATTACATTACAAATAATATAATCTCTATACCTGAAAATAATTCTTTTTCCTTTATTCTTGTTTGATTTGGGAAAAAGAAAAATCTCCACTTCTGGAAAACCACTGATTAGATACTGAAGCCGAGAAAGTATGTTTATAGAGAGATCTCAATAAACATCAGCTATCAATATGTGTGTGTGTACATATACAATGTGCGTATATACCCACATGCATATATCTATGCATGCATGTCTATGTTTTATATACATATATAACTATACACACACACACAACTATACAACTTTCTCCATAATTATATGTTTGTGAAATTTATATATTGCAAATATATATATATATATATGTATATATATATATGTAATATATATTTGTAAAATGGTATGTATATATTCATACACACTTTTTCTGGTTACCTAGTGTCACTCTGACATGAATATACCACAAATGGGATGACCTTAACAAATAGGAGTTTATTCTCTTACAGTTTGGGAGGCTTTAAGTCCAAGTTCAAAGTGCCAAGCTCTAGGGGCTGGGTGAAAGCCCCTCAGCCTTGGGCTTCAGCTCTGCCTCTAGCTCCCGGCCCACTGAAGCTAGAGACTTTTCTTCACTCAGACAGCTGTTGGCTGCTGAGGCTGCCAAGCCCAAAGTTGACAAATAAAAAGGCACAGTCTCGATGTCACCAAACCACACTGCAGGCCATTGATTTAAGTCCATTGTAAGTCCCAAAGTCGGCAGAGCATGGGAGGCTGAACAATGACATGGCTACATGCAGGGTCCAAATGTGCCATAAGCTAGAGACCATTCCCCAAGGCTTCTGCTTATATACAGGAAGCAGACCACATCCCTAGGGCAGCTACGCAGCTCACACTAGATTCCACCATGGAGTTGATTGCCAGTCTCATCACGGGGAATACTACATCCAGCTGCCCAGCCACTCAACCGGGCCCAGCCAAGCTGACACACCAGCTGAACTACCACAACATATACACAAGCAGATAGATAAGTAGATAGATAAGATAGACGCAGACTTGTATAGCTGTTTGTGTGTGTGTGCGTGCACACATGCATGTGTGTATTTGTATTGTTGGCCTACACTGAACCAGCCATGGTGTTTTAAGTTTGAATTAGTTGCCATTAAAAATTTAAAATTAAGAAATATTACATAGAGTGAGTATATCTTCTAAGATGGAGCCCATATTCCTGAATGGCAGCAACCTTTTAGAGCTGAATTGTAGTCACCTCTTTTAGATGGAGCTTGCATTTGCCTTTGTAGTCCTTATCAATCTAAATTGCCTTTTTAAACTGAGGCTTTTATCATCTTAAATGTTGAGATCAGTTCATGAAATCTTCCTTGGCATTAAGAACCAATAACCACAGTAGCCTCTGTTATGCTGTTACTTAGACAAATAATTACAAAATTTATCAGAGAATGCTGGGATTCTATCCCTTTACACACACCACTACTTCAATGCTTGTTTAGCTCTTTTCATAAAGGACTCTTCTTACAAAGTAACATTATTTGAATAAATCGGAGACCAAAAACGTAGAGAGAAGATGATAGTTATTATAACAATAAAAGCAGCTAGATTAAAAAAAAGTCATAAGTATAAAATCTTTTAATCCTCATAAGAAGACCATGAGGCAGGTACAATTATTATCTTCATTTTGCTGACAATGAAACTGAGACACAGAGAGATACACAGCCAACAAGTCGCAGAGCCATGATTAGAACCCAGCAATCTAGTCTGTACTTTTAGTTACCTGTTGTAGCTACATAAGCAAGATTTTATTTTATACCTACAACTTATTACAGTCTTATTGTAAAGATTAATTAATCATCTCTTTTCAGGTTACAACCAATCAAATACACAAGAAAAGACGGTCCAGTTCTTATCTCCTTTCTGAGGATATGTTGAATGATCCCAATCTCAGACAAAGAGCAATGAGTAGAGCCAGTGTATTAACAAACACTGTGGAAGGCATGTAATAAAATTCTCTTTACTATACTTATTTTTTAAAATAAAATTGTGAAAAATCTTGGTCAGCCTCAGATAGGTAACTGAAGTTGTTAGTAAAACCTCAAAGAATTTGAATTGTTTTAAGCAATGATAAGGTAACCAGTGGATACTGAGTTCCCTTTGTGTGTGTTTTTTAAAAAACGAATGGAAGGAAACTAATTCTCTGTGTAAACTTTCACCTAAACACAATAAAATATTATTTTTAAAAATGGATAAAATTCCTTGAGATGAAGGAACAGTATTGGGAAATAAGACCTTTCAAACATAAATAGTTTAATGGTAGTTGATGCAGAAAACTGGGTAAACCTAGACTATGATTCTATTGTGTGATCTTAGAAATTTTGCCTACTCTCTGGATTTGTTTCCTCTTCTGATATGACTTAGAAACTAATATGTACTTCATATGTTTAGAAATTGCTGCTTCTGAACACATTCTGTAAAAGGCCTTTTGTAAAATGGTAACCCGTGACCTGACATCCTATTAAGATTTTGATGAAAAGGAATTAAAGACAGCAGATTGAAAAACGCATGTGAACAACGGTGGTTAGACCCTGAGATTTCCTGAGAAGAGGGTCAAAGGGTGGCCACTTTAAAAAAATGTGCTGTATTCCTCAGCCACCTCCACAAGTACATCCTAGTTCTTTCCTTGCCCTCAGGCTAACCAGCCTCACCCTCATATCCTCCACTCTGAATGGACCCAAAGCAACTTTCTCACTCACCCCCCAAGTTAATGGTGAGGAGTTAACGGGTAGATGGTGTGAAATGTCTGGTGCATGAGTCATCTGTAAATTATTTTTTCTCTTAATATTCAGGGATTCCTCCCCCACACACACCCCATCTAGCAAGAGCTTTTCTTGAAGAATTTTCTGCCTTCAAGAGATTAAAACACAATTAGGAAGGCATATATATTGGTGGAAAACATACATTTCTCCTTTAAGGAAACATTGGTACTCTTGTTTACCATCCCGTGGCAGGGGCATATTTTCTCTGAGAGATGCCCATATGTTTGCTTTCAGACATTAACTTCTATGCTTTTCCTTCAGTGATGCTTGAGTCAGTCAAAATTGTATGATACAAGTAAGTATCCTTATAAAATATACAATATTATATATTGTACAATTGTGTATTATACAATACAGAGTAATTTTATACCAAACCAAAAAAACCAAACTCACTGCCGTTGAGTTCGTTCCAACTCATAGTGATCCCTCCTTGGGTTTCCGAGGCGGTATCTCTACGGAAGTAGATTGCCCAGTCTTCCTTCTGAGGAGTGACTGCTCGGTTTAAACTGCCAGCTTTCTGGTTAGCAGTCAAATGCCTTAGGCATTATGCCACCAGAGCTCCTACAGTCCTGTTAAATTTCCAGTCTAAATCAGAAGATTTATTTACATACTGAAGTGCTCTGTTTATTTTTATCTGATGGGAATATAATATGCAAATGGATGACTTCATGTTCTTTGTTTTCTTGTTCCTTTCTTCCCAGAACTTGAAGAATCCAGACAAAAATGCCCACCTTGGTGGTACAGATTTGCACACACTTTCTTGATCTGGAATTGTTCTCCTTATTGGATAAAATTTAAAAAGTTGATCCATTTTATTGTAATGGATCCTTTCGTAGATCTTGCTATCACCATATGCATAGTTTTGAATACATTATTTATGGCTATGGAGCATCACCCAATGACTGATGAATTCAAAAACGTGCTCACTGTGGGAAATTTAGTGAGTATGTTACGGTGTATTCTGTACCCATAGTTTCTCTTTTTTTGTTGCTACTGTCATTTCATTTTTAAGTCAGATCCACCTACAGCTCAGTAATTAAGTACATCAAGAATTCACAATGAGAATCATCGTGCCGAGTCAAGTTTCTGTTTACGTATACAAATTTCAAATAATTTTGCACTAGTATTGAGCTCTGTAAACATTACTATTTTCATAAACTGTTGCCATCTTGAGAGTTGACAGTGTTTTTTTCTGCCAGCTTGGGAGTTACACTTTCAAAAATTGAAACTTTCTCATATATTTTATTGTTGCATTGATGCTTGTTTATAAATATATACCCCACATGTTTTTAGAAATGCTACAGAAGCATTGTTTTGATAAAATTGGAGTGAAGTGTCTGGGCATTTCTAGTCTTTCTCATTTATTAAAAAAAAAGTAAAAGTATTTCATATATATTATTTTTTGGAGATTAAACATTTTCTACTTATTAGCCTGACACATAGTAAGTACTAAAAAGCTATCATTATCATCATTGTCACCCCTTCAATGAATTAGCAGAAACAAGTCTTAGAAACAGGAATACTGAAAAACTGAAAAGTTTGGACCAGACACAGAAGACACAAGGCAGGCAGGTGATGTGTTGACTTCAGGAGAATGTAAAATGTGGTTAGGAAAGTTGATGCCAGAATGATCTCTTATGTGAGTGCTCATCACACTCTAGTTTAATGGCCTTACAACAAAGGTGCTAGTTTCTGACATGTATGAAGCAGAGATTATGTTTCAGGGCCAAAGAGTGCCTGCTTATGGCTCTTCATAAATCATGGTACTCTGGGTGTCTTTGTAAATGTCTAAGATCATTTTACTTTTACCATGGTCCCAAAACAGCTGATCTTTAAAGCCAAAGAGTTTATATCTGTCTTGTCTCCAAAGTTGCTTATGAGTATTCCGAGTCAGGATGTTTGTATCCCCTATACTCTGCAGGTTGGCATTTTTCTTCCCTCCATTCCTCTTTGGAAAAAAGCGAGACGTTCTAGACTATAATTATTGGTAGATGGCCAGTAACATCTATCTGAGTCCACTGAATCACTGGGAACTCAAAAAGGATTCATCACATCTCTCATTTCTTAGCTCCAGGTCTGGGTGCTTTCTGCTGCAGTCTTTGGTATACAGTTATAAACTTAACCATTTCCTTTTGTCAGTATCTTTGCACCAGAGTACCCAAATGATTCATCAACAAGCCTTTCCAGTGTTACCTTTTTAAGTGAATCCTTTGATACCAGTATCATGAATTAATGATGTTTTGCAATGCACTTTTGTGTCAAAGCTTTGGGAGTCTTACTTTATCTGCCAATCTGCCACTATGCCAATTAAACACTTTTCCCCCTTCTACTGATAAATCTTTAAAGAGTGACTCAACATGTTTTTATTACTCTAAGATTAATGAGGCCAGAAAAAAGAGACTGGCTTAAAATTTCAGAGTTCAATCTCTGTTTTCTTTTTTTTAATCTTCTTCCAGAATAACTTCTTGACCCATACCAATTTTTTGTGCAAAGAGTGACTGTGTTAATTGTCGAAGGTTTACATTTATCTGGAATTTTAATATGCTCTTATAATAAAATAATATCTAAAATTGTTGAGATCTGACAGGATATTAGAGCTTTTTAATGCTTTAATGCATGGATGAGAGCTATAGAAAATAATGCTATCTAGTTTGTAGGATTAAATGAGGTAATGATATTCTTTTTTAAAATATCTAACACACTGTCCAAACTCAATAAATATTAAGCAATAGTCATTATCATTATGTTGATTCCATGCCTTCTAATAATACCAGAAAAAAAAAATTGTATTTGTCACTTAGGTCTTTACTGGGATCTTTGCAGCTGAAATGGTTTTAAAACTAATTGCCATGGATCCATATGAGTATTTCCAAGTAGGCTGGAATATATTTGACAGCCTTATCGTGACTTTAAGTTTAGTGGAGCTTTTTCTAACAGATGTGGAAGGATTGTCAGTTCTGCGATCATTCAGATTGGTAAATATAAACCAACATTGTCATTATATTCTATATATAATATAGAATTCTTTCTTTGGCTTTTCATTCTTATTGTTTAAAACTTTTGCGGTCTTGAATTAAAATGCCAGATTATATCTTGATATCTTGTAAGATAAAGTTTATCAACAAATGCTCTTAAAGAGCTCAATGCAGCATGAATTTTAGGATATTGAAGACATGTTCAATTCTAATTTGAAGTACTTGATAGTATAATAGAACTGAGTAAAGAAAATATGTTTTGGCAAGTAAGGAACTTACTTCGCAGTGAGAAGCTTACAGTTTACAGAGTTGTGACCAATTTATGATATATTCAAACTGTGGATTTGATAACTAAATAAGAAATCATTGGCCCAAAACAATTGTCTTGAATTCAATTTAAAAAATAAGCACACTTTAAAGGCAGGCTTGTTAAGCTTTTTTTTCTTTCTTTCCTTCTTTTTTTTAACATGTTTAGCTTTATCCCAATGCTAGCTTGGAAAAGGGAGCTCTGGTGGCATAGTGCCTGAGGCATTTGACTCCTAATCAGAAGGCTGGCGGTTCAAACCCACCAGCCACTCCTCGGAAGGAAGACTGGGCAATCTACTTCCTTGGAGATACTGCCTAAGAAACCCAAGGAGGGGTCGCTATGAGTCGTATTTGACTTGACAGCAATGAGCGAGTGAGTTAGAGCATGAAAAAATTTATAGAAGTATGGGAAAATAGAATTAAATGATCAATTCTAAAAGAGATAATATCTAAAAGCAAGCATAATTCAGCAACCCTGAACTACAATTATACAATTCCTTTCAAAAATGTGAGTGGTAATTATGTTGTAGCAATCATGCCTATGGAACAGGAATATTAAAAATAGTTGAAAATGAAAAATAGGAATAATTGATGTCTGACTTAAATTTAGAACTATTATAAAGATTGGAAACATTGAGAACTTCTTCATGGCAGTTAATACTAAGCTTTGTGTCTACTTCTAGCTCCGTGTTTTCAAGTTAGCAAAATCCTGGCCAACATTGAACATGCTGATAAAGATAATTGGTAACTCAGTGGGGGCTCTGGGTAACCTCACTTTGGTGCTGGCCATCATCGTCTTCATTTTTGCTGTGGTTGGTATGCAGCTCTTTGGTAAAAGCTATAAAGATTGTGTCTGCAAGATCTCCAGCGACTGTGAACTCCCGCGTTGGCACATGAGTGACTTCTTCCACTCCTTCCTGATTGTGTTCCGCGTGCTGTGTGGAGAGTGGATAGAGACCATGTGGGACTGTATGGAGGTTGCTGGCCAAGCCATGTGCCTTATTGTTTACATGATGGTGATGGTGATTGGAAACCTAGTGGTATGTAATCAGATGTTCAAACAATTTAACTTTTTTATGGAAAATTGTTATATGATGATATCATCTATTATTTTTGTAATTTTAAGATAAGGTGGATCTAAAGCTATTAATTTTAATAGAATATTGATTATTTTAATATGAGGAAGAACAAAAATAAGATATTGTCTTAATTTCTCTGCTCATATAACCAGTATTTACATTTTTCAAAATAACTCATTCATTTTCAGGCAAGACTTTCTATTTAGTTTTCTTATTTTGATAGTGATGTCATATGAATTAAATCTGTGGTTTTTATGCCTCTAAAATTCCACTCAAATTTAAACCTATACTAATAAATAGTATATGGTTAAGCTAACAATAGCAAAATGGAATCATAAGAAAAGGTGACAAAAGAAAGCACTGGCCCATACAGTCACAGATAAGATTGGCATCTGTAGCACAGACCATACCCAAACCATTGCCTGTTTTTGTATAAATCTATGAGTTAAAAATGCTTTTTACATATTTAAATGGTTGAAAAATATGAAAATAATAATATTTAATTACAGATGAAAATTATAGAAAATTCAAATTTCAGTATCCATAAGTAAAGTTTTATTGGAACACAGGCAATGCTTATTCATTTACATATTGTCTATGACTGCTTTCACACTACAATAGCACAGTAATTCTGATAGAGACCCTGTGGCCTACAAAAGCTAAAATATTTATTATCTGGCCTTTGCCAATCACTGCTCTATAGGACCTCTTTTGCATGGCTCCTTGTTTCTCCATTAGTATTTTCTTAGCTTGTACTCTCTCTCTTTCTTTCTTACATTCATTGTTGAAAACTTTCAAGGTTACAAGCAGGAGAAAATTGGGATAAGATGCTCTGTCATTAGCCATTCACCTCAGTTTTCAATGTTCCCACATTGGCTTTGCTCATACAGTCAGCTTGGCATAAGACCCCTCATCCAGTATTCCAGGAGGTGGGGTATGGTAACAGCCATATGGTAAGTAATTTCACTTCCCACTGGCTTAAAAAGAAGTTGCTGACAATTTACTGACCTTGCAGTCAGTCCCCATGCCAAATGTCTTCTAGAACCTATGATAGAAACCAATTCATCAGATCACATACTAAATGGGACTGTACCAGACCTGCACAGAATGAATGAAGCCATGCAAACTCCAGACCCTTACTGAACAAAAATATACACATCATGAATTATCATTCCATCAAATAGAATATTTTAGTCAGTTCAAGTCTTCATCAGGAAACTGATAAATACTACTCATCAAAAGGAGACTTGAACCAAATACACATTTTATTAACATTTCTTATCATCCTCACGTTGTATTAATGAATATATTTTCTATCTGTATATAAGATTACACATTCCTGCAAATATGAAATGAAATGCACATTCTCTACTTGGAGTTTGAGTTTTGTATCCCAAAGCTCTTACAGTGAAATTTGTTTGTATATTTCTTGTTACAAGATTGTTGACATAAAATACTGAAATGCAGCTTTTTATAAGGTATAGGATATCAAAACCTATCACACCAAAGCCAATGGTCAGAAATAATATGAATGTTTATTACTCACTCAGGTACAAAGTAAAGTGAGGAGGATCACTACGCTCTCAACAAAATATTCACTCAAATTTTTTAGTACCTTCAGCATGAAAAGAAATGTATTTAAGGTTTGTGAGGTGCTTAAAAATGTAAAGATTTTTTATAGTCTTATTAGTACTGCAAAAACTGGTACCCAGAAATTATTAGAAAAAGAAAAAGTGCTAAGTGCTAATGATAAGACAAAAGTAAAATATTCTTGACACTTGGAAGAAGAGAGGTCTACATTGTTATTCAAGGAAGTTTTTGAACTGAGGTTTCAAAGAATACAAAAAAAAAAAAAACACCAACCCAAACTCACTGCCATCGAGTCGACTTATAGTGATCTCTCCTTGGATTTCCAAAGCGGTATCACTACGGAAGTAGATTGCCCAACCTTCCTTCCGAGGAGTGCATAATATAGTATTTGAGCATGAACCTTGGTAAAAAGTGATTAGATTTATATTTATAAGTTGATGGGACATAGAGCTGTGTATGTTTCATCCATATAAAATTGGTGATGCTGAGTCATATTGGGCATTCATTAATTATTGGTTAATGGTAGCATAGTGCCTAAGGCACTTGACTGCTAACCAGAAGCTGGCGGTTCAAACCCACCAGGCACTCCTCGGAAGGAAGGTTGGGCAATCTACTTCCATAGTGATACTGCCTCGGAAACCCAAGGAGGGGTCACTATGAGTTGGGTCCGACTCGACAGTACATAACAACAACAACAACAAATGAGAAAAAAACAAGTGTATAATTCACAAAATTTATAACCAACTCTTAAATGAAGAACTACCAATAATGTTTGATTAGAATCTGAAAAAAAAAAATTATGTTTCTAGTATAGTCCTCTGTGTGTTACAGTTTTATGTTAGACAGACTTATTTTTTTTCTTTCTCTCATTTATTCTTTAGGTCATTTTACTACCAATTAGTTGAAATGGTTAATAACCATGAATTTTAGAGGATAATTGAAGAAAATAGAACATTTTAGTCAACTCAAGTCTTCATTGGGAAACTAGTAAAGACTATTCATCAGAATGAGACTTTGAATCAAATATACATTTTATATTACCATTTATAGCCAATTGTGATAATGGATGATGATACAGAATGTATTTGATTTTAGTTTGTGACATCCATTAGATTATAATAAAATATTAAGAGCCTTGTTATAATTTTCGATGGAATGAGTGTCATAGTTTGTATTCTAAGTGAAGAAGTAATGCAGCAGATTTATATTATTGAAAAGAAAGTCTATTAAATATTAAATTGCTTAGAGAGACAAAAGTAATAAAATAAGCCCTGTCAATTTCTCTATTAAAACATATACATATACAAAAACATACATTTAATAGTGAAATATAGTTTCTCATTGATAATAAAGGACAAAATGTAAGTGAACCATTTCAGAATTCCTTAGTGATAAATTGAAATTGCTTCCTGTGATTTCCCTCACCCCAGTAAGTCTCTTCAGCCAGACTTACAGACACAGACAGTTTGGACCTGCTCTCTTCTACTTATATCTCTGAGAAACTGCTTTAGGTGTGGCTAAAATCAAGGGTGAGTGCTTCTCCTCAGTTAGGTCTAATTTTGATTATGTATGAGGTAGACATTTTTAGACACACAGAGATTTACATCAAAGGGGCATCCAATTACTATTTGTTTCACACATGAAATATTTAACTATTTACGTGTTTTCAGCCCCTTGTGAGAATTCCTTCCCCACCTGCGTTTTTTTTTTTTTTTTCCCCAATATTGAGTTTACCTGCAGCCCTACCACAGGGAAGAAAAACACAAATGGTTTTGCTCACAACCAGTATTTTTCTTCAAGAATAGTTGCTTCCACCTCTTTTAGAACTTCTTCCAGAGCCAAAATGATTGGGAATGAACCAATCAAAATGCCGTTTCCTCATTTGAATCAAGTTCAACAGGCAGGCCCTTTTCTGTGCTTTAAAAGCGTCATTAAGTAGCAAGCTGGCACAATTCTTGGATCATTGTGTTACAGGAACTATACATACATTACATGTTACCTTTATTGCAACAAGTGATATTTATCTTCCAAGAAAAGTGAATACAGGTTTTGATCTGAGTACTTAAGCACAGTAAACATAGTCAAAATTTTCTTGTTCTACTTAGTCCTTACAGGTGACAAATAGTAATGGTGGGGACTATCAGGGAAACATTTATAGGCCCATAAAAGGGAATTTGATGAAAGGATTCCTGCTATAGTGATGAATTTAGGAATGACGTAATGATAATGAGGGAGGCCAATCTCTTTGCTCACCATGATAATCCTTTGTGGGTATGGCTGATCCTCTGTGTCCAGAGTTTATGAGAGCTATATGCTACTGTGTGAGCTCTGGTACCATAGTGCCTAAGGCACTTGACTGCTAACCAGAAGGCTGGCGGTTCAAATCCACCAACCACTCCCCAGAAGGAAGATGGTGCAATCTACTTCCACAGTGATACTGCCTCTGAAACCCAAGGAGGGGTCGCTATGAGTCAGGTCCAACTTGATGGCACATAACAACAACAACAACATATGCTACAGTACAGAGAGTGTGGTGAAGAGTCTACAGTGTTCTCTACCCCTACCATACATTATTATCTAAGTGTAAATAAATGTGGATTTTGATTGCTGGTTTGTATTTTGGTCTATATTTCAGAAAAGTGTGCTTATTTTATTTTTTATTTTCTGTCTCCCTATTTCTCCACGCATCCTTCCTAACCCAATATAGGTCCTGAACCTATTTCTGGCTTTATTATTGAGTTCATTTAGCTCAGACAATCTTACAGCAATTGAGGAAGACACAGATGCAAACAACCTCCAGATTGCAGTGGCCAGGATTAAGAAGGGGATAAATTATGTGAAACAAACTTTACATGAGTTTATTCTAAAAGCATTTTCCAAAAAGCCTAAGATTTCCAGCGATGTAAGACAAACAGAAGATCTAAATGGTAAAAAGGAAAACTATATTTCTACCCGCACAATTGCTGAAATGAGCAAAGATCTCAATTTCCACAAAGAAAAAGATAAAGCCAGTGGTTTTGGAAGCAGCATGGACAAATACCTCATGGAAGAAAGTGACTGTCAATCATTTATTCATAACCCCAGCCTCACAGTGACGGTGCCAATTGCACCTGGGGAATCTGATTTGGAAAATATGAATACCGAAGAACTTAGCAGTGATTCAGAGAGTGAATACAGCAAAGGGGTAAGATTACTTTATACACATTGTGTTGCATGTTATTAATAGATATGAAGTGAATTATAATATAAGATCTTCTGTTATAAATTCTTCCTGACATTGCATACTGATGGGTATTTTGTGTGTATTTGAGTTTACACAACTGCCAAAATGTTCATCTGGTATGGTTTTAATTATGGTACTTGGTGATTGACTTAATCGTTTTTCTTTAGCCATATTTGAAAGCACCAGGTTATTTTTGAATCTTTCCTTCTTTCATCCATTATTTGTTATTGGTTGTAATGTCAGTTCCAGTCTCCTTCCACAGTGTCTCCTGAAACTGTCTCTCGTCTCTACCACCATTGCCTTTGCACTCACTACTTCTTACCTAAACCACCTCAAATGAAGTCCCAGCTGATCCTTCTGTCTTCATTTTCCATCTATTTTAATCAATTATTTGATTATATTTTCTTGGGTTCTGTCCTAATTATTTCATTCACCCTCTATGACATATCCATAGTCTCCAAAGTCTCCCACATTATGGACTGTATATATAGCCTTCATACTGTGGCCCAGCCAGCTTTGACCATCTGTGTCTCCTACTGCTCACCTGTAGATCCTACATCGGTACCAAACCTATTTCCTTCTGGACCACAAACACTTTCTTTATTGTGTGACTTTGCTTGGGATTTCCTTATCTGCTTAAAATCTTATATGTGTATAAGACATAGCTCTCAGCTTGGTCATCTAAAATTATTAGTACCTAAATTACAAAATTGGGTGAAGAGGAAATGAATTAATGCATATAAAATTGTTAGAATGGTACTTGAAGAGTTCTATGGTATTAGCTATTACATCCTTCCTAATTCCTCCCCAAACACATGTGATCTGTCATTTTCAGCCCCACAAAATTTTTATGCCTCTTCATGGATTTATTATTTAGCCTTGTATTTTAATTGTTTTGAGAAATCATTGTAAATCTTACTGTAAACTCACGAAGATCCAAATAAAAACAAACCCAACCCATTGCTGTCAAGTTGATTCTGATCTATTTTTTACATTCTTTTTTTATAACTTCCTTCCACACCATTACATGGTAGTGTATTTTCAAAGTGACTTAATGTATGTATTGAATTTTATTTTTATTAATGTGGCGTAAAATAACAAGTGAGTTTTATTATGAGTATTTTTTATGGACTCTCTCTAAAATTTCAAGATTACATTTGTAGATAATTTATTTACCTTTCTTTAGGTCGTATGTCAGAAAATATTTGTCAGGTGTTTACCTGATACCTCCTATTTGGTTAACCCTATATTAAGACCTGGCCTTCATGATTTTATAGTGTATTCTAAAATAACTGTTAGTACATATGTAATAATCATACATGATATAGAATTTACATTATACATTATACAGTATACAAATATACATATATGTTATATATATCTTATATGTAAAATATGTATTATATGTATTGTTAAATTGTGTAGATAATATTATAAATGTTATACAAGAGGAGAGCAAAAGCACTGTAGCTCAAGGCAGTGGTACATTTAATTGGGACAGATGGGAATGAAGGCATGGATGGGCTGATGAGATTTGAATAAGTGGAAAGATACATAAAGGCATTCCAGGCAAAAGGAACTTATTATGGTAAAAACTCCTGCATATGAATTTCATTCATTATATTTCTTTCACTAAGTAAGGGGATTATTTAGTTCATAGTGTTCTTTTCCTAAAACAATATCAAAGTTTGCCTTCAATTGAGGAAACATTTCAGAAATGTATCCTATTTCACATAATATATTATACTGGAGACACTATTACTTATGTTTTTATGTCCTTTTTAATCAACAATAACATCATCTTTAATATCAGAGAAATGGAGCAACAAAAATATTACTACAATTTGATTTATTTTAATAGGCTTTACATTATCTCTTTAGCCTTTTTATTTTAATCAGCATTACTTTTTTAATGAGGCATGAAATTTTGGGTTCATTATATTATTAAGCTAGTTTTTTTTTTTTTCTTTAATATTAAGTGAGCTCCTTTAAGTGATTCTAGAGTTTAGTAGTTACAGAATTCCTTACCAGTCCCCCCCCCCACCCCGCAAAGAGTAGATGATGTTATAAAAAAAGGTTACCTCATTTTTTGGGCTGTAGATCTGGTGTTGTGCCTTTGTCATATTGCAGAAAGAAAATAAACCAAATGACTTTAAATCAGGTATATACTTCTGCTGAGCTATAAGGTCAGTGGTTTTCTCTCTGCCAGTCTTTAGTTGATTTGAGCAATGAAAGCCTCATTATTCTACATAAGGGTCATATTACTCTGTTCAACACTAGTTTTGGTTTTATAAAAACATTGTGGTCATAGCAGGTTTGGATTCTTCTATATTCTGACACTCAAATATCCTTCCTTGAAACAGTCAGATGATGTTCAACCGTCCTTCTCTGGTGCTTAGTCTTCTCTTTCCTAGTGGTATTTTGTGATATTTATTAGAACAGTTGTCCATGAAATCTTTGTCAGTGAATAACTCTGCCATTCTCATTGATATTTGTTTCTGTGTTTTTTTTTTATATTAGAGTTAGTTGTACAATTTCCAGTCTTTCCCTCTTATGCTAACTTGTCACTGTAAGCCCAAACAGCATGTTATTATTGCATAAATTTGGTGTACACACCTCTCTGACATGTGCCCCTCTCTCCAGGAAAAACTGACAACTCCTTGCTTTTACATGCTTTACTCTGAAAACTCTCTTTGAGAGACACTTCCATGCTTAGTTGCACTTAGTGGTAACCATATGGTTCTCCCCAGCTTGACTGAAAAGCTCCTAAGGGCTAAAGACACTTCATATAGCTTCATATGGCCAGTGCCTAGCACAGTGCTAGGTATATAGTAAATACTCAATATTTATTTATTGAGAAAATAAATTATTAAATAAATTGTCCATGTGTTTCTTAGTGGCCAGAGAAACTTTTTTCAAAATAACTGAGGAAGGAAATACTTTATTTATGTATTTTTTAAACATTTATGTGCAAGAAATACTATCCTATAAATTTCAAAATGTGTGGCTATTTTGGCTTGAAGGTGGAAAACTTGAGCATCAAAATCAGATTCCAAATATCTCTTCCAAGAGCAGGAATCTGGATTTAGTCTCTTGTAGCTCATGAACCCTTCCTGAAAGCATGGAATTTTGTTAGTTAGGAGCTCTGGTGGTGTAGTGCCTATGACATTATTTTGACTGCTAACCAGAAGGCTGGCGGTTCAAACCCAACAGCGATGGGATTATGGGCATATCTATAAAAGAAAGAGTTCTGGTGATGTAGTGGTGAAAGCATTTGGCTGCTAACCAACATGTCAGAGGTTTGAACTCACCAGCTGCTCTGTGAGAGAAAGATGAGGCAGTCTGCTTCCATAAAGATTTTCAGCCTTGGATATGACAGTTCTATTCTGCCTGAAACATTGCTAGGAATCAGAATTGACTCAATGGGAGTGCATTTTGGTGCTACATAAGAAAAATGTTTTTTTTTTTTCTTATTTCTCTGGTCTATTAGAGGGTAATGTACAGTCTAATATCAGTTGTTATAAGGAATACATAAGCTAATTACTTTACAGGAGCTCTGGTAGCATAGTGGCTAAAGCACTTGACTGCTAACCAGAAGGCTGGTGGTTCAAACCCACCAGCCACTCCTCGGAAGGAAGG
>NW_006921588.1:35854775-35904820 GCF_000298275.1 Orycteropus afer afer
TGTTTTTCAATTTTGATAACTAAAAATGCAGATTATCTTTAAGGACCTGAAGTGTCTATTAGCCTTCCATACTAATCTCCCTTGTTCTAATTCCCATAAGTTTTAGGTTTCACTGTCCACACAGATTGAGTTTCCACATTCTTGAAATGAGTCTTCCCTATTTTGTAACCTTCTTCCCTTTCCAAGCCTCAGATGTCCTTTGAAATATTGATGGCTACTCTCCTGAGCCTTGATGAGACAAAAAGGCAATTTTTGATTATGCAATAGACAAATACTCTTGATTCCTTCCTTTTGGATTATTTAGGTCTTAACCACCCCTTTAGAGTATGGTTAGGGCCCTGGGTGGTGCAATTGGTTTGCATTTGCCTATTAATCTATATGTTAGCAATTCAATGTTAATAGTTGCCTATTAACCTATATGTTAGCAGTACTCAGTGGTACTGGGAAGAAAGGCCTGGTGATCTGCTTCCGTAAAAGATGACAGCCCACAAAACCCTATGGAGTAGTTCTACTATGAGTTGCCATGAGTCAGAATCAACTTGACAGCAATGTGTTTGGTTTTAGGGTATAATTAGGAATACAGGCTCAGGAGGCAGAATACCTGACTCAAATCCTAGTTCTGGCACCTAGAGCTATTTACAATTCTTTGTTGTTGTTGTTTTCCCTTGTATATAAAATAAAGTTGTAATAAAGGTTAAGTGATTTAAGTAAATGATTGTACTTTGCCTGTTGGAAAGTAAATATTCAACTTATTATGGGCGTGGAATTCAGTAGGCAGGCACATACTCTCAGTCAGTATTTGCTACAGGTTGCATTTAAGAGAGGTAGCAGGATGTGGAAAGGTGATTGACACTTTTAGTGTTTAAAAGACACACTCGGGAAGATTTTTACAAATGACTTTTCAGGGCTATATTCTCTGAATTCTCTCTGTCTGAATCTTAAGCAATCTCAGATCCTTTATCAACACTGCTGTCAGTGGTCACCACGATAGATGGTGTTGACATGGAAGAGGAACCTAATTTCATCCCTGGTTTGCTTAGATCCAGGTTTTGGAGATATCATTTTCTTCCTTCATGAGTGAGGATATATTTTTTCCTGTTGCCTAATTAGCAATCTGTGTTTTGAACAAAGGGAAGGAGTATATCTGACCTTTGACACATCACCCCCTACCCTCCAATACACTTATGGCCCAGCATCCTATTTTCCCAATATATTTTGCTGAGATTTTTTCAGTCCTCTCCATGAATCCCTTTCCAACAGGCAGGTCTCTTTTTCCTTATTGAAACAATGAAATATATACTCCAAAGTGAAAGAAAACAAAATACTTGACAATCAAACATCTTACCTGAAAATTACCAATTAGATGAGTTCAAATAAAATGTTTAATAAAATATCTTAAACAGTTGTGAGGAAACAATTGTCTATTATAACATCAGCATTTCTCTGGAGAGACAGTTTTTGTCTATGAATCAAGAAAGGCATGCTATCATCTCATGCTACCATGATAATAAAACTCCTGTTACTACTTCGAAGAATACAGGGAGTCAGTCAACTGATTGCTCTTCTCAGATTCAGCCTCCTCCTGAGGCACAGTGTAGCCCTTTCAGCACACCGCAATATTAACAATGCACTACAGAGATTTTTACTATTAACAGTGAAGCACTTCCTCATAAAGAGCCTCAAATGGAGCATGAAATGCAGCCTTTCATTCAGTAAATATTTATTGGGACCTACTGTGCTCCAGGCATTGTGCTGAGAATTGCTTAGGAAAAATGTGACTTTACCAGCTACAATAATTTAATGTGACTCTCATCTGGTTCAACTACATTCTTACTGGTATGGTTATTTTTGAAATTATGCCAAGATTTGAAAAAAATTTAAAATGTATTTTTTAATGGAAAAATCTCTGAGAGCATTAAAGGGACATTCTCCTTGATTTCAATAATTACAGATGAATTCTTCCTCTGCTTTAAAGATGAAATAGTAGAGATATTTTAAAGAATTGTAACACTGATTTGGAAAAGAAAAGCTTTAAATTTATCATTTATTTATTCAAACATTTAATAACACTGCCATATGATTTTAAAGTAGTATGGTGGTGAAATGGGTAAGGCATTTGGCTGCTAATCAGAAGGTCAGTGGTCTAAACCCACCAGCTCTTCCTCAGGAGGAAGTTGAGGCAATCTACGCTCATAAATATTTACTGCCTTGGAAACCCAATATGGGTCGCTATGACTTAGAATCAACTCAATGACAGTGGGTTTTGTAGAAAAAAATGCAAATGCGACCACTGCCGTGGGGTTGGATCTGGCCCTTCCTTGGGTTTCTGAGGTGGTATCACTACAGAAATAGATTGCCCAACCTTCCTTCCAAGGAGTGGCTGGTGGGTTTGAACCACCAGCCTTCTGGTTAGCAGTCAAATGCCTTAGGCAGCATGCCACCAGAACTCGCAGGGTTTTGTATAGACTCTTAAAGTGTCCAGGGAAGCTTCTGTAGATACCAGTATCTAATCCCCTTACTGTTCTTTACTTCTCCCTTTGTTGAAGACCCTGGATGGTACAAACACTTAACATGCTGGGCCGACTTCTTGGAAGTAGACTCTAAGACTTTCTCCTGAGGCACCTCTAGGTGGGCTCACACCTCCAACCTTTCGTTAGCAGCCAAGCACATTTGTACTACCCAGGGACTCTTCTCTTGCACTAGAATGACTGTTTGGAGTAGTTGTTCACTGAAGCAAGGAGGCTGAGCCCTTGTACTCTGCATCAAATAGTCATTGGATGCAGCTTCTCCCTCTACTCTCCCAGGAGAGGTTGGTGTAACCTGGGGTGAAGCAGCTCCCTTCTGCCACTACAATTCTGAGGGACTCAGTTAAGCATTCAGAAGCCAATACTCTTGGCAGCTAGAGGAATGAGTGACTTGCCCGAGTATGGGATCTTGGGCAGTATACCACAGCATCCACTGCTACAGAGACCATAGAGAGTAAGAAGACAGTTGATCAACTGCAACATTTGAGAATGGGGGGGGGGGGCGAAGAAAAGAAACAATGAAAAGAGACTAGGGAAAAAAATACAGCCACTTACATATACATTATAAAAGTTTTGTCCTTACAATAACCTTGGAAAGATATTATTAGTCTATTTTTACAGATAACCAAGACTTTAAAAGAATAAGTAAAAAATCTGGTTAGTCATTTACCTGTCTAGAAGGACTTTAAAATTTCAGTTCCAAGTTCTAACTACCATGCAACTTGTCACAGATAGGCAATACAGTGAGGAGGAATATACTTACTTTGTGCTGTTGTTATTGTGTGTCGTTGAGTCAGTTCTGATTCATAGCGACCAATGTACAACAGAATGAAACACTACCCAGTCCTGCACCATCCTCACAGTCGTTGCTTTGGTTGAGCTCATTGTTGCAGCCACTGTGTCAATCCATCTCATTGAAGGTCTTTCTCTTCTTTTCCGACCCTCTTCTTTACCAAGCTTGATGTCCTTCTCCAGGGATTGGTCCTTCCTGATAACGTGCCCAAAGTATGTGAGATGAAGGCAAATATACAAATGTAAAACAGAGCAGAGTAAGGCACATTTCATAACAGAATAATAAACCAGTCCACTGGGAAGGATTGAGTAAGGGACTATGTCAGGCTGAGGGACTATGAAAGGAGTTGACACTTGAGCCAGGAGATAAATTCATTGGTCAGATATGATGGAAAAGGAAATCCCAGGCAGAAAAACAAGCATTCACCTTCTTTACCTGATTCGCTCATTTATTTATCTATCCACCCATTCAGCATTCAATTTTGAAAGTTGTCATCTTTGGGAGAGGCTTAGTGTGCCTATTTGTTATGAAGTCCTTTTGTCTGGTAGAAAGTTGTTTAAATATTTGCAAAGATCAAAGTGAAATTTCCTTTTATGTCCTTCTAGTATACAGTGGTTTAAATTACATTGTTTTCAGATCCATCTCTCTTTAGATTTTTCAAAGCTTTTTCTTCAAAGAGGCAGTTACTGCCTTCATCAAAAGGGCAGGTTAGAGTTTTGTTCCTTACTTCATTTTAGAAGATATAATAATCTTTTCCAGCAATGTGCTTGACCTAACAAGACTTGGGGTTTTCTTGTAGGTATGCCTTTGGTAGAAATTGATGTTTAATCATATCTTTTATTTAAGAAATTCTTTAAAAAAATACACTGTTATACTGAATTTTATTTAGACTGTATTTCTTTTTACACTCTTGTACTAAATTTTACTTGCAGGTTGTTTCAATCTATTTACATAGTTTTCATCTTTATTGGGTATTACTTAGTATTCCATAGAATAATTAAATATTGGTCTAAAATTTAAATCAGTGTTTCTTACTCTTTTTTTTAACATTTTGATAAAATTGAAAACATTGCTTTCCTGTAATCCTGAAGTATCTAAATGAATTTAATGTAATTCTTAAAAGTAAAGCAAGAAGTGGTAATTTTAGAATATTCTTTTTCAAACACCCTTACTCCCACCCAACCCCAGCATTGACAATCACTTATTTTAAAAAGTTGTTTGCTGTGGAGAAAAACAGAATAAAAAGATTTCTTTGGCATATTATAGCATTCACATTAAACTCCTAAATAAACTGATTGTGTAACTGTTTAGTGGATTCTTTATACATACCTATTGGGGGATATTTAATCAAATATATTGTTTAACATTGAGAAATTATATTATGGCATGTATTTTCAAACATATCATAAATTTCAACTTACCTTTATATGACCTTAAACACTTTAAATCACAGTTAACTAAACTTTTTCATCATGCTCCATTTTTAAACTTCAGTACCTAACCTTCTTACTTCTCACAGGGGTAAAAATCAAACTGGATCAATCAAGAATGCAGCTTTGTGCTTTTAACCAGGCAGAGACAAATGTGACCACTTTTACACAGGTTACCTAAAAAAAAAAATCATACATATATGATATTTTTTTCAATGTCTTGCATGCTGTTCAACTGCAAAATATTTCTGCCTGACCCATTGCAAGAGAGTAGAAACATATACAATTGTTCCATAGATGAATTGACAACACAGCATGTCATGGGGGCAATTCCATCATTTTTTGTGATTCTCTTGATGAATTCTCTCATGTTCTTAGGTGATTTCAAGTGCATGCTCTACAGATTTTTTTTTTGTATGGATTATAAAAGTAAGATACAGAGTATAATAGAGGCCATTGAAGAAATACTCAATTTGAAACCCTTTATCAACTTTCCCCTCAATTTAGTCCACATATTTGTAGTAATACACATATCACATTGAATTGTCACATTCCCAATCAATCAATTAAAACTCTATTGAAAACAATTTTTTATGAGAGAAGAATTTCAGCCATAAAACCTTACAGCAGGAAAGGGCCATTCTAATTCTATCCCTGATTTTCAGAGAAGGTAATTGAGACTCATACAGTTTACCTACTTTCTGAGTATACATTTAGGGGGTTCAGGGCAGAGCCAAGGTATGAAACTTATAATTTTTAGTACATTTGAAGATATTTTAAATGCAGTGATTAACTAGGACTTTAATTTTTAATCAACTCAATAATTAACATTTAATTTTATTTGATCATATATACGTCAATAAAAAGCTAACAGATTCTGCCTAGAAATGAGTGAATGACAAGTGCTTGAAATGCTTAATTGGATTCCAGAAGCAATTTTATTTATTGATAGAATGAGTTTCTGATTATATATTACTATGAAGAAGATACACAGGGGCCTGCAAAGCTGAAAGTTCTAAATGAATATTTTATGAAGTAAACACTAAATATATCTGTCAATAAGATATAAAACCAATTCCCTAAAATTGAAAAAAAAAGTATGCATTGCCTTATCTAATTTTTCTAACAAATATAAAGAAAAAGTTACTCTACTGAGATATAATATTTTGTTGTCTATTATATATATTTTTGAATGACTGAACTCAAGTAGTTCCTTTTGGGAGGGATTCATATTAATAAGAAACTTGCCCTTTTTTAATTATCCATTTTATATGAATAAGAACCTTGCTTTTTTATAATCCAATTCATGTTCTTAATTTCTCTCTCATTGAGATGTTTGTATTGTTGTTATCCATTGTGGAATGATGAAAGCAAAACTTTTTCCTGAAATTGACACATTCTAGGAGTAATAAAGCTAACAGTTTTAAAATGGAACAAAAAGAAAGACAGAAGTGGTAATAGTGTTCTGATTTACTTTGCAGTTAATTCTAAAGTGCTTCTAAGTTGAAGTTACATTTTTCTAATTCAAATTGGTGGTAATCTAGAGGCAGTATTCTCTTAGAAAACAATTCTATTCCAAAATATAATGAATTTCTTACAATAAGAACGTAAATAGAAATGCACACATATATACAACTGTATCTACATATATATAAGTAAAACTCACAATTTTTGAGAAAACTTTTCAGAAATTATCTACACACTTGCACACCAGCACACAGGTTTGAGCTCCTAAATTATTATTACTCATGTTCTGTACCAAACTACTCTTAGAAAACATGAGATTCATGTTAAGAAATGTTCATTCTCCTACTAAATTAAAGCTGAATATTTCATTTATGAAGAATAACTTGAAAATATGGTATTTTTTTTGTACATTAACAGCAGATTTGTCCTTTAAGGATTTTAGATTTATGTGTATTTAGCAGAACCCCATATACAATGGGTAAAAAATGATATTTTGTTCATGCCAATTTTGATTTTATATTGTTTTTCAGTATTAGAAATTCACTTTTTTAAAAAATGGTAATTGTTCCATTCATTGGACTTGGTCTTTCCTTGCCCTTCGTCTTCATGGATAAGTTGGGGTGTTAGGAGAAATCATTTAAATGTACAGGTATTTGCTTTCTCTTGTTTGTCATTCTGTTTTTGCTTTTATTAATTATAACATATTTAATGAATTTAAGTCTTAGTCTCCATTTTTATCTCACATTTTGCCTTTGTGTTTATTTATGTTCCAGTGCTTGTTTACCTCACTTGTTGCAATTTTCTAGCAGGCTTCAATTGTAGAACTGCTTAAATGTTTCTTTTCAAAGATTTTAAGACTTTTTTTTTTCATATGACCCACTGTAGTGCAGCTAGTTAATTCTCTATTCTCTGCAAATAATAACATAGCAGCTCTGTGTTAGTACACAAAGCCAGTGAATATGGATGGGCACCTTACATTTCAAGACCATGACTTTCATTGGAATTGAAGTCTGTAGAATATGTCTGAGGCCTAAGTCAGTCCATCATTCTTCCATGGACACCCATGGCCAAACCTTGCTTGTGTGTTTTTATATTCAAGGGCTTATCTTTTAATTCCCTAAATTATTTGTTATATTATTGGATACAAAGTGCACCAAGTAGAAGATTCTGTAATATTAAGGATTCTCAGTGAAATTGTTGAATTTCCTTGGTGGCAGCTGATTGACCTCATTATTTCTTCAACATCTGATGCCATGATGGAACTGTTAAGCAGAAGTCCTGCTGAAGGAGGAGCTGTTCCTAAAAAGTCTAAACAATCTTTATTTCATAGCGATAAACAAAGAACACAAGAAAAGAAAAAGCTTCTGGACTTTTACCTGACCTTAACCATAATGTGAGGCAAGAATATATTGTAACTAGTAAAAGAAACTTAACAGTTTTCTGCTTAGTAAAAGTAACATAAAAATCCAGGTAGCAGAGGGGGAATACTATTGACGTTTTCAAATATTAAAGATATCTGAAGTATTTATTTATTTATTTATTTTAATTTGGGCATCATCTTTTAAAAGCATTCTTGGTAAATTTCAGAGAGAACAGAAAATGATCGGAAAGACTCTGAACAGCGAAAACACTAAATCATATAAAGGAATTACGTAACACTCAAGATCAAAAATACAACTGGTAATATTGTAGATGATCTCCAAAAAATAAAAGACTGTAAGAAGAGCATTTCGCAATTCTCCAGAGGGCAAACATAATGCCCTAACTATTGCAAGAGAAAGAAAAGCGTATTTGGGCTCTACACCAGAAAATAGCATTTTAAAATCAGATGATGTCATAGTGGAACGGTAAACTTAGAAGCTTTGGACTCTAAGATTTGGCACATTAAAAGTACTCACACAAAGCACAAGAGCTATCTGTGGAATTCCTCTCTAAAAATCCTTTGATCCTTTACCCTGAGCATTGCTGTCTTACCCTTAATGACTTAGCATCCTCATTATGTATGATGAGTAAAATTATGCCATAAAATTTAAAGATAGGTGATACTGATTTGAATCTAATTTGAAAATTACTTTCTTGCGTATTCAGCCCTGCTCAAAGAATATTTTCTTTTGTTGTGTGAAGTGAACAGTCTCAGAATATGTTTTTTAAATGTCACATCTTTGGGATGTTTCAACAGAACCATCCTCTTTGATGGAGATTTTTGTTTGATGATGTTCAACTTTTGAGTGCTAGTGTATTAAGTTATTGTTGTTGTTGTTATGTGCCCTTGAGTCAGACCCAACTCATAGCGACCCCTCCTTGGGATTCCGAGGCAGTATTACTACGGAAGTAGATTGCCCCATCTTCCTTCTGAGGAGTGGCTGGTGGGTTTGAACTGCCAGCCTTCTGATTAGCAGTCAAGTGCCTTAGGTACTATGCTATCAGAGCTCCTATTAAGTTATTAGACAATCCTAATTTATACCTCTCGGCACAAGAAATGACCAACTAACTTGCAAGCATACTAACAAGAAATAGCCCTACAATGTTAATGCCAATCTCATAAAATATTGTTTATAAATTCATAAGTGACCAGCTTAGGGTAAATTCTAATGTGATTCCTTTATTTATAATGTCAAAGCACAGAGTCTCTACAATGTTGTAGAAACAGTAATGTCATGAAACAAAATGTGTATGAAATACTGTATGGAAAATGAATTTGTTCTGTAAATTTTCACCCAATTCACAATAAAAATTAAAATTAAAAAAAAGAAAGAAAGAAGGAAAATATATCCCTTTAAGGCAATCCAAAGGAGAACCAAAAGGAATAACAAAGAATTTGATTTGATTTGATGTTCAATGTAAGAAAGGGAGTCTTAAAATATAAGTATACAATCAAAATAAAGATTGTTTCAGAAATAGAGTGTGTTATAGATACATATTAAAAAAAATTGGAAAGATACACAAAAATTACTATACAGTAGTTACCTCTAGAAGATAGATTCAGGAAGATAGTGCAAGACACTTTTTTTTTTTTCCACAATATGTAACCTAAGGAGCTTTGGTGGTGTAGTTCCTAAGCATTTTACTGCTAACCAGAAGGTTAGAAGTTCAAACCCACCAGCCGCTCCATAGAAAGAAGATGGGGCAATCTACTTCTATAAAGATTTACCACCTTGGAAACCCAATGGGGGTTGCCATGTGTCACAATCAACTCAAGGGCATTGGGTTTGGTTTGGTTTTATGTGTAGTACGTTTAAGAAGCTCTGGTGGCATAGTGCTTAAGGCATTTGACTGCTAATCAGAAGGCTGGTGATATAGACTCAACAGCTGCTCCGCAGAAGGAAGATGGGGCAATCTAATTCCATAAAGATTTACCACCTCAGAAATCCAGTGGGGATGACTATGAGTCAGAATCAACTTGATGACAGTGAGTTCGGGTTTTTTGGTTTATTGTAAATTTAATTTTTTTAATAAATTATACCACTTTTATCTCAGGAAAAAAAGAAAAGAAATCCAGAATTTTAGAAGTACCTATAGTCATTATCATATTTTTCAATAAAAGGGCAGGAATGCTAACTATGGCATCTATCTCAAGTAGTAGCAAGTCTGCCTCTATGATCCTGCATTTGCATTTATTTTTAACAATTTTTATTTATATATATATAGAGAGAGAGACTGACAAAGATAAAAATTCATATCTATATAAAAATTACAGGATAGCACATTTATAATATCAAAAGGAAAATTTTTCATGCAGAGTTATTTATTTTACTACTCATTTTAGTATAGTATAGTTATTCTTCCATTTCCCAAATGACAAGACAGGAAAAAATAAATAAATTACCGGGTTTATAGAAATGAAAATAATTTTAAAAATAATTTATTCATAATGGTACAAATAATTGGCATGATCTTCTGTGTAAAGCAGAAGAGAATAAAAGAGATTCAATAATTACACTGAGCAGTGCATTATATGAGAATTAAATATATTTCCCTTTAAGAAAAAGAAAAAAAAGATGTTGGCTTTTTCATTTAAGACAATCTTTTAGGACCCCATTAAAGAAACATCTGTTTTAACAAGTATATAATTAAAATAATTGGGGAAGCTGGACTATATGAAGAAGAAAACAGCATAAGGTTGAAGGAAGATTCATTCACAACCTGCAATATGCACATGATGCAAACTTCCTTGCTGAAGTGAAGACAATTTGAAGCACTTACTGATGAAGTATGTAAGACTGCAGACTGTGGATTACACCTCAATTTAAAGAAAAGGAAAATCCTCACAACTGAACAATAAGCAACATCACAATAAATCGAGAAAAGATTGAAGTTGTCAAAGATTTCATATTACTTGAGTCCACAATCAACAACAATGGAAGCAGCAGTCAAGAAATCAGACAACGTAATACACTGGGCAAATCTGCTGCAAAAGACCTCTTTAAAGTGCTGAAGAACAAAGATATCTCTTTGAAGAGTAAGTTGCACTTAATACAATCCATGGTATTTCCATTGCCTCATATTCACATGAAAGCTGGACACTGAATAAGGAGCACCAAAGAAGAGTTGATGCTTTTGAGTTGTGGTGTTGGTGAAGAGTACTGAAAATACCATGGATTGCCAGAGGAACAAACAGATCTGTCCTGAAAGAAGTACAGCCAGGCTGCTTACTGGAAGCGAGAATGGCTAGACATCATCTCACCTAGTTTGGTCATATTACCAGAAAGGATCATTCCATGAAGAAGGATATCATGCTTGATAAAGTAGACAGTCAGTGAAACAGGGGAATGCCCTCAATGATATGGATTGACATATTGGCTGCAACGATGGGCTCAGGTATAGCAAAGATTGTGAGGTTGGCATAGAACCTGGCAGTGTTTTGTTCTGCTGTACATCGAGTCTTTATGAGTCAGAGCTGACTTGATGGCACCTAACTAACTAACTAATAATTCAAAGGCTAAGGACAGATTAGACCACAACTGTCTATTTTTCCAGAACATGCTCATAAATATTTACTTTTATTTGTAGTATTCAAATAGTTATTGTGTAAATACTGTAATACAGTCCTGGGAAAATAATGAATTTCTAATGATCGAGTAGCTACAAAAACTTGGCTTGTGATACAGATTAATTATGATTTGTATCAAATATTTTGATTGATCATATAAAATCTGAGCACAACTCTGAATGTAATTGACCAAATAGTTATAAAAGCTGACTGTGAAAAAAAAATTCATGGCAAGATACACTAAATAAAATCACTTGAATTTTTACTTGATCATAAAATAACTTGGCAGAAATTCTTCTTTGAAATGCTTTTTCAACAGTGAGAAAAACAAATATTGGTGTTAAAAGATGTTTAAATTAATTTATCCTGTTATATTTCTGTGAGAATCATTTTATTTAAAAGTTATTTCCAGCTGAGAGAAAGCCAGTATAACTATCTGCTAGTTGTTGATATTTTCACTAATAGCAATGAGTTGCTTTTTTTTTTTTTTCCATCAGCAATTCCTCCTATCGCTTTGCCTCAAAATCCAGGCCAATATTTCCTTCTTCAGAATTTAAGGCTTATTCTCACTTCCAAAGAATTATGCTGTCTTGTCTTTCAATTCCTTGATGACATTTGAGAATACAACAGAGAGATCAAGAATTGAGGCCATTAAAGAACTGTAGTAATTTAGATATGGTGCTTAAAATTGATAGGTTGTCTGTGGTAACAGGTGTAATAGGACAGCTTAGTAAACATGTCTCCCCATCTTTTAAAACTCTAAGTCTTACCAAATACTGTTTTATAATATTTTAGTCAGTTTTATATTTATTCTTCTATCTTACCATTTGAAAGTAATCTTTAGAGAAACCCAATCAATTTAAAGAATTTGCTTGTTAAATGAAAATGCACACTGCAGGTCTAACTCTTAAAATCAAACTACTCAAGCTCATGGGAATAATGCCTCTATGCCAACATGGGTTAGAAGAGTTGATTTAACAGCATGTATGTAATTCCTTACTCTAGTTCTTAAGAGGACTCTGTCTGCTTACATCATTCCTTATGTACAATACTTTATCTATGCCATTTTTAATGATGTTGTATACTATGTGATGATAGCACTGAGAATTTAATGTGGTTTCTATATAGGACACTGTTAGTGTCCAAGTCAGTCTCCTATATGTGTATGTGTGTGTATGTATATATATAAGTTCTAGTAGCGTAGTGCTTAAGGCACTTGACTGCTAACCAGAAGGCTGGCGGTTCAAACCCACAAGCCACTCCTCGGAAGGAAAATGGGGCAATCCTACTTCCGTAGTGATACTGCCTCGGAAACCCAAGGAGGGGTCGCTATGAGTCGGGGCCTGCCTTAGAAACCCAAGGAGGGGTCGCTATGAGTTGAGTCTGATTCGACGGCACATGACAACAACAACAAAAATATATATATATATATATATATATATATATAAAATGTATGGCCTATGACATTAATGGAAATTAAGAGATTGAAGAATAAATTTAATTGCAATGAGTATTTTCCTCATTTTTAGCTATTCTCATTTTAACTATAAATTAAAATTAACTATTTTTATTCTTATAAAAATAGAGCTGGAATCTCATTAAGAGAGGCATGTGCCGTAATAACTAGTAGTTTTACAATATTCTTATGTCATTTAGCAAATGAGAAAGAAAAATGAGCTCTTCCATGAATGTGCTGTTCTTCTCCTTCATATTTGGAAAGTTTACAGACTTTTGCTACAATTGCTGTAGTTTTTCTAAGAATGTGTGTGTGTGTGTGTGTGTGTGTGTGTAAACATCCGTATTTGATCATAGAGTTTTGGGTGGAAATAACTTGAGTTATGATCTATTTTGTGATCATAATGACAATAAATTCATTATTTCCATGTGTAAGTCTGCCATATTTAATTTTATTCAGTCTTTGTTCCACATTTGCATGTGATGCTCATTTTAGTGGCCACTGTCTTGACATTATAAATAATACTTTATGATCTTTTCTACTATATCTTGTAATTTTTTGACTAAAATATGTGGTACGGAGTGAGGTAATTTCTATGGTCTTGATTTTGATTCCAGTACAATATTTAACTCATTTTTAGTCTTGGTAAAACACCTTCTATCTATATTATCCTTCTACATATTAAAAAATTGAAGAGATGATAAGAAAAATGTGTTTAGGGTTTATCTTACACTCATTTTTTTTATCTTAAGTATTAATAAGCATTTTCTGCAAGTTTTCAGACCTCATCTTTCAATTAACAGGCATTGACAATTTGGCTCTTGTATGTTACTGCTATTTGGGTCTTGGTTGTCCTAAAATAATCATTGTTGTTGTACATAAATGTATTAAAAAAACTCACTGCCATCGAGTTAGATCCAACTCATAGTGACCCCTCCTTGGGTTTCCAAGACAGTATCACTATGGAAACAGATTGCCTAATCTTCCTTCCGAGGAGTGGCTGGTGAGTTTGAACCACCAGCCTTCTGGTTAGCAGTCAGATGCCTTAAGGATAATAATAAAAATGTGGCCAAAATTTGCAAATGTGACAGTTAATATTAAAATATTACCTTATGCTAATTTTCTCCAAATATTTACTTGTTAGCATAACAAAGACAATCATGTATTTCTAGAGGATGTGTAGATAGAAAGATCAAGTATAGATACATTGTAAGATCACTTGATCTCAATGTGTGTTTATATGTGTTTATGACCATCGTACTTTTAATATGTTTTCATAACACTTTGCATGACTCTGATCATTAAATCTGGCTTAAACTCAGGATTTGAATGAACACTAAATGAACTGTCTTGTGGGGTGGTGAATTCTGTTTTAGAGATTGAACCAATCAAGTTCTTCTGAGTGCAGCACAGTTGATAACCCTGTGCCAGGAGAAGGAGAAGAAGCAGAGGCTGAACCCATAAATTCAGATGAACCAGAAGCCTGTTTCACAGACGGTAAGAGAAAAATAAAGACCTTGGTTAGCATCCATTTATTGGCATTTTTGCTTTTGTCTTAATACTTCCCAGGAGTTGCTTGGCAAGAAGTCAGAGGACTCAATTTAGTGCTGATTCTGCCATAGCTCTATGACTAAGACAAAGTCACTGGAGCTCTCTAAGCTTCAGTTTCCACATTTATGGCTTTGTATTGATAAAATCATAATTATAGTTTGCTGTACTATAACACAAGTCCTTAAATGGTGCAAATATTATCCAAAAGGTTAGCAGTTCAAACCCATCCATAAGCATCTTGGGACCAAGCCTAGGCCTAGCAATCTGCCATGAAAGGACACATCCAAGAAAACCCTGTGGAGCGGTTCTACTCTGACCACATGGAGTCGTCATGAGTCAGAATTGACTTGATGGCAACTAAAAGCAACCACATATAAAGCACACTCTACTTTCATTCCCGGCTCCGGAGAGTTTCCAAGAAGTTAATACAAGTTCGTACAATGCTCCATGGAGTTAATACAGGTTAATGGGATAAGTGGTACAAGTGCCTTTTATGTCAAAAACTGAAGCTTCTTACCAACTATTTGACACAGTTGAACAGTCTATCTTGAAATTCTTCCGCCCTTGTGTTCAGAAGCTACATTACCTTTGTTCTCTTTTCACATCTCTGAAAGTTATGATTTGCTTTCCCTACTTTTTTAATGATTGTTTTTATGCACATTCTTAAATAATAATGTCCCCCACCTTTTGGTCCTTGGTTATCTTCTTTTCTTATTCTGCAGCCCTGAGGGATTTCATTCACTTCTAAGAGTTGAATAATCATTTCTGTGCTGCTTGCTCTTAAAACTTAATCTTTACTCTTGCCTTCACTCCTGAGTTTCAGATCTGCCTTTTCTACCTTCAGCTCCTCATTGGCCATCTCTACTTGATATCTTGAAACATTAAGATTTATCATTTAAAACATACTGTATAGTGGAATCTCTCTCATCAAATCAACTGCTTCCTCCAGGCTTCCTCATATTCAGAACATCATGATTTGTCCTCTCTCAAAATAAAGTCTTTGAGTCCACCCTAAACTCTTCCTTTCTAGACAGGAGTTGATCACAGATATTGTAAGTTGATCAGAAACTCTGAGCACCAAGCCTAAGCCCTATGGATGATTCTGATGCATGCTGAAATTTGAGGCCCATTGGTCCATGGACATTACATCTGGGCTCAGTATATTGGTTTATTTTGCTCTGTTTTCTTTTGATTTTTTTTTTAAAGGCACCTAGGTGATGCAGTGCTTAAGCACTTGGCTGCTAACCAAAAGGTCAGTGCTTCCAACCCACCAGCAGCTCCATGGAATAAAAGACCTGGTGATCTCCCATAAAGATCAGAGCCTAGAAAACCCTATGGGGCAGTTCTACTCTGTCACCTAAGGCCATTGCGCATCAAAAAACAACTTGAGGGCACCTAACAACATGTTGTTATTTAACAATACTTCCTTCCATACATCCACTTTCTGTCATACTGAACTTCTCACTACTCTTAGAATATGCCAGGAATTTTCACAGTAGAGTATTTACAAGCATGTTATTCCCTCTTACTGAAATTCTGTATCCTGTTTCCTTTTTTACCTGGCAGTTGCCACTCATCATTTGATGACCCAACCCCATATTACCTACTAAGTAAATTTCTTTTTTTCATGTCCTCCAGTGTCCTTAACACTTTGTTTCTATCTTGGGGAATGATTTGTTCCTGTTTAATCTGTTTCTGGATAATTTATCTGTTCATAAATTGATTTTTGTCAGTGTCTGGTAAGGTCCTCAAGACAAGGGCCTGTATTTTCTAACTTTGTATCCCCAACAACATCAACAAAAATGGATATAGGTATCTTCCAGACACTTTGCTGAATTCCAAGGATTCAAGGCAAATATCAGATACTTAGTAAATGTTGTGGGAGCTCTGGTAGCATAGTGGTTAAGACACTTGCCTGCTAACCAGACAGCTGGCGGTTCAAACCCACCAGCCACTCCTCGGAAGGAAGGTTGGGCAATCCTACTTCCATAGTGATAACTGCCTCGGAAACCCAAGGAGGGGTCGCTATGAGTCGGGGCCGACTCGACGGCACTTAACAACAACAACAACAACAGTAAATGTTGTGGCATAAATCATTTTTTCCCCTTTCCAAATTATGAATTTGTGTGATTGCTTACAATTTTTTTAAGTACAGATATGTAGTGTCTTGGTTCTCTAGTGCTCCTGTCACAAAACTACCCCAAGTGGATGGCATTAACAAACAGGAATTTATTCTCTTACAGTTTAAGAGGCTAGAAGTCCAAGTTCAAAGTGCTAGCTCTAGAGGCTGGGTGAAGGCCCCTTGACCTTGGGCTTTGGCTCTGCCTCCTGTTCCAGGCCACTGGAGCTAGAGGTTTTTTTTTTTTTTTCTGACTCATGCAGCTACTGGCTGCTGAGGCTGATGACCCAAAGATCAGTAGGTAAAATGGCACAGTTCCAAGATTGGTAGGCAACATGGCAGGCCAAGACTTGGCCAAATGCAGGGTCCAGATGTGCTAGACCTTTCTCAAGCTTCTCCTCATACAGTGAAAGCAGACCATACCTGAAGGCACTACTGAGCTGCTCACAGCTGATTCCACCATTTGAGGTATTGCCATCCCATCACGAGGAATAACTGCATCCAACTGCCACCCACTCAAATCCACAGCCCAGCAAAGTTGACACACAACTTTAACTACCACATGTAGCGAACAATAGGTTTGTGAACTTACGAATATTAGAATCATACCTGAGATATTTATGCCATTAAAACTATTCTTGCTAATTAATGGAGGTAATAAGTCACAATACTGGTATCATATCTATTTGGAGATTATAGTCATAAGTGCTTAGGTATTTATTTAATGGTAAAGACACTATAGCCTGGATTTTAAGGTTAAATATGCCATTTCTCTTCAGTTGGTCATTCTGACATAGTAGATCATGTAATTTCCAATTCCAAATGGCCGGTACTAATCCATTTCAGCTCACTACACCTAGAATATTAATCTTTATGTCTTCTATTTCATTTTTGACTACTTCCACTTTTCCTTTATTCATACTTCGTGCATTCCACCTTCCGATTAATAATGGTAACTAGCAGCTTTTTCTTCTCATTTTGAGTCATTTCACATCAAGAAATGAAGGTAGGGGCGAGACTGAAAGACATTATAAGGATCTAACTTAAAAGTCTCACAACATGTAAGTTTGAAAGTAGATGGGTGGATAGCCATGGAAGAAGCCAAGAGACCTTGTGGAGACTCCTTCCATAAATGAGACGAGAAACCGTCGCAGTGAAACTAGTGTGGCAGTGTTAGGGATGGTGAGAGTATAAGGTTCTGGGTTTATTTTGAAGTTAGAGCTTGAAGGAATTGCTGCTGGTTTAGGTGTAGGATGTGTCAAAGATGACTTTAAGATCAGGGTCTTAGGAACTGGAAATATGTAGTTGCCATATGAAGACTTTGAGAAAAAGGGGGCTTGTGAAGATGGGAAATCAGAAATTCATTTATTTACATTGGAAATAACTCTTACCTATTTGTGATTATTCTGTAAGAGCTCGGCTAGAACCAACTCCAGTTCAGAGCAGCATTTGACCTCCAGAGATTTTTGTTACCTGAAAGGCAGCAAGAGGTCAAAGGAAGTATGAGAAACAGCCACATCAAAGTAGTTGTGTTTTTGCTGAAGATGAATGCTAAAGTAGTTTTGTTGTCCATCGCCTTATATCCACTCATCCTTTTCATCTTCACAACTATCACTTTACTAATGTGTTTTATTGATTTACATCTTGTTCCTCTTTATTACCTCCCTTCTCTCCCATGTCGTATCTTATATCAGCTCTGTTCCAATAGCTTCCAGTTCAAGACTTAAAAGACTTTCTTTAACCCTCGATTGTGCACTGTTCTTCTCTGGCACTGATTCCACCTCTTGGCAACCTGTATAAATATGACTCTGATGAGACTTTTTGATTCAACATGGTTTTATATTGTACTCCTTTTGGAGTATACCATTAATAAATAATGTTATCAAGGTTGAATTTCAGAGAAACACCAACTGTTCCTCAAAACTGCATTTTCTTTTAATTTGGTAGGAGGAAGTTACTTGACTTCCCAAAGAAATGTCTTGAAGGCAACAATTTCCTATAAAATAAAAAATTCTAACTTTAGTAATCAATAATAAGCCACTCCCTTGTCCTTTTTATTTTTGTCCTTTTTAGGTGGAATAGGGAAGAAAACATGAACAAAACATTTGTTTTAAAGGGAGTTAGAGATGTTTAAGAGGATGTGAACTAAATGTTTGTTCACCTAGTCAATTTTGACATCACTTGTACTGACCACGGTGTTACATTTTTGTTGTTTTTGTTATGCTTGTTATTGCTTTTGTTAATGGATAGTCTGTCTTGGAATTGGTCAATGATCTCTTTATTATCTGAGAGCATTGGTTAAACATGATGAAATTTAGCATAGATTTTATGTAATGCATCATGAGAGCAAATTAATGACACCACCCAAAAGAAATAGCATTTACTCACTGGGACCCATTAAAATGTTTGAAAGGTTCTTTGTTATGTTCTCAATTAAGTAATAGTTCTTTTAAAAAGAAGGCTTGATAGCATTGCTAACCAGCTAGGTTGGAAATCTCTTGGGATTCACCTTTGCATGAAAGCTAGACAGGCGTTTAAGCACTCCTACCTCAAAATAATAGAGAGAAACTCTCGGTGATGTTATAAACCCTGAGGACAATATTTATGAACCTTCATCTCAGATGAAAAGTTTACTTACTTTTCTAATTAGGATGCATAGTGTTTTTTGTTGCCTTGATCATAAGAATAATGTTTCTCTTCAATTTTAAGACTAACTAAAATAAACCCCATACATTAAAATCTTCTTAACCAAAAGGATAAATTTTTCCTCTGGTGATTATACCTGAGGTAGCTTCATTCTATTGTGCACAAGATCTTTATTTTTAAAATTTGAGATAAATTCTAAAACTATAAAGCATATATACATATATATGTATATGTGTGTGTGTATGTATAATTATATATACACACACACACACATATACATATATATGTATATATATAATTATACATATATAATTTCACTGCAATATTTTCCACACTCTGCTTTGAAAGAGATTATCTGGGAGTCAATTTCTAACTCCACCATTTTACAATTTTTCTATCTCATGTTATAAACTGTTCTCTCTTAACTAAATGCATTTGAGATAAAAAGGAATTATTTTAAGTGATGAAAACAAAATTCTCTTAGGTAGGATATCATGTTAACTGTAATTAACATTGGAAAAATGAAGTCATGTGTATATTTTCCATGCAACCTGGATTTCTTTTCTTTTTCATCCAATCTTTGTATAACTTCTAGAATTTATAGATATGAAGACTTTCAGATTATAATTAAAAGCATAGAAGGATTTAGAACTATATTTTGGATCTCTTCTAAGTTACCCATATACTACATAGTACGTTGTATAGAGAACTATAGTAAGTATATGAGCAGAAAGAAAGATAATGACAGACACATGTCAGCTTTCTAGAAACTTATAACCTGCCTGAGAGAAAGGAGTGGAGCACATTAAATACATGGAAATTAGGGAACATAGTTAGCTTGCCACATTTCTGTTACCATAGAAATAAAAATTCTGGGAGATAGCCTAATCTTAATTGGAGCAATGAACCATTTCACTTCGGAAATATAAAAAGATCCATATAACAATACAGTATTTAATGGGAATAGTTCATGAAGAAAATACTGGTTCTGTTGTTTTATGACTTTGAGCTTTCATGTTCCATGATTTCCATTCTTTCTGTATCTTGTTGTTGTTATATGCCACCGAGTCAGACCTGACTCATAGTGACCCCTCCTTGGGTTTCCGAGACAGTATCACTACAGAAGTAGATTGCCCAACCTTCCTTCCAAGAAGTGGCTGGTGGGTTTGAACTGCCAATCTTCTGGTTAGCAGTCACGTGCCTTAGGCACTATGCTACCAGAGCTTCCTTCAATATCTTAGGCTCAATATTTTTTACTTAAATACTGGATATTGTTTTATAGAGAAGGAAACTATATTTAAGAGCCTAACATACCCTTTTCTGAAGCACATACAAAAAAAAATACTGCCCTTGCACCTTCTACCTTCCCTCAAATGAGGCTCTAATTATATACCTTAAGTAGTTTGAGTTGTTTATTTAATTCTATTGTTATTTTTTAAAATTTTTCAGTCATCTTTCTGGATGTCACTAGTACATGTCTCTGTTCCACATTCTTTCATGAAAGTTTTTACTTCCTAACTTCCCTTTTACTGTAGCCACCCCGGAAGGAAGATGGGGCAATCTACTTCCGTAGTGATACTGCCTTGGCAACCCAAGGAGGGGTCGCTATGAGTCTCATAGCGACCCCTCCTTGGGTTGCCAAGGCAGTATCACTACGAAAGTAGATTGCCCAACCTTCCTTCTAAGGAGTGGCTGGTGGGTTTGAACTGCCAGCCTTCTGGTGAGCAGTCAAGTGCCTTAGGCACTATGCTACCAGAGCTCCCAAAGCTGGAGTTAGAGATACAATTTGGCCCAGCAATTCCATTGTTGTTGTTGTTGTTGTTGTTGTTGTTGTGTGCCATCAAGTCGGACCTGACTCATAGCGACCCTTCCTTGGGTTGCTGAGGCAGTACACTATGGAAGTAGATTGCCCAACCTTCCTTCTGAGGAGTGGCTGGTGGGTTTGAACTGCCAGCCTTCTGGTGAGCAGTCAAGTGCCTTAGCTTCCATTTAAAGAATATATTTGATACATTGAATACCAGTGACCGAAAACCAGAGGAATTGTGCAATGACATCAAGAACATCATCCATGAAGAAAGCAAAAGGTCATTGAAAAGACAAGAAAGGAAGAAAAGACCAAAATGGATGTCAGAAAGACTCTGAAAATTGCCCTTGAGTGGAGACTAGCTAAAGCAAATGGAAGAAATACAAGGTAAAAGAGCTGAACAGAAGATCTTAAAGAGCAGCTTGAGGAGACAAAGGCAGTTACTATAATGAAATGTGCAAAGACCTGGAGTTAGAAAACCAAAAGGGAGGAACACACTCAGCATTTCTCAAGCTGAAAAAACTGAAGAAAAAATTTAAGCCTCGAGTTGCAAAATTGAAATATTCTGTGATCAAAATATTGAATGATGCAGGAAGCATCAAAAGAAGATGGAAGGAATACACAGAATCATTGTACCAAAAAGAATTGGTCAATGTTCATCCATTTCAGGAGGTGGCATATGATCAAGAGCCAATGGTATTGAAGGAAGAAGTCAAAGCTGCACTGAAGGAAGTGGTGAAGAACAAGGCTCCAGGAATTGATGTAATACCCATTGAGATGTTTCAACAAACGGATACCTACTGGAGGCACTCACTCAGTTATGCCAAGAGATTTGGAAGACAGTTACCTGTCCAACTGACTGGAAGAGATCCATATTTGTACCCATTCCAAAGAAAGGTGATCCCACAGAATGTGGAAAGTGTCAAACAATGTCATTAATATCACATGCAAGTAAAATGTTACTGAAAATAATTCAAAAACAGTTGCAGCAGTATATTGACAGAGAGTTTCCAGAAAGGCAAGCTGGATTCAGAAGAGGAAGTGGAACAAGCAATAATAGTGCTGATGTCAGATGGATCTTAACTGAAAGCAAAGAATACCAGAAAGATGTTTACTTACATTTTATTGACTACAAAAGCAAGCGATTGTGTGGATCATAACAAATTTTGGATAATATTGAGAAGACATGGAATTCCAGAACACTTGATTGTATTCATGAGGAACCTGTACATAGATCAGGAGGCTGTCATTCAAACAGAACAAGGCGATACTGCATGGTTCAAAATAAAGAGGGGAGTGTGTCAAAGTTGTATCCTTTCACCACACTTATTCAATTTTTATGCTGAGCAAATAATATGAGAAGCTGGGTTATATGAAGCAGAATGTGGCATGAGGATTGGAGGAACACTCATTAACAACCTGCGATACACAGATGACACAGCTTTGCTTGCTGAAAGTGAGGATGACTTGAAGCACTTACTGATGAAGGTTAAAGACACCAGTCTTCAGTATGGATTACACCTCAATATAAAGAAAATAAAAATACTCACAACTGGTCCAATAAATAGCTTCACGATGAATGGAGAAAAGATGGAAGTTGTCAAGGACTTCATGTTACTTGGTTCTACAATCAACACCATTGGAAGCAGCAGTCAAGACATCAGATGATGTATTTCATTGGGCAGATCTGCTGCAAAGGACCTCTTTCAAGTGATGAAGAGCAAAGATGTCTCCTTGAAGACTAAGGTGTGCCTAACTCAAGCCATGGTACTTTGAATTGCATCATATGCTTGTGAGAGCTGGACAATGAATAAGGAAGACTGAAGAAGAGTTGATGCTTTTGAGTTTTGGTGTTGGAGAAGAATGCTAAAAGTACTATGGTCTGCTAAAAGAACTAACAAATCTGTCCTGGAAAAAGTGCAGCCAGAATGCTCCTTGGAAGCAAGAATGGCCAGACTTCGTCTCACCTACTTTGGTCATGTTCAGAAGCAACCATTCCCTGGAGAAGGATATCATGCTTGGGAAAGTAGAGGGTCAACAAAGAAGCAGAAGGCCCTCAATGAGATGCAATGGCACAGTGGCTGCAACGACGGACTCAGGAATAACAAGGATCATGTTGCTGGCACCACACCAGGGCCGTGTTTCATTCTGCGGTGCATAGAGTCGCTGTGAGTTGGAGATGACTCAATCACACCTAACAATAACAACTTGAGACCTCTTGTAGGAAGCCTTTTCTGATTTCTCCTCAACAAACAAGCCAGGTTAGGTGAACCTGTTCTATACTACCAAAATACCCCTGCATTTCTGTCATTTCAATTGCATTATCCAGTTATAGTCATTTATTTTTATATGCTTTAACTAAACCAATCAGATTTTCCCTGGCAAGAGGGAGTTATATATACAGCTGAGTACATAGAAAACACTCAATAAATGTTTGATTAATTCAATGAATAAATATGATGATTTTAAAATTAAGTTGTCTCAATTTTTCATAGCAGTATGTTTTATACTTAGGATTCAAAAGTCAGATTTGTTTTTAACTTAAAACATTGAAACAATTTCATCTACATCTCATAACGAAGATCTAAGTCTTTTGAAGTTGTTTTTAGGACTTTTCGCTAATTTTCTTCAAATTACTTAGAACAGCATTTCTCAGAGTTCTTATACAAGAGTGAAAGCGTCAGCAAACTGTAGACCAGATCTACAACAAGAAAATTTTTCCCCAGCAAGCAAGGCCCTGAAATATGTGTTATCCTCCAAATTGAGTTCATTTCTGTATTCATTCATTTATTCATAAACCAAAAAATTATTCAGTGCTCATTATGTGTCAGATACTATGTTAAGGTAACAATAATGAGGAAAATATTGACTTAAACATTGTGAAGGAGACTCATCAGAGAATTACAGAGGATAGGAAGACATTCTGAACTAGAAATAACTAACAAATGTTAAGAAAAAACTATAGAGGGTTGGGAGATGAGCAAAGGTGGTGTCCAAGCTGATGAAGCCCGTATGAAAAGTATCTATGCAGCAAACAGAGCACTTGAGAGAGAAAGAGAGTTTTTATTTATTGTTGCATGCCACTGATTTGATTCTGGCTCATAGTGACCCTATGTGACAGTAGAAACTGCCCCATGGGGTTTTCTTGGCTGTAACTTTTGTGGAAGTAGATCCTCAGGTCCTTCTCCCATGGAGCTAGTGGGTGGGTTCAAACTGCCAACAAGTATTTGCAATAAACTAGAATTACTGGAAACTTCAGGTATTTGGTTAAGGGAGTATCACAGGTAAAGCTTTATATAAAATAATGTATTCTAAACATTTAATTGCGAATATCAAGATTTCACATCCATGTCTTCCTTGCCAGGTTGTGTACGGAGGTTCCCATGCTGCCAAGTTAACATAGAGTCAGGGAAAGGAAAAATCTGGTGGAACATAAGAAAAACATGTTACAAGATAGTTGAACACAATTGGTTTGAAAGCTTTATTGTTCTCATGATCCTGCTCAGCAGTGGTGCTCTGGTAAGTAATGTGACTACAAAATTAGTACATTATATATAAGTCAGTCCTTTTTTAAAATGAGCCAGAACAAAAATATCCTGTCAAGTTGTTTTATCTAAGAAATTATCAAGTAGAAAGGAAAAATTAGTTTAGCTTGGTAAATATTTGTTGAGAAAAGTGTACAGTAGGTATTATTCTTGCCCTGAATGCAAAGAAGGGATAACATGCAGGCACTATTGTCAAGAAATTCAGAGAGCAATGAGATAGAGACTTATATAAACAAATGATTAGAGAAATGAGATGAAATTAAAAGTTGCTGAACTGTGTAAAGTGTTGTGGAAGGAATACCAAGTGTAGGGAAAATGGTGGTAGCCAGAGATAACATGAGACAGGGAGTCGGTGATGACTTTGAAGTATCTTACGTGTTATTATAAGAAAAATAGACTCTATTTTTAAAGATGAGCATGAGAAAGTTTTTCATTCCTATGTATATATACAGGGAGCTCTGATAGCACAGTGCCTAAGGCATTTGACTGCTAAACAGAAAGTTGGCGGTTCAAACCCACCAGCCACTCCTCGGAGGAAGGTTGGGCAATCTACTTCCAAAGAGATGCCACCTCGGAAACACAAGGAGGGATCGCTATGAGTTGGGATCGACTCAGTGGCAGTGATACAATACATTTTCCCTGAGAGTAGACAGAGATGTGAGAAAGACAAGAGTTCCCTGAGCCTTTTCTTATTTGTTTCTTTCCTGTTGACACTGGCAGACATGAGCCATTAGAAGCACAGTTCCTGCTAGAGATACCCTTGGAAATCTCACTATACTGAAAATATAATTTCCAAGAACTTTATAAATTGCTTCTTAGACAGTTGCTGTGAGCTTGGAATTTTATTTTACTCTACTTTCAATCTAATGAGTTTGACTGTTACTTTTTCATAGATACTCACAGAAAATATAATACTTTTGGTTCAGAGACAAAGGACTTTATTACTTATGGTACAGAAAGTAGCATTAGCTTCAAGATGTTTATGTCAGTTCCTCCTGCTCCAGTCTCATAGGGGCATAAAATAGGTATGGATGGATTACTACTCACATAGTGAATTGAGTTAAAGCTGAAGAACACTGGGTTTGGGGAACCCATCCTTTTATAGCAAGAAACAAGCAGTTCTGCTCTTTATTCTACAGGGAGACACCACCTAACTCCTCAAGTTACTCACTGCAAGGTCAACCTGAGTAATAGCCTGGGTAAAGAGTATTCAGGGCATTGTCTTATTGGCATCCATAGCAGGCTGGGTTGGTTCGGGACCACTGTGTATTGCATCACCGAACAAACCTCATTTCTGAGAAAAAATACATGATAAGAAAAGGACTACTCTACTTGAGTCTGGTGTGATACAAGTAGGAATTGTGACAGATTGTGTTCACATTGACTTACATTCTTAATAACAAAGGGAATTTATTCTATGCTTAGTTACATATGTGACTGAGATTTCAGAGAAGAAATTACAGTCAAATTAAAGAAAAATGTAAAGCAGAACTTAGTCAAAGTGTCTAAAAGGAAGACTTTGGCGAAAGGGCTCTCTAAAAACTGAAATTCAAATGATCCATATGAGGAAGAAATGGCAAGGAACTTCAAGAAATTTTGTGGTTTTACTCAGAGAGTTCACCAGTTTAAGAAACTACTGTATATAGAAAAAATTAATAAAAAGTAACAGCTCTCATTTATTACATGTATATTATGTTTCAAGCTCTTTATTTAAGTTTTCTCATTTAATTTCCAAACGGCTCTTTAAGGTTATGATAGTTTGCTCCTTTTACCAGTGAAGAATCTGGTACAGAATTTTAAAAGGTGTTTAACTTAGTAAAGTTAGTTACTAGTAACCTAATAAATGGCAAAGCCATAACTTAATGATATCTAAACTTAGAGTCATCTATCTTTTTTACTATATTATGGCCCCTAAGAAAGAGGAATAAATATCAAACAGAAGTCTGTCCCTGCACCTCAGTTCCACTGACTTTCAGGACCCTGCTAACTTCCAGGACCTTCTTTCTACATCTTGATTGTTGTTGTTTGGTGTCATCGAGTCATTTTAACTCATAGAGACCCCATGTGAGAGAGTAGAACTATCTCTTAGAGTTTCCTTGGCTGTGATCTTTGCAAAAACAGACATTCAGGTCTTTCCATGGAGCCACTGGGTGGATTTGAACCATCAACCTTTTGACTGGCAGCCTAGTGCTTAACCATTTGCTGCATCACCAGGGATCCTTGCATCTTAGTAGGTCTATCCATTCCCTATGTGCCAACAGAGGACTGCTTTCTTCAATATAGATACTATCAGTTGCAAAAGATACTAAGTATAATTTTTAAAGTGTTTGTAACAGAGCTTGGAGTAAGAAGAGTAAGAAGGACATAGCCCATGACTGTGGACAGGTAGTATAAGGTTAGCCATTAAGGATATAGGTGTTTTTGTTTTCATTTTTTTGCAACAAGGTACGGATTCCAGCTCATAGTGACCTCATTTATGCAGAGAAGAATTGCTTCATCGGGATTTCAAAGTTATGACCTTTGGAAGCAGATCTCCAGGCCTGTCTTCCAAGGAGGCTCTGAAATGCCAACATTTTGATTAGTTGTCAAGTGTTTCACCATTGGCACCACCCACGGACTCTCCAACAGAGTGTATGGTGTTTAAATATGAGGGAAAAAAAAAAAACACCTAATACTTTAGCCATGTATAGGTCAGCATTCACTTTCAGTGTCTTCAGTAAACTGAAACAACAACAACAAAAAAGACCAAACTCACTGCCGTCTAATTGATTCCAGCTCATAGTGACCTCCATTGGGTTTCCAAGGAAGTAAATCTTTACAGTAGATTGAATCATCTTCCTTCCATAAAATGACTGGTGAGTTTGAACCGCCAGCATTCTGGTTAACAGTCAAATGCCTTAGGCACTGCGCCACCAGAACTCCATAATAAACTAAAGCCATTGTTAAAAAAAAATAATATTACAAAAAAAAAGTTGCTATCAATGCATAGCAAGTCTATAGGGCAAGGTAGAACTGCTCCACAGGGTTTCCAAGGCTCTAATGTTTACAGCAGGAGCCCTCATGGTACAGAGGTTTAAGCACTCAAGTTCTAACTGAAAGGTCAGTTGGTTCAACCCACCAGTTACTCTGTGAGAGAAAGATGAGGCAGTCTGCTTCCATAAAGATTTGCAGTCTTGGAAACCCTATGGGCAATTCTACTCTCTCCTATGGCATTGCTAGGAGTCAGAATCAATTTAATGACAGTGAATTTGGCTTTTAGTTTTTAATCTTTACAGAAGCAGACTGCCATATCTTTCTCCCATGGAGCAGCTGGTGGGTTCCAACCACTGACCTTCTGGTTCTCAATTAAGTGCTTTAACTACTGTGCCACCAGGATTTCTCTCTTAAGCCCTTAAGTCTGTTTAAATTATTCCCTAAGAGACATGTGCCTATGACCACAGTATCATTGCCAGTTTTAAAACATTCTTGGAGCGTATAAGAAGTGCCACGTTCATGAAGTGAATATAATGGTGGTTCGTAGAGCTGAAGTTTTTGATGAATGATAAACCAAGTGGAAGTCCATGTCAGTGTCAGAAAGCATGATTCTTTTAGAGGATTACAAGTAATTTCACTCTTTTGCACTTTCTTTCTCTTGTCCTCTGGTCACCAACAGCATGCACTGTGAGAAGACTAAAGACTACAATTAACTATTACACAGTAACTATAAGAAGAAAATCATATGGCCCATAAAAGTATTGTATTTCAGTGTTCTCATGATTATGATTCTCTCCTCTGTTTTGATTGTGCTTCATTATTTCTCAGGTATATTTTTATCGAAATCTGAATATTATTTCCACAGGCTTTTGAAGATATATATATTGAAAAGAAAAAGACCATTAAGATTATTCTGGAGTATGCTGACAAGATATTCACTTATGTCTTCATTCTGGAAATGCTTCTAAAATGGGTAGCATACGGTTACAAAACTTATTTCACCAATGCCTGGTGTTGGCTGGATTTTTTAATTGTTGATGTAGGTGTTTTTTCAGTAAATTTTTAAAGAGGACTTATTCTTACTAATAAATGGTCTGGAAAACTTTTGGTTAGTTTAATTTTGGTTAGCTTTATGAAGTTTTGAACTGTAAATTTCTGTTTTGAGAAATAATGGCATAGCCACTGGGAATATGTCTTTGAGGAATATTCGTGCCAAGATCCTGCGATAGATGTAAATTCCTTTTTGTTATACTAGTAGCTGTAACTTATTTTGCATATGCTTTCTGCAATCAGGAGATGTGATTTTTCAATACACTATTGAATATCATGTATGTTGGGAATAAGAACAAAATGAAAAACAAGGGAGTGAGAATGGAAAAAAGAAGAGACACAGATTAAAGACATAAAATACTCATTTCAGACAAAGCTGAAGCTAAATAACTGTTAGCGGAAGAGCACACGTGGTATCAGACCAGTCCAGGAAAATCTCCTTTTCCCTTTCCTGGTCAGTTTATACCCTAGCTCCCAGCTTAGCCATTTCTCTCTTACCTATATTCACCCAGTCAAGATCAACAAGTACTGGCCCCTTCTCTGTTTCTTAGGTCTGATAATCCATTGAAACACTCATAAATTCAAGGAAGACTAGCTTTTATTCTAGCAGAGAAAAGAATATAAACACAGAAGGCAAGGTGTGAAAGGAGTATCTACACAGAGCTCCTGTGTCCTCAGGAGTTGTGCTTGCCCTCTCCAAAGCATATGTTCACCCTCTCCTCCCAGGAAGCTCCAGTGAGTCTCTGTCTTCCAAGGTCTTTATTGGACTCACCAAGTGGCCTTGATAGATTACATCATGCCTCCCAAGGCTTTGTCAACATCAGACCCTAGGTGATCCTCTTGGTCTGGTCAGCACCTGCTTATTTGTCTCATGTGTGATCTGGCTCTCAGAAACCATGACCGAAGATCAAATTGTTTACTGCAAGGAGGTTTTATACCACATGGTAGGGATGATGTTTCAAAATAGTATCTGTCATGATGATAGAAAAATCAAAATGAGTTCCAGCTGTTGTCCCTGTCTCAAACATGCAACTCACCCTTCATCTCTAGGATGGAATTGGAGCAAGGAAGTAGGCACCAATAACTTCAAATAATTTATTAAGAAAACTGTTGACTACTTGGATGATAGAAAATACATTAAAAAAATACTTCAGTTTATGTATTATTTTTAACAAAACAAAAATTCCTTTATAGGCATCTTGTTGAAATGATCAAGGACATCTTAAAATAGTTTCTGACATCAAGGAATGTCAAATATGAACCAATAGTACAATGTCCATTATTACCAATTCTTATTTAGTGTATTCTAATCATTTTTATTTTAAAATGCTTTCTTAAATTATTTATTGACCTCCAATACCCAGTCTTATTTTTCTCATCAGAATTTGTCTTTTTCAATCTTTTACTAATTCTCCTGAATTTCAAAAATACTAGCCACTGTGATTAGGGAAGAAACACCCTATAGTCATCACATGCCAACCATCAGTTTCTAGAGATTTGTTTGCCATCTGATGCCTGGAATAATTAAAGGCAAATTGCTAATTTTTATAGTGGCAGTAAGTTCTTCAACATCTAACAAAGAGTTTTCATCACCAGATTTTGCAGAAAAAATTAATATAGCACGATTCAGGGATTTCAAATTTCCAAGTAGGCATGATACAAATAGCAAAATATGATTGCAAAATTCAACTGAAACTAATTATATTTACTCCAAAGTTCAATTTCTCAACTGCTGTATAAAGCTCAGTAAACTATCTTTTGACAGTTCAGTAAATATATTAAAAGTGATAACTTTTTATTCTTATATAAATTATATATTTTGTTGTTGTTATGTGCCATTGAGTTGGACCTGACTCATAGCGACCCCTCCTTGGGTTTCCGAGGCAGTATCACTACAGAAGTAGATTGCCTCATCTTCCTTCTGAGGAGTGGCTGGTGGGTTTGAACCGCCAGCCTTCTGGTTAGCAGTCCAGTGCCGTAGGCACTATGCTACCAGAGCTCCCTAAATGATATATAGTACACAATGATTGTTTTCCAAAGTATAGCTATATACATTATATTCATGTGTTCTCTGAGACTTCCTCTATGACAGTCATGATTTTATATTGTTTGATTTGTTATTTGATTCACTTTTTATATATCAAGTTACCTGGTAATTGCCTTAAAAAAAAAAGGGGGGGGCAAGATAGATGCTTTTGTAGCAGAATAGATTTACAGGAAGTTTAACCTAAATAAGAAATTATAGAAGGAATGAGTATTTTTTTCTTTGATCTTAATGTTTAAATATGAGTGGATCTTTAAAAATTATTATGAAATATTGAAGATGCTCAAAACGTTTAAAAATATTATCACAATCATACATGTTTTCATTACTCATCTTAAGAAATGTAAGTTTGCAAGCAAAATTGAATTTATTTTAAGAAAGCAATATGGCTTTTTAATAATGGAAATACTTTTGCCTTGCATTTTATAATCAGGACTGGTGATTTTCAATGAATGTAGTACTCTATTGAAATATTCATTATGAATATAAGAATACTACTTACAATCATGAGTTTTCAGAATGCTTTTGAATAAGGTTTATATTAGGACTTAGATTTGGTTGAGCGAGTGCCACACTTCTATGACTTTCCTTCAGAGTGACGTATTTTGTTATGGGTTTTATTTCAATTAAAAGTTTAATAGTTATTCTAGCTAATTATATTTTTACATTGAAAAAGCAAGTTCATAAGTATTGATGACAAAATTGTGAAAAATGTATTTGCAATTTTATTAAGATAAAATAAATAACCTACTTCTATTATTTCTTCTTAGTTTGGTTAGTCTTTCTTTAAATCTATTTTTGCTACAAAAACATCCACCCTACCCATTTTTTTTCTTTTTTTGGTAATGATTAGATAACTTGATATGTAAAATTGTATTGTTTTTATTGACCTGTTCTTAATGACGTTTGAAGATGGTTTTTTCTCTGTATACTGTATCAGTTCATTGAGACAATTATTTTTTATTTTTTGTAGGTTTCTTTGGTTACTTTAGTAGCAAGCACTCTTGGCTACTCAGATCTTGGCCCCATTAAATCCCTCCGGACACTAAGAGCCTTAAGACCTCTAAGAGCCTTATCCAGATTTGAAGGAATGAGGGTAAGAAAATACTAATCTCCTAAATATAATGAGCTTATTTTAAGTGGGGTATAAAATATGAAAAAACAAAATGAGTATATAGAAATTATGGAGTGTTTATATTTATACACATATACACATACATACATGTGTATGTGTGGACTGTATATATAAGTGTGTATGGGAGCTCTGGTGGCATAGTGCCTAAAGCATTTACTGCTAACCAGAAGGCTGGTGGTTCAAACCCACAGCCACTCGTCCCAGAAGGAAGGTTGGGCAATCTACTTCCATAGTGATACCACCTTGGAAACCCAAGGAGGGGTCACTATGAGTCAGATCTGACTCCACAGCAGTGTGTTGTGTTCGTTGTGTGGCTTAGTGCCTAAGGCATTTGGCTGCTAACCAGAAGACTGGTGGTTCAAACGCACCAGCCACTCTTCAGAGGGAAGATTGGGCAATCTGCTTCCATAGTGTTATTGCCTCAGAAACCAAGGAGGGGTTGCTATGAGTTGGATCTGACTTGACAGCAGTGGTGGATTTTATATGTGTGTAGACACTCATATAACCAAAACCACTGACACTGAGTCAATTCCAACTCATAGCAAGTCCCACTGGGTTTCCAAGGTTGTAAATCTTTATAGAAGTGGATTACCTCATCTTCCTTTCAGAGCAGCTAGTGGGTTTGAACCACTGACCTTCTGGTTAGCAGCCAAATGTCTTAAGCACTGTGCCACCAGAGCTCCTTAGACACTCATATCCACACACATTATGTCAGTGAATATTGATTAACAAAGGAATAAATCAAATACATCAATGCTTTCTTTGTCTAACTTTGTTAAGCAATAGAATGATTCAAATAAGTGAACTTCCCCCCTTTTAAATTGAAATCTTTCCCTTGTTAGTAAACTTCAAATGGATGAACACTGTTAGTCTTGATACCACATCTCGTATACAAGTCATCAAGGACCTGCCTGTGTCAGATGCTCAAATAATGTTTGTTAAAGGCACTACCCTAAGTAGAGAGCATAAGAAAAGACAGAGAAATGAAGTAGCATCAGCCATCACCTTCAATTTTATCCTTAAAATTATGTCACCAATTACTTTCAATTACTTTCAACTTAGAATTACTTTCAAGTTACAGTGGAGAAAACTAAGTGTCTGAGAGTTTACTTCACTTGCACTAGACTACAGAGTGTTTGAGAAAGAGATTAGCATAAGTAAACAAGGTGAGATAGACAAAGACTGCTAGCAGTGTAACAATAAGGAATGTATGAAACCAGCAATTCCTGCATAAAACACATGTAGAACCATGACCTTATTTGTATAGTCTATCTCCTCATTTGTTGCAGTTCTCCTTACATTTCCTGTTCTCCTTATTTATACCTGATCTGTCATGTCTTTATTGCTTCCTCTGTGTGGAATTCATCCCTCTGTCCTTACTTACGTCTGTCTATCTAGGAGACCATCACCTACCCATCCAATAGGTCTCAATTTAAAAGCTGTCTTTTCTGTCTACCTCCAGGCATAACTAGGCACCCTTCTGTATTATATTGTATGTGATTTATTTACCTACTGCCTCTCCACTGGTAATTTCTGAGCAATTAAGCATGCAGATAAGTCTAGCCCAGTGATCCCAAAGTGTGGTCCACTCACCAGAAGCCTAAGTATCATCTGGAAACTGAAATTCCACCACAGGCTTCCTGAGTCAAAACTAGGGTGTGAATCAGCAATTAACAGGCTCTCAAAATGTTAAAAAAGGAAAAAGAACTAGAGGCTATCAAGTCATATCTGATTCATGGCAACCCCATGTGTGTCTGATAAGAATTGTGTTCCATAGGATTTTCAGGAACTGTCACTTTTCAGAAATAGATCACCAGGTCTTTCTTCTGAAGAACCTCTGGGTAGATTTGAACCACCATCCATTCAGTTAGTAGCCAGATGCTTAACCATTTGAGCCACCCAGAGACTCCCTCAAGGAAAAAAAAAATGAGATCTTTCAGTTTAGCAGATATTTGTTATCCCAGCTAATCTATTATAAATGTAAACTCTACAACTTAATGTATCCAGTATAAAATGGGGCCCAAGTATATAAGAACATCATGATTGTACAAGGATTGTTTTGACAAATAATACTGAAATACTCCACGTAAGAATTGAGAATTATAAAAAATGAGAAATTACAAACGTCATTTTATACAGGAAGACAGTATTGAAATTCATTGACATTAATTTCATTTTTTGAGCACTAGTAGAATGTTATAACCTATCCAAAACTTATGACTGACCCACCACTGAATTCTAGTGACCATGTTCATGGACAAACAATGAATAGGATGATTGCTCAGAAGAGACAGGCAGGTGTGCAGTAGTTATACTGTGATACCTGCTACAAACGTCAAGGAGGGAATGGCTGCTTGGGGAAGTCTGGGAGGGCTTTAGGTAGAGGTGGCATTTGAGTCAGAACAAAAAGAGTAGGCAGGCATTCCAGGCTGAGATGCTGCAAGGTAGAGAGGCAGAGTTAACCACACAAGCCATATCTGGGCAATGATTAGAAGGATCATTGTGCCTAGGAAAGTAGCATCATGGAGAGGGTAGCAGGAAATGAGGATGAAACGGTATGCTCGAACAAGAGCCTTATAGATCAGGCTCTTCATTTGAACTTCACTCTGTAGTCTTGCTTTTCCTTTCTTTTGAGTCCCATACACTTTAAGTCTCTGATGCAAGTATGAATCATCTCTCCAAAAAGAAAATACAACCATTATATTTTTCATATAACTTCATGCCTTCATGGAACCTTTAGGGGTCCATGGATGGCCAGGTAATAACCATTGCTATAGGCCAAGGATTAACAAACTGGCTGGTTACCTGTTTTTATAAATGAGGTTTAATTGGAACACAGCATTGTCTATTTGTTTTTGTAGGACCTTTGGCTACAATGGCAGAATTGAGTAGTTGCAACAGAAATCAAATGACCCACAAAGCCTAAAAATATTTAAGAAAATGTTAGCTGATGCCTGCTCTAGATAATCTTCTAGGCAGTCAGAGATCTCTGGTATTTATCCATTTGTAAGTGCCTTAAGAGCCTATTTACTACATCACAAAAAAGAGAGAGCAAAATGCTATTTACATAAGGAATTAGTCTTTAATACATTTGCACTCAAGTGTGTACTAGAGCTGATGTGTTAGATGACAAGTAAATTTTGAAAGATGTGATAATTCTGAAGAATGATAAATACCAAAGTGGTTGCCATGGAGGAATATTGGAGTAATGTGGGACACTAGTGATCGATAACAGGCAAAATAAGCAGAAACAAGTGAACTTTTAAAGATAAAATGTGACTCTTTTTTTCTTTTTTGTTTTATCTGAAGCTAGCACTACCAACATTTAATTAAGGACTTATATATAAAGTATTTTTAGAATTAGAAAAATATCTGAAAAGATTGCCATCATTTTTCAGTTGAGGAAACAGAAGCCCAAAGTCTGAACTGAATTCACATATTACACAACTGGCAGAAGCAGCTAAATTTGAGGGGCTCATGCCACTAAATAATGCCCAATCTAAATTCCAGCCAATATACATTAGTAGTTGCTCTGGATGGGAGAACATTTATTGCTGGTAATTCTAGGATTATGAATTTCTAGCATGAACATTTTATTTATTTTTTACCATGTGTATTTATAAATTTCTGTCTTTTCTAGATTGTGCAGATTTTATGACTTCACCTTACCAATATCAGGTTTTTGTTTTGCTTTTTTTTTCACTTATGTAATCTATCATATCATCTTAGCTATTTTTTTCAGCACTGTCCAGTATTTCAGCTAATAGTTTTACTGTGTGTTAATCATGTGTTCTCAAATGATTATAAATTCATTGGTGGCAGGGGTCATGTTTCATTTTATCTTGCTTGGCACACTACTGAAGGTAAAGCATTCAATACATACATGTCAGTTGATTTGGTGTCTTAAACATTTAAGGCTGGCTCTAGATCACTTAATACTGTGTTGTGTTTTGTTTATTTAGCTCATTTAACAGTTTTACTAATTCTAATCATTCTTTTCTTTTTTTTTTTTTTGAACACTAGGTGGTTGTGAATGCACTCATAGGAGCAATTCCTTCCATCATGAATGTGCTACTTGTATGTCTTATATTCTGGCTAATATTTAGCATCATGGGAGTGAATTTGTTTGCTGGCAAGTTCTATGAGTGTGTTAATACTACAGATGGGTCACGGATTCCCTCAAGTGAAGTCGAAAATCGTTCCGAGTGTTTTGCCCTTATGAATGTTAGTCAAAATGTGCGATGGAAAAACCTGAAAGTGAATTTTGATAATGTCGGACTTGGTTACCTGTCTCTGCTTCAAGTTGTAAGTGACTCCTTTCAAAATGCTTGGTAATTTAATGGACACCGGTTAGGAGCTCTGGTGGCATAGTACCTAAGGCATTTGACTGCTAACCAGAAGGCTGGTGGTTCAAACCCACCAGCTACTCCTGGGAAGGAAGATTGGGCAATCTACTTCTGTAGTGATACTGCCTCAGAAACCCAAGGAGGGGTTGCTATGAGTCAGATCTGACTTGACGGCAGTGAGTTTGGTTTTTTTGGTTTGGATGAAGGTTATATAATTCCTTACATAATCTGTTAACTGGATATTAAAGTATTTCAAGATTTTAAAAGCAGAGTTGTTCTTTCTTAGTACAAGTGCCTATAGCATGAGTTAAGAAGCATATATTCTGTTGCATCTAAGAATTATTAGTCGATAATTGGCCTTTTGGTGTCATTTGGACCACCACTATTGCACCATCTGAATATTTCTCCAAAAATGAATACTTACTTTTTGGACTGCCAGTTTTATACCATAAGGGACTTGAAGGGACATCCCACCAGCACAGAGAACACTTAAGAAAAAGAGAAAATTTGTTACCTGTCTTATTCATAAACTGCCCCTCCACCTCTGGAAGCAAAAAAGTACATGTGCAAAATTCATAGGCAATTGTAACAATTTAAAAATAATTAGTTAGAACTGAGATTTAGAATATGACTTGGGAATGTGTCTTTTTTTTAACATATAGTATCTTTATAATAAACTAGTATTTTGAAATATAGCAAAGCTTACTAATTCAATATTACTTGACAAATGCTATAAAATGAAACAAACTAAGCTACATTTATGGCTGTTTTCAGTGTGAACTTCACATTCAGATTCTCAAATGTTATATTTACAGGCAACATTTAAAGGATGGATGGATATCATGTACGCAGCTGTTGATTCTGTTAATGTAAGTCTTAGCATAATGCTATAACCTATGATTTAAAAAAGCTCCTTAGTTTAGTTTAGTGTTTTCAAACTACTCCTCGGAGTGCTTGGTACATACTAACAATGAAGAACTTACACCTGAGGGTAGCTTAGTGGTTAAGAGTGAAGCATTTGAAACCAGACTGACGCAGATTCTGGCTCAACTACAGCACTGCAGCTGACTACAAAGAAGTTACTTTGCTTCTATGAGCCTTCGTTTATTTATCTGTAAAAAGAAAATAATTAAATGCCTGCCTTACCAGGCTATTGTGAGAATCCAACAAGAAAATGAAAGTAGAGCAGTAGTAATAATAAAAGCTTAGTAAACATTAGTTTACTTAAAGAAAAACAAAGTAATTTTTTCCCCATAGTTTTTGTATTATTTTTATATTTTGAAGTTCCTTGGGAAAGTTTATGTAAAATATATTCCATGCTAAAAAAAGTCTGATGACAGGTTAGTCTCAAAAATCCAGTGAAGACATTTCTGCAATCAAATGAAAGAACATCAGCAAATATGTACAAATATAATATCATCTCTTTTATAGTTTCTTCTGGAAATTTATTTAGTTATTGAATTTTCCAACCAATATGAGAGCAAGTACTATAGATAGTTGGGCTCTTTATAGACATTTGAAGATTATGTTTATGTACATAGTAAGCACACATTAAATTTAAGAAAAATTATGTGCTCTGTGAACCCTTTCTGATAAGTACTGCATTGTGTCAGTTTCATACATTACATAATGTTTTGCTACATTGCACACACCATGAATATCATCTGTCCTAAGACACTTGGTGTAGTAAGTCTTGTTATGTATTGGTAAGAGGGTAATTCAGTTTGTTTTGTTGGTTTGTTTTCAATTTTTATTGTGATTTGGGTGAATGTTTACAAAACAAATTCATTTTCCATACAGCAGTTCATACACATTTTATATTATGACATTGACTGCAATTTCCCACAATGTAACAGCTCTCTTTCCCCTTCCTCCCCAGAGTTACCTCTTCCCTTTGTCCTTCCCTCCCATGCACTCCTGCCCCCTGAACTGTCTCCCTGTGCATACACAGCCCTTTTAGTCTCCCACAATTGTTCTATCCAAAGAGTGTATCTACCTAATGTAAACGTTCAGCTCATATGCCTGTCTTTTGTTTGGCTGGAAGCCACAGGAGTGGGTTCAATTCCAGACCTAAAGGGCAGTTAGGAGCTATAGTCTCAGGAGTTTCACTAGGCCCTATCAGACCAGCAAACCTGGTCCTTTTTTCTTTTTTTTTTTTTTATGATTTTGTGTTTTGTTCCACATTGTCCTCCCACTATCCAGGATCTCCTATATAGATCCCCCTCGGAGTGGTTGACAGTGGTAGCCAGGCACCATCTGGTTCTTCCAGGTTCATAGACATATGGGCTGAGGATCGCATCGTGTACCAGTCCCTTGGACTAATTGTTTCCATGTGTCTTTGGCTTTCTTCATTCTTCTTTGCTCTGGATGAGGAAAGACCCATCATTGCATCTAGTTGACCACTGGCAAACTTGTAAGATCCCAGTCACTACTCACCAAAATAGGATATGGAACAATGTTTTGTGTAGTATGTTATGCCAATTGAGTTTGATGTCCCCTGTGACTATGGTCATGAGCCATCGGTCCAACTGCTTCCTCCCTCCAGGTAGCTGGCTGTGGCCAAAAAGTCACCACAACCTTTTTCCTTGTCAGCTCTGCTATATACCTGGACCTTCTTACAGAACATACAGATGTGCTTCTACATACATTGTCTGCCAACCCTACACATAGTCTACGAGCACATTCCCCTCTGCGTAAACAAACTTGATTGTTCAGCCTGTCCACGCATCTGTCCACCCTAGATCAATGTTTGCCATCACTGACAATGCTGTACTGAATGTCCAGAAAGGTTCTTCTTTGTTGTCTGTATCTCCCATGTATCTCTCTATGTCTTCCTCTTCCTCAGTGCCACTGTGTTGATCACATACATTTGATACATTGCCCTTCTCTTCACCCAAATCAATTCTTGTCTCTAACTATCTAGAACAGTGTTCTCTCCCTTCCCCTCCTACTCCTGGTAACCAACAAAGAAAGTTTCCTTCCATATATAAACCTTTCCTTCATTTTTCACAACAGTGGACTAATAACAATATTTGCCCTTCTGTGATTGACTTATTTCACTCAGCATAATGTCCTCCAAGTTCATCCACATTTTGTGGTGTTTTGCAGATTCTAGGTTATTCTTTAGGGTTGCATAGTATTCCATTTTGTGTATGCACCATAGTTCAGTTATCCATTCTGTTGATTGGCACCTAGGTTGTTTCCTTCTTTTTGCTATTGTAAATAGTGCTGCAATGAACATGGGTGTACATATATCTGTTCTTGTCCTGGCTCTCACTTCTTTAGGATATATATACCTAGTAATGTGTGGTAGTCATGTTAGTGTGTCAACTTGGCTGGGCCTAGTTGAGTGGCTGGGCAGCTGGTGATATTCCCTATGATGAGACTGGCAATCAACTCAATGATGGGATCTACCACAGCAGCTGAGTAGCTGCCTTTGGGATATGATGTGCTTCCTGTATATATAAGGAGAAGCTTTAAGAATGGTTTCTAGCTTATAACACACTTGGACCCTGCATGTAGCCATGTCTTTGTTGAGCAGCCTGCCATGCTCTGCTGACCTTGGGACTTACAATGGACTTGAATTAATGGCCTGCTGTGTGTTTTGGTAACATCGGGACTGTGCCTTTTTACTTGTCAACCTTGATTGAGTGTTTCAGCCTCAGCAGCCAGCAGCTGTCTAAGTGAAGAAACGCCTCTAGCTCCAGTGGTCCAGGAGCAGGAGGCAGAGCTAACCCCCAAGGTTGAGGGGCTTTCACCCAGCCCCTAGAACCTGGCACTTTGAACTTGGACTTAAAGCCTCCAGATTGTAAGAATAAACTCCTGTTTGTTAAGGCCATCCCATGTGGTATATTCTTATCAGAGCGGCACTGGGTAACCAGAACATAATGGAATGGCTGGGTCAAATGATATTTCTAATTCCAACTTTTTAAGGAAGCGCCATTCTGCTTTCCACAGTGGTTGTATCATTTTACAGTCCCACCAGCAGTATATGAGAGTCCCAATCTCTCCGCATCCTCACCAGCATTTTTTATTTTCTGTTTTGTTGAACTTTGCTACTAATGCTGGGGCAAGACGGTATTTCATTACTGTTTTGATAAAACATCTAATGGCTAATGATCATAAGCATTTCTTCATATGTTTGTTGGCTGCCTGAATATCCTCTTTGGGGAAGTGTCTATTCATGTCTTCTGCCTATTTTTTAATTGGATTATTTGTCTTTTTGTTATTGAGGTGTTGGAGTTTCTATAAATTTTAGAGAGCGCTCCCTTGTCAGATACGTCATTGCCAAATATTTTTTTCCTAATTTGTAAGTTCTCTTTTTAATCTTTTGGAGAAGTCTTTGGAAGTACATAAAAATTTAATTTTTAGAAGGTCCCATTTATCTAGTTGATCTTCTTCAACTTGTGCATTTTGGGTTATGCTTGATAGTCTATTTATGCCATATATTAGGGCCCCTAAATTTTCGCCCAGTTTTTCCTTGAGGAACTTTATAGTTTTAGGTTTCACATTTAAGTCTTTGATCCACCTGGAGTTAGTTTTTGTGTATGGTGTGAGGTACAGATCTTGTTTCATTTGTCTGCAAATGGATATCCAGTTTTGCCAGCACTTTTTGTTAAACAGACAATCTCTTCCCCCATTTAATGGATTTCAGCCCTTTGTCAAAGATCAGCTGACCGTAGGTTGATGGATCTATTTCTGGGTTCTCAATTCTATTCCATTGGTCTATATGTCTGTCATCATACCAATACCAAACTGTTTGGACTACTGTAGCTAAATAGTAGGTTTGAGATTGGGGAATGTGAGACCTCCTACTTTGTTCTTCTTCTTCAATACTGCTTTGCTTATCTGAGGTCTCCTTCCTTTCCATATAATGATTGGTTTTTCCATATCCTTAAAGAATGTTGATGGGATCTGGATTGGGTTTGCATTGAGTATATAGATTGCTGTGGGTAGAACTGACATTTTCACAGTGTTCAATCTTCCTGTCCATGAGCATGGGATGTTCTTCCATTTATGTAGATCTCTTTTGGTTTCTTGCAATAGTCTTTTATAGTTTTCTTTGTACATGTCTTTTGTGTCCCTGTTAAGATTTATTCCAAAGTATTTTGTTTTCCGGTCGTTGTTATGTGCCGTTGAGTCATCTCCAACTCATAGCAACCTTATGTACAACAGAACAAAACATGCCTGGTCGGGTGCCTGCCTCATTATCCTTGCCATACTTGAGCCCATCGCTGCAGCCACTGTGTCAATCTATCTTGTTCAGGGCCTTACCCTTTTTTCATTGACCCTCCACTTTACCAAGCAGGACATCCTTCTCCAGAGAATGGTTCTTCTGACAACATGACAAAAGTAGGTCAGATGAAGTCTGGCCATTCTGGCTTCCAAGAAGCATTCTGGCTGCACTTCTTCCAGGACAGATTTGTTAGTTCTTTTAGCAGTCTAAGGTACTTTCAGCATTCTTCACCAACACCACAACTCAAAAGCATCAACTCTTCTTCAGTCTTCCAAATTGATTTTCCAGCTCTTGCATGCATATGAGGCGATTGAAAATACCGTGGCTTAGGTTAGGCACACCTTAGTCTTCAAGGAGATATCTTTCCTCTTAATCACCTGAAGGAGGTCTTTTGCAACAGATTTGTCCAATGCAATACATCTTCTTATGTCTTAATTGCTGCTTCCATTGGTGATGATTGCAGAACCAAGCAGTATGAAGTCTTTGACAACGTCAATCATTTCTCCATTTATCATGATGCTGCTTATTGGTCCAGTTGTGGGGATTTTTGTTTTCTTTATATTGAGGTATAATCCATACTGCAGACTGTAGCCTCCAATCTTCATCAGTAAGTGCTTCAAGTTATCCTCACTTTCAGCAAGTAAAGTTGTGTCATCTGCGTATCTCAGGTTGTTAATGAGCCTTCCTCCAATCCTCATACCACATTCTTCTTCATATAGTCCAGCTTCTCAGATTATTTGCTCAGCATACAGATTGAATAAATATGGGGAGAGGACACAACCCTGACACATTCCCTTCCTGATTTTAAAACATATAAATTTCCCTTGTTCTGTTCAAACAACAGCCTCCTGGTCTATGTACAGGTACCTCATATGTACAATCAAGTGTTCTGGAATTCCCATTCTTCTCAATCTTATCCACAATTTGTTATGATCCACAATTGAATGCCTTTGCGTAGTCAATAAAACACAAGCAAGCAGCTTGCTAGTATTCTTTGCTTTGAGCCAAGACCCATATGACATCAACTATAATATCCCTTGCTCCACATGCCCTTATGAATCAGCTTGCATTTCTGGAAGTTCTTTGTTAACATACTGCTGCAACCATTTTTTAATTATCTTCAGTAAGATTTTACTTCTGTGTGATATCAATGATATTTTTCAATAATTTCCACATTCTTTGGGATCACCTTTCTTTGGAATGGGTACAAATATGGATCTCCTCCTGTCAGTTGGCCAGGTAGCTATCATCCAAATCTCTTGGCATAGCCAAGTTAGTGCCTTCAGCATGGCATCCTTTTTATGGTAGTTATTTTAAATGGAGGAGCTCTGGTGGCATAGTGCCTAAGGCATGTGACTGCTAATCAGAAGGAAGGTTGGGAAATCAACTTCCGTAGTGATACCACCTTGGAAACCTAAGGAGGGGTTGCTATGAGTCAGATCTGACTTCATAGCAGTGGGTGGATTGTAATTGGTATTGATTTCCTTATTTCTTTTTCAGCAATCTCTTTGCTGGCGAAGAGGAATCCAACTGATTTTTGGATGTTGACCTTGTGTCCTGCCACTATGCTAAATCTCTCAATTAGTTCCAGAAGTGTTTTTGCTGAGTCTCTTGGGTTTTCTAGGTATAAGATCATATCATCAGCAAGCAGGGATAGTTTGACTTTTTTCTTACCAATTTAGATGCCTTTGATTTCCCTTCCTTGCCTTATTGTCCTGTCTAGGACTTCCAATACAATGTTCAATAGAAATGGTGAGAGAGGGCATCCTTGTCTGGTTCCTGTTCACAACGGGAATGGTTTCAGTCTCTCTCCATTGAGAATAATGTTGGCTGTTGGTTTTGCATATATACCTTTTATTATATTGAGGAATATCCCTTCTATTCCTAATTTGATAAGAGTTTTTATCAGGAATGGGTGTTGTATTTTATCAAATGCCTTTTCTGCATCAACTGATATGATCATGTTGTTCTTTCCTTTGTTTTATTTGTGTGGTAGATGATGTTGATTGTTTCCATCCTTGCATAACTGATATAAACCCCATTGGTCATGATGTATTATTTTTTGGATATGTTGTTGGAGTCTATTGGCTAGGACTTTGCTGAAAATTTTTGCATCTATATTCATGAGGGATATTGGTCTATAGTGATATCTTTGCCTAGTTTTGGTATCAAGGTTATACTTGCTTCATAAAATGAGATTCAGAGGATTCCATCCTTTTCTGTGTTCTGTAATAATTTGAGTAGGATTTGTGTCAGTTCTTCTCCGAATGCTTGGTAGAATTCTCCAGGGAAACTGTCTGGGCCAGGACTTTTTTTTGTTGGTAATTTTTTTATGACCTGTTCAATTTCTTCTTTTGTTATGTGTTTGTTCAACTTTTCCACCTCAGTCCATGCCAGTTTAGGTAAGTACTGTGTTTCTAGAAATCTGTCCATTTCTTCAAGATGTTCAAATTTGTTGGAGTATAGTTCTTCATAGTATCCTGATATTATCCTTTTATTTCAGTTGTTTCTGTTATGATGTCAACCACTTTGTTTCTTATTATGTTATTTGTATTCTCTCCTTCTTTTCCTTTGTTAAATTTGCCAGTGGTTTATCAATTTTATTAATGTGTTCAAAAAACCACCTTCTAGTCTTTTTTTTTTTTTCTATTGTCTGTTTTATTGATTTCTGCTTGAATTTTTCTTATTCCCTTTCTTCTGGTGACTGTAGGGTTTTTTGTTGTTCTTTTTCTAATTGTTGGAGATGTTGGTTTAAACTGATGATTTTGGCTCTTTTTTCTGTTTGGATGTGTGCATTAATTGCTACAAATTACCCACTCACCACTGCTTTTATTGTGTCCCAAAGATTTTGGTATGTTGGGTTTTCATTTTCCTTTGATTCAAGGAATTTATTTCATTTTTTTTTTATATTACCCAGTCATACTTAAGGAAGGTGTTGTTCAGTGTCCACGTGTTTGCTCTTTTTCCATTGATCTTCCTATTGTTTTCTAATTTTATAGCATTGTGATCTGAGAAGATGCTTTGCAGTACTTCAATGTTTGTAAATTTATTAAAGCCTTTTTATGGCCTAAAATATGGTGTATCATGAAGAATGTTCCATGTGCACGAAAAGAATGCATATTGTGTTGCTATTGGTTGAAGCGCTCTATAGATGTCTATAAGGTCAAGTTGGTGGATTGTATTGTTTAGTTCTTCTGCATCTTCATTGAGTTTCTTTCCAGTTGTTACGTCTTTCATTGAAAGTGGTGTATTAAAATCTCCTACTATGTCTGTGGAGTCATCTACTTTTCTTTTCAATTCTGTTAAAGTCTGATTTATGTATTTTGGAGCTGTTTCATTGGGTCCATAGATATTTATTATGGTTATGTCTTCTTGTTTGATTGATCCTTTAATTATTATATAACGTCCTTCCTTGTCTCTTATGGTGGTTTTTGTCTTAAAGTCAATTTTATCAGAAATGATATTTCTACTCCTGCTCTATTTTTTGGTTGCCATTTGCTTGATATATCTTTTTCCATCCTTTGATTTTTAGTCTATTTTTATTTTTGTCTCTAAGGTGTGTCACTTGTAGACAGCATATTGATGGGTTATGTTTTCTTATCCATTCTGCAACTCTCCATCTCTTGAGTGGTGTATTTAATCCATTGACATTCAGTGTAATTATTGACAAGTATGAATTTGTTGCTGTCATTTTGTTTTGTGTTTTCTCATGGTGTTCTTGGTTTCTTTGTTCTGTATAATTTTCTATGCTGAGCTCATTTTGTTTATGAATCATGTTACCACTTCCTTCATTGCTGTTGTTTTAGTATTTGCTAAATATTGTGCTTGCCCTCTTTTTTAATGTGATGTGAAGTTCATCATTTTTCTTTGAGGTTACACTGTGATTTATAATTTTCTTCCTGAGTTTAGAACAGTCCAGTCTATCTTGCAACTTTATTGACTTCCTCACCATTTAGAAGTTTTGTAACTACACTATTTTTCCCCTCATTTTGATTTATAGTTGTCCTCATTTACCAATTGATGTCTCTGGTTCCCTGTTTACAATCTTATAAGCTTATTTTACTTTGGATACTTCCATAACTGGGTTGTGTCTGTGTTATATCATCATGTGTATAAATGGTCAGTTGATGTTTGCTGTTACTGGTTCTCTGCAAAAGGCCTCCCTTTAGTATTTCTTGTAAGGTTGGTCCACTTTTAACAAATTCTCTTAATTTCTACTTATCTAAAAATCTCCTAATTTCATCAGCATATTGAGGGAAAATTTTTCTGGGTCTATAACTCTTGGTTGGAAATTTTTCTCTTTCAGGGTTTTATGTATATACCATCCCATTGCCTTCTCACCTGCATGGTTTCTGCTGAGAAATCTGAGCTAAGATTTCTTGGTTGCCCTTGTAGGTAACTTTTTGTTTTTCTCATGCAGCTTTCAGGATTCTTTCTTTGTCTTTGGTTTTAGTGAGTTTAAAGATGATATGTCTTGGTGATTTTCTTTTGGGGTCTATCCTGTTTGGAGTTCATTGACTTCATGAATGGATATATTCTTATCTTTCATCATATCAGGGAGGTTCTCTACCAACAAATCTTGGACAATTGTCTCTGTGGCTTTATTTTTCTCTTCCTGTTCTGGAATTCCAAATACATGTAGGTTATTCCTTTTGATGGTATCCTACATGGATCTTAGGCTTTCTTCATTTTGTTTTGATCTTTTTTTTCTGATTGATCCTTTTCCAAATAAGTATTGAGGTATTTGTCTTCAGTCTCATTAATTCTGTCTTCCATTGCATCGATTCTACTCCTTTGCCCTTTCAATATGTTATCTATTTCTGAAAATTTAGTATTAACCTTCTGGACTTCTATCTGTAGATTTTATATCATTTATAATTTTTCATGTATTTTGTCATTTTGTTCTTGCATTTTCTTCCAAAATTGTTCTACAATTTCATCTGTGTTTTCCTTAATTGTGTCAGTGTTTTCCTTGATCCATTGAATCCACTGAAGGTACATAAATATAATTTTTTTAAATTCCTTATTAGGGAGTTCCAATGCTGCTTCTTCCTCAGGCATGTGTTCTGGGTCTGTATCCTACTCCTTTATCTTGCTTCTTTGTGTGGACTGTAATGGTTTGTTTTCTCCGAGACATTGTGAGGTTGTTGAAAAACCATCAAAAAAGTAAAGGCAAGAGGACAAAAAGTACCACATAAACACACAGGAACAATCACCAAAAAGAAAAAAAGGAGAGAAAAAAAGAGGAAAGGCAATAAATTAGAGAAAATATTTGTATAAATACTTTTAAAAGACAAAAGAAATATGAATAGGAAAGGAAAAAAAAAACCCACAATATCTGAGGAGGGGGGAAAAAGAGAAAAGAGGTAGAGAAGGAGAATAGTGAAGGAAAAAATGCACAGGGAGACAGCTCAGGAGTGCATGGAGGGAAGGACACAGGGAAGAGGTAACTATGGGGAGGAAGTGGGGGGGGAACTGTTGCATTGTGGTAAATTGTAGTCAATGTCATGAGATAAAGTGTATATGAGATGCTGTATGGAAAGTGAATTTGCTCTGTAAACTTTCACCCAAATCACAATTAAAAGGAAAAAAAAAATGAGAAAAATGCAAAATGGACACAAGGAATAAGGAGAACCACAAGACAGAAAAAAAATGTGAGCCAGGAAAAGGGAAGAGAGAAAAAGCCAAAAACTGGAACCTGAGACAGGAAGAAGAAAGAATAATAATAAAATGAAAGGAAAAAGAAAAAGAAAAAAATAAAGTAATTAGAAAAAAAATCTGGGCAGGCAGGGCAGGGCACCCCAGTCTCTGTCAGAGCCACAGGCTGGGATGGAATTCCTGCTGGCCCAGAAGGTGGGTGGCAGTGAGGTGCAACCACATCTCCATTTATCAAGAGGATGTGAGGTGTAAGAGTATCAAGGGGAATATCACATCTTTCCAGACCTCAGTGTCTGGTATGTCCTTGCTGTCCCCAGCAAGTGGAGCCTATTCTTAGGTCCCTGGAATCTGAAAGAACACTGTCACTTTAAATATACAAAATGGTCGAACTGCTAGTAAACATTCAAAATGGCTGTGCCCTACCAACAGCCAAAAGTCCATAGCTCAGTTTGTCTCTTTCTTCGCTGTTTCCCCTTTTATTCTCCAGCTACCAGTGCAGTCTTCCATGCAATCCCTGCCTAGCAGGGCCAATTTTTAGGTTAATTCTTAAATTCTAATACCATTTGGGAATATCCAAACTGCCAGTGCGATCAGGATCGCTGACAGTTAGCAGCTCCATATGTCTCCTTTTTCAGTGTCTTCATGCAGATTATTCTACTAATTAAAGTTTAGTCCACTTCTGTATCCTTCCTTTCAAATCTTATCTTGTGTATCTGTGTTAATTGGTTCCTCTTTTGTTTGTTGAAGAAGGTCTATGTTTGTCTGACTATTCTGCCATCTTACTGGAATCAATATTCTTGTTGCATATTGAATAGATTTTGAAGAAAGATTATGTTGAGCCTCTGAAGTACTAAAATTTACCAAGGATAGCACTCTTTGGATCACCATATCAAACCAAATTAAAAGAAAATAATAACTGCTATTGTCAACATACTGGTAACTTCTGCTAACTTTATAGGTAGACAAGCAGCCCAAGTATGAATACAGCCTCTACATGTATATGTATTTTGTCATCTTTATCATCTTTGGATCATTCTTCACTTTGAACCTGTTCATTGGTGTCATCATTGATAATTTCAACCAACAGAAAAAGAAGATAAGTATTTCAAGTCTTTCTTCATCGTGCTAAAAAGAAAGGAACATTTATGTTTTGTGAAAATATAATTTGGCATTTAATTTGAGATCGATTATTAATTAGTCTCATTAGATTTATTTGTTCTTGAAATAATTGATTAATATACCACTACAGATATGCTTAATCTTACTATAATTTACTCAGAAAATAAATATTTCCAAATTTATGATTATTTTTAAATAATATATCAACCATTTAGCTTTTCTCCAATATTCCCTATAGAGACTTACATATTTGAGAAAAATCAATGCAGTAATTATTTTATTCAAAACAGATTTTAATACTTTATTCCATTCTGAGACCTGGCACTGTAGGGTAGAGAGAATATCTGTTGAGATTTTCATTTTATTAATCTTAACCATGAGAGGTATTTTATATTCAACTCTGTTTTACAAATGAGGAAATGACGGCACAAAGAGGGTAAGCAATTTACCTAAGATTATGCATCTAGTAAGTGATGGAATCAGTAGTTGATGTCATAAATCCTGTTTCTGTGGTCTATTCTTTTAGTTCCTCTGTTATTCTGTATCCCCAAATATCTATGATAGTGATAAGTACAGTAGCAAAGTTTAACAATAGCTAAAAACGTACATGGGCCATCAGAAAAAAACTAGATCCAGTTGAGGATATTCTAGAATGTTTCATGAAATACGTGACAATGGAGCAGACCTTGGAAGATGGGTAGGATGACATCTGCCAACTGGGTAGGAGAAGGATGGATTATCCACATGCAGGGGAAAAGAACTGTGTGAAAAATGCATGTCATTGATAAATAAATAAATATTTTTAGAGCATATATTTAAGGAGTAGCAATCCAGTTTAGATGGAGCTGAAGATGTGAGGAGAGAGATAATAGGAGATGAAGTTTCAGTCTGCTTGAGAACAGATATAAGATGCCATTTTAGACACTTTTTTTTCAGTATGAGCTGATGTGACTTTGAGGTGTTTTAAGGAAGGAACGACATATAAGCAAAACATTGCCATTAAGACCTGATGATGTGTCTGAAGCTGCATATAAAGTCCTTCACATATGTAACCTTGTCAAGTTTATGATAGACCTACAAGAAATAAGAATCTCCATTTAACCTCTCAGGCAAGTTACATTATTTGAACATGGTCTGATAGCTAGGAAGAAACTGCTTTGTATGCCTAACTTCAGAACAGATTTGTCTAGAGTATGAAATCAAGCTTTAGTAAAAATTTAATCTAGCAGTGATGCACAGAATGACTAGTAGAGAGGAGAGATCAAATGCTGGTTCAGATCTTGTTTTACCTGCTATCTGAACCATGATTGTGGTCATTGTATCTCTACGGAAGTAGATTGCCCAGTCTTCCTTTTGAGGAGTGGCTGGTGGGTTTGAACTGCCAGCCTTCTTGTTAGCAATCAAATGCCATAGGCATTACACCACCAGAGCTCCCAATTTATTACACATTTGCCATGCACTGGATATTATGGTAATACATGATTTGCATGTATTATCTCAATTGACCCCCTCAACAATGGCGTAGTTACTGTTGTAAAAATGAGGTGATGTATACCAAAAGAGATTCAGGAGCTTGATGAGTGTCTTAGTTCTCTGGTACTGCTATAACAGAAATACCACAAGTGGATGGCTTTAACAAACAGAAAATATTCCCCTACTAGGAGTCCGAGCTCAGAGTGCTGGCTCCAGGGGAAGACTAGACGAGAAGTCTGGGTTCAGAACGCTGGCTCTAGAGGCTTGGAGGAGGCCCCTCAACCTTGGGCTTCAGCTCTGCCTGCCAGGCCCACTGGAGCAAGCTAGAGGTTTCTCCTGACTCAAGCAGCTGCTAGCTGCTGAGGCTGATGAATGCAAGATCGACAGGCAAAATGGCAGATTGTTGGCTCACAGGCTGCAAAGGCAACAATCCCAATATCAGTAGTCAACACAAAAGGCCACTGGTTCAAGTCTAGGAACTAGGGATGATGACAGTCCAAATACAGGATCCCAAAATGAGCAAAATCTAGAAACCTTTCCCCCAGCTTCTGCATATATACTAGAAGCAGGCCACACCCTAAAGGCAACTCCCCTTCAACTAATTAGCTGCTCACACAGCAGATTCTACCATGGAGGCAATTACACCGCAGCTCTGGTAGCATAGTGCCTAAGGCACTTGACTGCT
>NW_006921588.1:35906123-35933355 GCF_000298275.1 Orycteropus afer afer
CCGTGGATTCGGATCCGACTCATAGTGACCCCTCCTTGGGTTTCCGAGGCGGTATCACTACGGAAGTAGATTGCCCAACCTTCCTCCTGAGGAGTGGCTGGTGGGCTTGAACCGCCAGCCTTCTGGTTAGCAGTCAAGTGCCTTAGGCACTATGCTACCAGAGGCCCCTAGGTAGATTAGGCAATCTATTTCCATAGAGATACTGCTTCAGAAACCCAAGGAGGGTTCGATATCAGTCGGTTTTGACTTGATGTCAGTGAATTATTTTCTTATTTTTATTTTTATTTAACACTATCATAGTTACTGTTTTAGGCTTCTGCTCTTTCCAAGGATCCTAAATATTACTCAAATCATGAGGGAAGATATTCACTGTTTGTATAACTCAATTACTACTCTTTCTAATGTATTTGTTATTTAATAGTAAAATACTTGTTGAGAAAAAAAATGGTTGGTGAGACAAGTAGCAGAAAAGTGAGAAAGAAGCATGCAGTTAAAAGTAATACAGGTTGGTCTATCATAAGAAAATTGATTCAATCATTATTGTATATGTACCACTGCCATCAAGTCAATTCTGACTCATAGGAACCTTACAGGATAGTACAAAACTGCCCCACAGAATTTCCAAGGCAGTAAACCATTACAGAAGCAAACTGCCTCACTTTTCTCCTGCAGAGTGGCAGGTGGTTTGAACCACTGACCTTTTAGTTAGCAGCCAATTGCTTTAACTACTGCACAACCAGAGCTTCTTTGTTATTTTATATAGCACATATATTTTATATGTGTGCTATATTACCCATGGAGTCATGTGTCTATACATAGGTAATCCTTTAAGGAAGATTTCATTTATAACTACTTTGCCCACAGTAAAATACATTTCATTTCTGTATTAATACATTGTTTAATCTGTCTTAACAGAAATATCTAGGCAATAATTCTGGTTTTAAATAGTTTTTTTTTGTTGTTTTTTCTTTCCTTTACCTTGGAGGTCAAGACATCTTTATGACAGAAGAACAGAAGAAATATTATAATGCAATGAAAAAGCTGGGATCCAAGAAACCACAAAAGCCAATTCCCCGGCCAGGGGTAAAAATATATTTATATATTTAGCATGTAAATTTTCAAATGGTTTTTAATTTACCTGTCATGCACAACTATTTCTTAAATATGAGCTCATGTTTTAAGATTTAGAACAAATGTCCTTTTAAAACTCAGTATATATGTTTTAGAACATAATCACAGTTCTTAATATTCTCTTATTTTTTTTCTATAAAGATTAAGAATAATTATATATTGTTTTATTTTTTTTTTCTTACTTACACAACTTACTAAGTATAATGGCCTATGTTGTTGTTGTTGTTGTTGTTTGCTGTCAAGTCAGCCCCAACTCATAGCGACCCCTCCTTGGGTTTCCGAGGCAGGATTGAGAATTAAAATTTATTTTCAACTGACTATTTTCCTAATGACAATTTAGATGTAGTCATTGGATCTATCAGTAGTATAAAACATTTAATATTTGGTATTACAAAAAATAGCAAGACAAGCAGTTAGATAGGTCATGAATCTAACCTTTGTTTACTATGAGGTCAAAACCAATAAGCTCAGATGGAAATAGTCTTAACAGTCAATAATAGTTTGTGTTCCTGTAACAATTGAAAATTTTAATATGCATTACATGCATTTCAATTTGTCCTCAACATAACACACCTTATCAAAGGGTAATAGCTGAGAAAAGAATGTCCTAAAGATGGATGCCCAGTTAATACCCAGCTGGCTACACGGGTATCACTCAGCACATTTTAAATGGGCACATAGCTAGGTTACACTAAGACCTACTGAATCATAATCTGTGGATGTGAAGTTCTGATAGTTAATTTTTAACTCCCCTATTTGATCTTGATACAAAGCCCTCAAACCTGCCTATGCAAGTCTTAAAGGGATTCTGAAAAGGCTTGTACTTTCTGGAAAGCATAATGCTAGGAGTGAGACTTACAAGAAAAAGTAATATATAAATCTGGACATTGTAGAAATATATATATCCTATACACAGAAAGGATGAGAAAATATGGGTCTCTGATACTATAATAGTATCAGTAATATACAATGAAGTACATTGGGTAAAGTAGTATGCCAAAGTAGAAATTTAGTGGCAGGTTATTCTATTACCTTCACATACCCCAGGAGGAGGGCAGGTTGTCTCAGGTAACAATTGCCTAATATATCATACATGATGTACTAGGATGAATAAGGTTAAAAATAAATGTTAGAATACACCATTTGAATGAAGACTTTGATGTACAGTGTTGGATAGCCAATAAACAAGGTAAGGACAGTCTTCCTTGTGCTTACTTACTAATCTATAATGTACAGTTTCACATTTTTTCACCACATCAAAGATTCTGCTTCTATGTATGGCTGCCATCTGCCTCTCTCTTCATCCCACAATATCTTCCTACAGAATCAAAGCCTCTTTTCAGATTTATAATCCCTGCAGTGAACAGTTTCACAGGTTTTTACTATATCCCATGTGAAACTGTTCATTTAATTTTAACAGATTAATATTTCTTGCACACAGCAAGAACCCATGACTAGGGAGGATTATGCAACTTTTTGACTATAGATATTTTTTTCTTTGACTAATGTAATGAGTTATGGATACCATTTGCAAAATTTACTCTACCTTCCATGTTGTTCTTGTTTCTTTGCAGAACATATTCCAAGGATGTATTTTTGACCTAGTAACAAACCAAGCTTTCGATATTACCATCATGGTTCTTATTTGCCTTAACATGGTAACGATGATGGTAGAAAAAGAAGGCCAGAGTAAATACATGACTGACGTTTTACAATGGATAAATGTGGTTTTTATTATACTTTTCACTGGAGAATGTGTGCTGAAACTGATCTCTCTCAGACACTACTACTTCACTGTAGGATGGAACATTTTTGATTTTGTGGTTGTGATTCTCTCCATTGTAGGTAAGAACATATATTCATCGGATTTTAATTTAGAATAAAGCTGAACTCTATGGAGAGTTGGTGGGGGGGACATTTAGGTAAATTCTTGAATGTCAATTGAATGTAGCTTCTGAGTAACTGAGTCAATGAAAAAGATAAAGGAGCCCTACAAACAATAACATTTTTGTTATTAGGCAAATGTTTCCTACTCATTGGAAGCACATATTACACTATTTAATATTTGTTTTCTAAGAATAACATTCTCAAAAGTAGCTAAAATGCCTACATGTCAGTGTGACTTGGAAGACCGATGCAAAACATGAAATCATTTCCAGTTTTTGCATATATGAGATCTGTCCTTTAATAATATCAATAGCCAGAATATCTGTGACTCTTTTGTGAAAATATTTCCTAAATTTAAAGTGAAGCTGAAATTTGAAAAATTGTCAGCTTCTTTTTTATGGCTTAATATTTAGCAAGTCTATAACATACAACCTGTTGTCACCTTACAGACATATCTGTGAATCACAGTACATGTGTTTATACTTCCTTTCCTTTCTTTACCATATCTGTGGGTTTTTTAAAAAATTTTTTACAACCTTGTCATGTCATTTCCATTACTTACATAAAACTCAAAACTCACTGCTTTTGAATCTGTTTGACTCATAGTGACCCCTCCTTGGGTTTCTGAAGTAATATCTCTACATATGCCTTGCCTAGTAATTTAGGCTCTTGCATTTATTTTTGGAATTATTAATTTTACATAAGTATTAATTTTACATAAGGAAGTATTATAGAGATTATTAAATACAAATTCACTTTATAGTCAAACAGGCCCAGAAAAGTTAAACGCCATATAACCTAACCAAAAAAAAAAAAAACAAAAAAACCAAACCCACTGCCATTGAGTCAATTCTGAACTGTAGAGGCCTTATACCAAAATATTAAGAAGTATATAACTTAAAATAGGCATTCAAAAAATTATTTAAGAAAATAGATTAAATTTTTTAGGAATTTCACACTAACAAGCATTATATTAGAAGCACTCCCATTATGTCAAGAACAAGAAAAAAGATAGTATCCCTCTATCACCTCCATTTTTAAGAGTGTTGACCAGTTCAATTAGATGGGAAAACAAAGAGGATATATAAATTGAAATGAAGTAAATTATTATCATCAGATCACATTATGGCATTTTTTAGAAATAAAAGAGAATAACTGAAAGAAAGTATTCAATTAGTGTTCAAAAGTACAAATCTTAAAATACATTTGCCAACATTAATTATTGTCTACTGTATGGATAAAAATAATTAGAAAATATACTTGAAGAAAACTCATTTATAATTGCAATAAAAAATTAAAATATCTGGAAACAATTGTAACAAGAAATGTATGAGACTTCTATGAAGAAAACTAAAGGACATAAAAGAAAGCTTAAATGAGTGAAAGGTTTACCTTGTACTACAGGGAAGAAGACTCTAACTTTAATTATGACTATTTTCAACCAATTAATCTATAAATTCAGTGCTATCCCAATAAAAATAACAAGGAATCTTTTATACATGGGGGGGGTGATAAGCTGACAATAGAAGTACAAATTATTCTAAAATTGATCTGGAAGTGTAATGTGAGGTGACATACTAGATATCAAAATTAATATAAAATTGATAAGTAAACAGTGTAGAATAAAAATAGCTCCATAGAATCACTAACTTAGTAAAAAAGATCACATGAATTAAAGGTAAAAGTGTAAAAATAAAAAAGAATTTTAGTAAAAAAATTCAGCAACATCATGACATATGGAGAAAAGATTGAAGTTGTCAGAGATTTCATTTTACTTGGATCCATAATCAACTCCCAGTCAGGAAATCAGACGTTGTACTGCACTGGGCAAATCTGCTGCAAAAGACCTCTTTAAAGTGTTGGAAAGCAAAGAAGACACTTGGCAGACTAAGGTGCACCTAACCCAAGCCATGGCATTTTCAGTCACCTCATTTGCATGTGAAAGCTGGGCAATGAATAAGGAAGACCAAAGAAGAGTTGATGCTTTTGAGTTGTAGTATTGACAAAGAATACTGAAAGTACCATGGACTGCCAGAAGAAAGAACAAATTTGTCCTGGAAGAAGTACAGTCAGAGTTCTCCTTGGAAGCGAGAATAGCCCGACTTCATCTCACCTGCTTTGGGCATGTTGTCAGAAAGGACCATTCCCTGGAGAAGGATATCATGTTTGGTAAAGTGGAGGATCAGCAAAGAAGGGGAAGGCTCTCAATAAGATGGATTAACACAGTAGGTGCAATGATGGGCTTAAGTATACCAAGGATTGTGAGGCTGGTGCAGGACCAGGCACTGTTTCATTCTGTTGTGCAAAAGGTTGCTATGAGTCAGAGCCAACTTGATGGCACCTAACAACAATGACAGAAAATGTGTATAAATAGAATTTGTAATTATGAACTGAATAAACTTTTTTAAGCATGACATAAACCTGAATCTGAAAAGGAAAAAAAAAAAAAAATTAAGATTGTATTAAAAAAAGTTAAAAGACAAAAAATAGGGGACATTTTTATGTAACATTTACAAACAACAAAGGAACTGTACTTCAAGTAGAACAAATAGTTGTTATAAATCAGTAGGAAAAAGGTAAACATAGAGAAATAGAAAAATGAGCAATAGAGCTAAATAGCCCCAAAAGAGCAAGTAGGAAATAACCAACAAGTATAACAAAAGTCCAATAAACAAACAAAAAAATATTGTGGATTATTCCTTTTCCAAAGAATGCAAATAAATCACAATAATGTTATTTTTTCAATCATCACAAGGCTTTCCTGGTAAAAATTATAAAGAAGAATGGCATGTGTGGCACGAATATTTTCATATACTGCTATTAAGGGTGCTCCTTTGTACAGACTTTCTAGAGATAGGTTTTTTTAATACATAACCAAATTTTAAATGCTTTTTGACCCAACTTCTATTAATATATTAGCAAAAGATACTCATGCAACTAGGAAAAAATATACTTATTTAGGGTATTCATCTCAGTTAAAAAATTGGAAGCAACATAAATTGTTTTGTTCTTCAGTATGTGATTGTTTTGACAGAACATCATACAAGTTTTAAAGAAATATTATTTCATATGGAAATAACTCCATGACATATGCTGAAGTGACTAAAGCAAGTTACCAAAAAAATCTTGTATAACATGATCACATTTCATGCTTGTGCATGTGTGTATGCACATATATATATATAAATGCCTGGAGAGTTTGTCAACAAAATATTAATAGTTACAGTTGGTGATATTTCAAGTGATTTATATTTGCTTTTTATCATTTTACTGTGGCGCTTGCATTTTTTTCATAAGTAGGTATTATCTTGATAATTCAGAAAATTACTTTGGAGGAAAAAAGGTCTACAGTAAAAGGGGGAAAATGTGAAATAAGATTCTAATAATTTTCCATTGGGATTGCTCAATTCTTTGATTGTTACAGAATTACTTTCTATATAAAATTTCAGTCCTAGATTAATAAGAGATAACATGGAAAATGAAACTCTTTAGAATCATGATTTTCTGTATTATGAATATTTAAATATCTCCTTTTTGATCTTTCTCTCCTGCATAGGAATGTTTCTGGCTGAATTAATAGAAAAGTATTTTGTGTCCCCTACCCTGTTCCGAGTGATCCGACTCGCCAGGATTGGCCGAATCCTGCGTCTGATCAAAGGAGCGAAGGGGATCCGCACCTTGCTGTTCGCTTTGATGATGTCCCTCCCAGCATTGTTCAACATCGGCCTCCTGCTCTTCCTGGTCATGTTCATCTACGCCATCTTTGGAATGTCCAACTTTGCCTATGTTAAAAAGGAAGCAGGTATTAATGACATGTTCAACTTTGAGACCTTTGGCAACAGCATGATCTGCCTGTTCCAAATTACCACCTCTGCTGGCTGGGATGGACTGTTGGCACCTATTCTCAACAGCGCACCACCAGACTGTGATCCAAAGAAAGTTCATCCTGGAAGTCCAGTTGAGGGAGACTGTGGCAGCCCATCTGTAGGAATATTCTATTTTGTCAGCTACATCATCATATCATTCCTGGTTGTGGTGAACATGTACATTGCTGTCATCCTGGAGAACTTCAGTGTTGCTACTGAAGAAAGTACTGAGCCCCTGAGTGAGGATGACTTTGAGATGTTTTATGAGGTTTGGGAGAAATTTGATCCCGATGCGACCCAGTTTATAGAATATAGCAAACTCTCTGATTTTGCAGCTGCCCTGGATCCTCCTCTTCTCATAGCGAAACCAAACAAAGTCCAGCTCATTGCCATGGATCTGCCCATGGTCAGTGGTGACCGGATCCATTGTCTTGACATCTTATTTGCTTTTACAAAGCGTGTTTTGGGTGAAGGCGGAGAGATGGATTCTCTTCGTTCACAAATGGAAGAAAGGTTCATGTCTGCGAATCCTTCTAAAGTGTCCTATGAACCCATCACAACTACACTGAAACGAAAACAAGAGGATGTATCAGCTGCTGTCATTCAGCGTGCTTATAGACGCTACCGTTTACGGCAACATGTTAAAAATATATCAAGTATATATATAAAAGATGGAGACAGAGATGATGATTTTCCCAATAAAGAAGATATGATTTTTGATAATGTTAATGAAAGCTCAAGCCCAGGAAAAACAAATGAGACCCCATCTACTGTCTCTCCACCTTCATATGATAGTGTAACAAAGCCAGACAAAGAGAAATATGAAAAAGACAAAACAGAAAAAGAAGACCAAGGGAAAGATGGCAAAGAAAGCAAAAAATAAGGCTTCATTGTTGATATATTATTAGTATAGATCAGCCAATGAAGGTGATCTATTTGTGTTAATAAGACTCTTTGAAGGAGGTCTATGCCAAATTCTTTTCACCAAAATATTCTCAAAGTCAAAGCAGTTACTAGCTCTGATTCCTTAAGATTGGTGGACAGCATTGACAGATGGCTATTTTTGCATTGGTAAGTGATACTGTGAGAACTGTAACAGTTACTCTTTATGGACTGATTACAGCAAACAAGTGATTTTTTTTTTTTTTTTTTTTTGGCTTTTAATAAATCAGAAGACAATGTAGAAAATTTTCACATCTGCCTTGTCATCTTTTCATATGTTGAATCATTTTTTTTCCAATGTAAATACAAACATCCACACATACAAACACACATGTACATACACATAAATAGGAAAATATTTATTATTTTGAAATCAACAAAAACATATGTAGGCTATTCATTGAAAAAATACTTTTGATTCATCTCGACTCATATACCAACCACGATAAGATGTACCCTTGGAGTATTGTGCTTAATATCCTGTCATTTTAATTTCTTTTTGTTCATACAATAACCACAAAACATGAAACAATATTCTAAGTACATGTAACATTCCTCAGAAGAAAAACAATGAAGATAATGATGAAAAGAAGCAACTGAAGGAAGCTCTACTTAACATTCATCATGCAATCCAACACCGGACTGTGCTGCTCAAAATTACCAGTAATGACCTAACTCTCAATCTCTTTTGTCACATTTTTCTTTTTTCTCAGGCAGTATTGTTTAGTTATCCATTAGCACTAAGCAATGTTGATGTTTCCCTTCAGTGAAGTGCTTCCTGGTTAGCAAATTGCTATTTGATACCATGGTGCATGTTTGAGCAGATAATGAGTTGGGTACCGTTCCCCACAGCATACTATATGAACTGTGTTTGGCAAACTTTCAAGTCATAATATATTGCAGGCTTTCAACACAGACCTGTGTGTAGTATGAATGAAAGAGCATTCAACTGGGATTCTTGCTGACTTCCTTTCTTGCCATTAATTTGCTTTCCTAATTTGTTTAGTAATCCTTTTAAACCTCTGTTTTTTTCATGAACAAAATGAGAGGTGTCACTGTCTCCTCTAAAATTCCATCACAGTGACGTATATTTAGCATTATCAATCAAGTACCCCCAGTTTATAGTTCACCAAGCACAGATTACCTTTGTCTTAACTGTTGTCATCCTCCCAAGGATTGGAAGTCGTGTAAAAAAAAAAAAAATCCTTGTAAATGACTGGAAAAGAAATGGCTATGATGCATTTTTTCATGACTTTAGGAGAATTTTTTTCTACCAAGTTATTCCTGTACAGGAAAAAAATTTAGTAATAGAGGTTTTTGTGGAGTTTGGAAGCAAATATATACAATATACTTCACTCATTTGCTTTCTAAATTTAAAAAAGAACATAATTTCTATTTCTATAATAAGTACTTAAAGCACTTTTTTTTTTCATTCTGGTGAGATAATGATAAAAGAGATTTACTGGACATGAAAGTAGCCCTGGTAGCACAATGGTTAAATGCTTGACTGCTAACTGAAAGTTAGAGGCTCAAACCCACTAACCGCTTCATGGGAGACAGATGAAGCAGTCTGCTTCTATATTTACAGCCTTGGAAACCCTATGGAGCAGATCTACTCTGTCCTAAAGGATCACTGTGAGTCAGCATTTTTTTTTTTTAAATAAACATGAAAATGTACGAGTAGAGAAAGAGAGAGAGAAAGAGACTAAGAAATAGACTGAAAGAGAAGAACATAAAGACACTGCCACAGAACTTCTTATCTAGGCAATTTTTAAACTTTGCTATATTTTACAACAATATCTATGAAAGAGATTATCACTTCTGAACATTTGTCTTATTGTATATGGGAAATTAAATCTAGAACCAAAGATTCTTTACATGTTAAATCATAGTCATAGGTCATTTGAGCCACTTTTTAAATTTAGTACAAAAGATACCATGCAGTGTTGTCCTAGACTATGTAGAGCATTGCATCACATATGTGCTAAACCTGTTAATAAAAGGTTTTGAAAATTTAATTGGGGAACCATACAAAATAAATTACATTTGTAACAATTCTTTACATTCAAATTAACATCACCTTAAATTTGAAACTAGTCCATCCTTATAATTTTAAGCCATATTTATAATTCTTGGGAATATTTATGTAATAGACACATAAGGTCGCCAAGAGTCAGAGGTGATTCTGATTTTTGGTGTGAAAACATGCATGATGGGCAGGTTTATGTGTCATTTACCAAAAAAGTTTTTATATTGACTAATTTTTGTGTAAGGAGCTGTAGTTGCACAGTGACAAAAGCATTCAGCTGCTAACCAAAAGGCCGGCAGTTCGAACCCACCAGCCACTCTGCCAGAGAAAGATGAGGTAGTCAGTCTGCTTCCGTCAAGGTTTACAACCTTTGAAACCCTGCTCTGTACTATAGTGTCACTGTGAGTTGGAATCAACTCAATGGCAATGAATTTAAAAATAATAATAATTTTTTAAATTAGCAAGTGGTTCCTCAAAATAATTTTTTCCTCACATTCAAAAAAAAAAAAGTGACTTGTGTTCTTATTACAGGCTGAATTACAATCTTTTTCCTAAAAAAAAAGTAATAATATATAACATGGTTAGGTTTTGTGTATATATATTTGTCCCAAAATGTCTACTGTGACTTTTTATTTTTTTAAAAAAAAAAACACAATATTTGGCACTAAAATCTCATTAAGTACACCGTAAGCTTAGAATAAAAGGAGACTCCTCTTTTCATGTAAATCACTGTTGTTTAGTACTAATTATAAGATGTCAACCACCAGAAGGCACAATATTGATAATTAAATTACATAATCCCTAAACTCATTTCACCTAATATAGAATGACAGTTACACTGGAAAATTTGTATTAGAATAAAGTGGAGGTGACATACATGAATGCAAATCTATAACATTTGGATAAAAGTAGGAGAATCTCATTTTTAAACTTTCTGACTGCTGCATAATTCACAAAAGATATAACTGGTTTGTGAGATGTTACTAACCACTGATTGTTGAAAATTTCAACCCAAAATATTCAGCATGATTTTATAGAATTTTGATAGCTTTATTAAAAAGAGCTAAGATAAAATGAATCTGTAACTAAAGCAGTTTAAATAGACATTTCAGAGAAGCATTAATGGAAGTCCAGGTAGTCCTTGACTTAGAATGCAGTCTTGTTCTGTCAAGTCCATCATAAGTCATTTCTGATGTAAGTCGAATACCTCTTGTTCCTTAGTTTTCATAATTGCCTTTTATTATCTTATAATAAAGTATCTTTATAAATCTGATCTTTGAACATCTGCAAGTGAACATCTGAGAATGAGAACATCAGCAAATTATTTGCTGCAACATTGTATGTAGTACATACAATTAACAATAAAATGTACCAAAAAAAAAAAGTCCGTAAGTGTGATTAGTTGTAACTCGAACACATTGTAAATCAAGGACTACCTATAAGGAAAGGACAGCCAGCTATATTAGAATGACTAAATAATTGGTCTGGGTTTAGGACTTAGGTTTAGAGATCATTAATTTTTTTCTAATCTGTGGTTTGTTATGTTATCATACTCTTGAGAAAAACAATAAAGAATTGTTTCATGAAAACAAATCACCATGAATATAATGCTGTGTGAATGCTCAAAATGTTTGAGTTTGTCATAAATTATATTATAGTTATATCGTACTTGAGACTTACATATTGTAATAGAAGCAAAAAATAAAAGTCATCCAAAGAAAGTAGAGTCATGTTTGCTTGTATTTTCTGTTTCATTGAGAATAACCTTTTTTAGAGGTCAATCCAGTGCATCCCTAAATAAGTTCAATTACTGATAACCTGGAGTCCCTGGGTGGCACAAATGGTTAAGCACTCAACTACTAACTGAAAAGTTGGTGGTTATGATCCACCCAGACCCACCTCAGAAGAAAGGCCTAGTGCTCTACGTCTAAAAGAGCACAGACATTAAGCACTCTATGGTGCGCAATCTACTCAAAAACACATGAGCCAGAATAGACAAGATGACAGCTGGTGTTTTTTTTGTTTTGTTTTGTTTTTTGTTTTTAAGTACTAACCCAAATCATAGAAATTCACAACAGAGGAGAAAATTGAGACAAGCAGTGAAAATATACAAACATTTAGTCACACAGTGATGAGTGTGTGTGTGATGGACATTGAGATATATAGCATGTGGTGGTTATGCGCCATCAATTTGATTCTGACTCACAGTGATCCCATAGGAGGTAGTAGAATGACCCATAGGGTTTTCATGACTGTAATCTTTACAGGAGCAGATCACCAGGGCTTTACTCCTTCAGAGTCATTGGTTGGTTCAAATCACCAAGTTTTCAGTTAGAAGCTGCATTCTTAACCATGTCAATACCAGTGCACCTCAAGAGATAATATTGCATACATAATGGATAAGGCCTTAGGTTCTGGAGCTAAAACTCTATTTGGATCTTAGGTCAGCCAAGACTAAGTTTCTTTAATACGTTATTTGACCCATCTGTGCCTCAGCTTTCTCAACTGTAAAATGAGGGTAAGAGTATTACACAATATGGTTGTAAGGATAGAATGAGACAATCCATATGAAGAAATTAAAACAATACCTGACAATACAAAGTCAAAAATTTAAATTAGTGGAAGTAGCAGTAAGTGTAGCAGCCATTTTACCACTAAAAATGTAAGAGCTCAGGCTACCTCTTCATTATACAGGAGCACAGTGCATTCTCCATAAATGTTAAATAATGACACTATTTCCTCTCTTTTATGTTGTTGTTGTTAGGTGCCGTTGAGTTGTTTCCGACTCATAGTGACCCCATGCACAGCAGAACGAAACACTGCCCGATCCCACGCCAGCTCCATGATCCCTGCTATACTTGAGCCCATCATCACAGCCACCGTGTCGATCCATCTCGTTGAAGGCCTCCCCCTCTTTTCACCTTACCAAGCATGACATCCTTCTCCAAGGAATAGTCCCTTCTGACAACATGACCAAAATAGGTGAGACGAAGTCTGGCCATTCTCGCTTCTGAGGAGCATTTCGGGTACACTTCCTCCAGGGCAGATCTGTTACCAGCAGAAAGTACCAGCAGTCCATGGTACTTTCAGCAATCTTCGTCAGCACCACAACTCAAAAGCATCAACTCTTCTTCGGTCTTCCTTATTCATTGTCCAGCTCTCACATGCATACGAGGCGATTGGAAATATCATGGCTTGTGTCAGGCACACCTTAGTCCTCAAGGAGACATCCTTGCTCCCCAGCACTTGAAACAGTTCCTTCACAGTTGACTTTCCCAATGCTACACGTCGTCTAATGTCCTGACTGCTGCTTCCATTACTCTTTTATGTAGTTAAGTATAAATATAGTACCCACAAGAGTTTGATGCACCCTGTTGATAGGTAGTAGATATTTGGTGATGTAGAGGATATACAAAATATTTCAAAATCCAGCTATCACTGAGATGTCTAAACTCAAGAAACATGCTAAACACAAGACAATATGCTATTTCAACCTCATGTATTATAACTATGGCATGTAAAAAGTTGTAAAATATTCCAAGAGACCTCTGTTCTGGCAATTTTAATAGTCACCCTGCAATTGTACAGACACTGAATGGTACCAAAACTCATCCTCCATAATTGGTTGGCTTGCACATCAAGTTTCTATAGCAAGAAAAGCTAAATTCTTCCACACTGGGATCAAACTATGGAGCTCTGGTGGCATAGTGATTAAGACATTTGGCTGCTAACAAAAAGATCAACCCTTCAACCACTCAATGGGAAAAAGATGAGGCAGTCTGCTTCGGCAAAGATTTACAGCCTTGGAAACCATATGGAATAGTTCTAGTGTGTCCTATAGGATTTCTGTGAGTCATAATAGACTTGATAGCAGTAGGTTTGGGTTTTGTTGGTGGTGGTGGTAAATCACACTATGCCATAACCCAAGCAAAATGAACAGGGTACATAGTAATCTCTCTCAAGGGAAGGAGAAATTGCACACTACCTAGAACAGAGAGGACTTTCGCTGCAATAAGAATTGATGCACACAGGAAAGAAAACATGAATAATTGACAGCTATAAAAAAGTAATAGAGAAAAAACAGTAAACATGTTACACTTCACTTTCCACTCCTCTGAGAGCCTTGTAACTGGATAACTACATTAATTGATCTATCTGAGAAGAAAGCTACTTTTAAGATATTTATGAAGCATCTGTAATGTCTGTATCATGTACTTTATATTAAATCTCATTTAGTATATTTTTCAATAAACAATTGAAACAACAAAAATTAGATAAGATAATGAGAAATGAATATATAGAAAAGTTTAGAACTTGTTAACAATTTGCAAGCTTAGTAAATTGGGAGGAATTCTCAGGTGGCACAGGTGGCTGAGTGCTTGCCTCCTAGCCAACTGATTTGAAACAGCCCAGATGTGCTTCAGAACAGGCCTGGCAATCTGATTCCCAAAGAACACAGTTGTGAAAACCCTATGGAGCACAGTTCTAATCTGTATACATGGGATTGCCATGAGTTGGAATATAGATGTGGTCCATTGCTGGCATGTCTTTGCTTAGGTTTAATTTCCTACAAGATAAAATGTTCTCAATCTAGTAGACTTCTACTATGTGACCATCATGTCTTTATGGACCAGTGAAATAATTGAAAGCAAGAACAAACCATAAAATACATTGTTCTTTTCAGTAAGAAAGTGATTATTTTCTCAAATACCACCATGATTCATCTCCATTTTTAATGAGACATAATCTGTGGACTTCACCAGATGGAGGACAGAGGAATCAGACCAACTACATCTGTGGAAAGAGGCGATGGAGAAGCTCAATATCTTCAGCCAAAACAAGGCCAGGACCTGACTGTGGAACAGACCATCAACTGCTCAGATGCAAGTTCAACTTGAAGTAGAAGATAATTAAAACAAGTTCCCAAGAGCCAAAATATGACCTTGATTATATCCTTCCTGAATTTAGAGACCATCTACAGAATGGCTTAGAAGTACTGAACACCAATGACCAGAGGAATTGTGGGATGACATCAAGAACATCATTCAAGAAGAAAGCAAAAGGTCATTAAAAAGACAGGAAAGGAAGAAAAGACCAAAATGGATGTCAGAAGAGACTCTGAAACTTGCCCTTGAACGAAGAGTAGCTAAAGCAAATGGAAGAAATGACAAGATAAAAGAGCTAAACAGAAGATTTCAAAGAGCAGCTCGAGAAGACAAAGTCAATTATTATAATGAAATGTGCAAAGACCTGGAGTTAGATAACCAAAAGGGAAGAACAGGCTTGGCATTTCTCAAGCTGAAAGAACAGAAGAAAAAATTCAAGTTTCAAGTTGCAATATTGAAAGATTCTATGGGCAAAATATTGAATGATACAGGAAACATCAAAAGAAGATGGAGGAAATACACAGAGTCACTGTGCCAAAAAGAATTGGTTGATGTTCATCCATTTCAGGAGGTGGTATATGATCAAGAACCAATGGTATTGAAGGAAGAAGTTGAAGCTGCACTGAAGGAGTTGGCAAAGAACAAGGCTCCAGGAACTGACAGAATACCCATTAAGATGTTTCAACAAATTGATGCTGCACTGGACACTCACTCGGCTGTGCCAAGAGATTTGAGTGACAGCTACCTGGCCAACTGACTAGAAGAGATCCATATTTGTACCCATTCCAAAGAAAGGTGATCCCACAGAATGTGGAAATTATTGACCAGTATCATTAATATCACACGCAGGTAAAATCTTACTGAAGGTAATTCAAAAACAGTTGCAGCAGTATACCGAAGAGAACTTCCAGAAATGTAAACTAGATTCAGAAGGGGATGTGGAATGAGGGATATCATTGCTGATTTCAGATGGATCTTGGCTGAAAACTAAGAATACCAGGAAGACGTTTACTTATGTTTTCTTGACTATGCAAAAGCATTTGATTGTGTGCATCATATTGTGGATACCATTGAGAAGAATGGGAATTCCAGAACACTTGATTGTATTCATGAGGACCCTGTACATAGATGAGGAGGCTGTCATTTGAACAGAACAAGGTGATACTGCATGGTTCAAAATCAAGAAGGGAGTATGTCAAGTTTGTATCCTTTCACCATACTTATTCAACTTGTATGCTAAGCAAATAATCTGAGAAGCAGCTCTATATGAGGAAGAACATGGCATCAGGATTAGAGGAAGACTCGCTAACAACCTGTGCTATGCAGATGACACAACTTTGCTTGCTGAAAGGGAGGATGACTTGAAGCACTTACTGATGAAGATTAAAGACTACAGTCTGCAGTATGGATTACACCTCACCATAAAGAAAATGAAACTCTTCACAACTGGACCAATAAGCAGCATCACAATAAATGGAGAAAATATTGAAGCTGTGAAAGATTTCATATTACTTGGTTGCACAATCAATACCAATGGAAGCAGCAGCTAAAACATCAGACGACATATTGCCCTGGGCAAATCTGCTGCTAAAGATTTCTTTAAAGTGCTGAAAAACAAAGATGTCTCCTTGAAGACTAAGGTGCCCCTAACCCAAGCAATGGTATTTTCAATTGCCTCATATGCATGTGAGAGCTGGACAATGAATAAAGAAAACTGAAGAAGAGTTGATGCTTTTGAGTTGTGGTGCTGGTGAAGAATACTGAAAGTACAGTGAACTGCCAAAAGAACTAACAGATCTGTCCTGGAAGAAGTGCAGTCAGAATGCTCCTTGGAAGCAAAATGGCCAGACTTCATGTGACCTACTTTGGTCATGTTGTCAGAAGGGCCCACTCCCTGGAGAAGGATATCATGCTTAGTAAGGCAGAGGGTCAATGAAAGAGGCGAAGGCCTTCAACGAGATGGTTTGACACAGTGGCTGCAACAATGCACTCAGGTATGGAAAGGATTGTGAAGCTGGCACAGGACCAGGTGGTGTTTCGTTCTGTTGTACACAGGGTCACTATGAGTTGGAGATGACTCGATGGCACTAACAACAACATAAACTGTAGAATTTAGGGCAAAAGCAATGTAAATACCCTATAAACATTGAAAACCTTCTGGATTAAATTGCAATTGTTTCCAAAGCTTTTTAACTTAGTTTGAGTTTTCCTGTGTTATTTTAAAGAAAAAACATTGTTTACCTGTGGCTGGTTCTTCAGTTGTTGAAGAATCTCAGGCTTTATTTTCCTGCTATTTAAAAATATCTAATCTGCTGTGTTCTGGCCACTGAGAATACTTTCTCTTGTTTTGGGGCTATTCCTGGGAACTGGCAATATCTGCATGGAAAAAGAAGTACATCCTGCTCATCTCAGGAAAGGCTGTAAACCACTTTTGATACATGAATTCTTCTAAAACAAGTGAAAAATGTGGAGGTCAGAGAAGGGTAGATAAATTAGACATGTGTCTCCACACAGAAGACCCAGCTAACTATCCAGATTCCTAACTCACAGAAAGTGTAAGATAAGAAATTTGTGCTGTTTTAAGCAACTAAATTTGTGGGAATTTGTTACAAAGAAACAGAAAACTGATATACACCTCCTGTATTCTAATGTACCATGCTAATGCATGGACTTAGATGAGCAAATGGCTGCAAGATAACATTATTTTATTGAATCTCAGTGGCTCTTACAGACTTTGAAGTAGAAAGAGAGAGATGCCAGAGAGAGAGATTGGCACATTAACCTCACTTAGAGAGGTGGATAAAGCAGAATGCCAACCTCAAATAAGAACTTGAAAGGGACATTATAGTCTTGCCCTCCACTACTAACCTGGGGGTGTAAATGGTCTGTCCTCTCCTGCTAACCCCATCCATTGATTCCAAGGGAGAAAGACTTGGCTATCTGCTGCCATGAAGATTGAAGCTCAGGAAACCTTATAGGGCAGTTCTACTGTGTCATATATGATTGCTATGAATAAGAATAGGCTCTACAGCATGCAGTAACAACTAAGCTACACATTGGCTGTTTGAACCCACCCAGCAGTTCTGCAGAAGAAAGACGTTGTGATCTGCTTCTGTTAGGATGATAGCCAAGGAAACCCTCCAGGGCAGTTCTACTATGTGACAGACACATGGGGTTAAGTCAGAATCAACTTGATGGCAATAGATTTTTTTTTTTTTTTTGGTTATTATAGTCTTCATGTCCATAATCCAATACACCACATTTCTTGCATCAAGGCACCTTATCTATCAAGTTAATAATTAAAAGCCCAAGAAAGTAAGTAATGTACATGATATTTGCTCCAAATCATTGAAAATCTGAAGTATACTTGACCCACTCATGTCTTTAAAATGTAGGCCAAAGGAATCTATAGCAAGTATATCCCAAAATATTTTATATGGAACATATGTGTTCCATGAAAAAAAAAATCTACAGCAAAATACATTCAAGGAAGTGTTCATACTATATGTCATTTTTAAGAGTAACATAACTTATTTTATACTCTGAAAAGTACAGCAAGAAGCCATACCATCAGAAAAACGGGTAGAATCACACTTGCATACAAAGCAATTTTCTCAAAATTGAGCCAATTTAGGAGCTAATTTTCTTGAGTCTATAGTAAAAAGAAACTAAAACTACTTTTAAAATAATTTTACTCAGTTCAAATATTCTCAGAATAAAAAAGAAGTTGTAGCCTATTAAAGGAATCAAAAAGTCATAACCCTATTAGGGTTAGATAGATTATTTCAGTGTTTTAAATTTGCCTCCATAGAATTTGGAGTACTGAAATTAGAGATACCTCAGAAGTTATATACATAAGTTATATACATCTTTTTCTCCCTTAAAATGAAAGTTTTATGCTTTCCAGAACTAGTAAGATATAAAGAGAGAGAAAAATAGAGAGACAGATGAAATAGGTATTCAGGATTTATTATAAGCAATTGATTTATACATAGGACTAAACAAGTGCAAAGTCTATAGAAAAACCATCATGGAGGGAATATCATGAGCAGACTGGAACCCCACAGTCGCAGACTGAAGCTGTGTCCACAGAAGTGAGTCAGACTCTTTCTCAATGTTTCTCTCAATCTCAGTCTCTCTCTCTCTCCCTAGTCTTATCCTTATTTCTATATATCTACCCTCTACCTCCCACACTCCAGGGATAGCCTAAGCCCTCCTGGAAGACCTTCCAACTGATTAAGCCAGGCTTACCTGAAACAATCTTCTTAAACTAATTAAGGATTTTAACATCTACAAAAGCTCTTTAGAGCATGTGGTAGTTAAGTTTGTGTTTCAACTTGGCTAGGCCTGCTTGAGTGGCTGGGCACCTGGATGTAGTATCCCCCATGATGACACTGGTAATCAACCCCATGGTGGGATCTACCACAAGCAGCTGAGTAGCTATCTTAGGGATGTGATCTGCTTCCTGTATGTAAGGAGAAGCTTTGGGGATAGTTTGTAGCCTACGGCACCTTGAACCCTGCATGTAGCCATGTTGTTGTTCAGCAGCCTGCCATGATCTGCCGACCTTGGGACTTTCAATGGACTTGAATGAATGGCCTGCCATGTGGTTTGGTAACATTGGGACTGTGCCATTTTATTTGTCCACCTTGGGCTTGTTAGCCTCAGCAGCCAGTAGCTGCCTGAGTGAAGAGATGCCTCTAGCTTCAGTGGGCCAGGAGCAAGAGGCAGAGCTGAAGCCCAAGGTCGAGGGGCTTTCACCCAGCCCCTAGAGCCTGGCACTTTGAACTCGGACTTTTAGCCTCCCAGACTGTAAGAGAATAAACTCTTGTTTGTTCAAGCCATCTCATTTGTGGTATATTCTTGTCAGAGCGGCGCTAGGTAACCAGAACAGAGCAGAACCTACATTCCTATTTAATTGAATAATTATGGGCTATAATTCAGCCTAGTCAAGTTGACACATCAAAGTACCATAATAAAGAAGATAGGGCCTTTCTATCAATGACAATGTTTTGGAGAAAATAGAGTGCCTGGAACAAAAAAAGAGCGTATGATCTGAAGAGAGACTGCTCTGTTCAAACCCAACTCTGGTGCTAATAACAGTAACAATAATCTTGGAAAGTTACTTATATCACTATTCCTCAGATTACTCATTTATAAAAGTGGAAATAACAATAACAGCTAACAATTATATTATACTTACTATGTTCCAAAACCAAACTCACTGCTGTCGAGTGATTCTGACTCATAGCGAGCCCTCCTTGTTTTTTTTTTTCCTTTAATAAACTTTATTACAGCACAATTTTTTTTTTTTTTTTTTAGAGCAGCACAGTTTTTTTTATGTCATCTTTGGCTTCTCTTGGCTATGACAGTTTCCCTAACTTTCTTTGTTTTTGATGATCTTAACAGTTTTGAAGACTGATGATCAGGTATTTTGTAGATTGTCTCTGAACTGGGTGGGATTTGTCTGATGTTTTCCTTGTGTTCATATTAGGGTTATTGATCTCCTCCTCCCTTTCCGTATTATACTCTTTGGAGGGAAAGAACTATGTGCAGTTCACACTTAAGAAGTGGGAGTTATGCCCCACGTAGAGGGCGGAGTGTTGTTGTTAGGTGTCGTCAGTCGTTTCCAACTTTTAGCGACCCTGTAAGTTGTGTAACAGACAAAACACTGCCCGGTCCTGTGCCAGCCACACAATCCTATTTTCAGTATTTGGCAGCCACCACAACTCAAAAGCATCAATCTTCGGTTTTCCTTATTCATTGTCCAGCTCTCACATGCATATGATGTGATTCAAAATATCATGGCTTGGGTTAGGCATACCTTAGTCTTCAAGGAGACATTTTTGCTTTTCAAAACTTTAAAGAGGTCTTTTGCAGCAGATTTGCCCAATCCAATACATATCTGATTGGTGTTGATTGTAGAACCAAGTAATACAAAATCTTTGACAACTTCAATCTTTTCTCCATTTATTGTGATGCTGCTAATTGGTCCAGTTGTGAGGATTTTTGTTTTCTTTATGTTGAAATGTAATCCATACTGCAGACTGTAGTCCTTAATTTTCATCAGTAAGTGCTTCAAGTCATCCTCATTTTTAGCAAGAAGAGTAGTGTCATCTGCATATCACAGGTTGTTAACGATTCTTCCTCTAATCCTAATGCCATGTTCTTCCTCATATAGTCCATCTTCTCGGATTATTTGCTCAGCATACAGATTGAATGAGTACAGTGAAAGGATACAACCCTGATGCACTCCTTTCCTGATTTTAAACCATGAGGTATCCTCTTGTTCTTTTTGAACGACAGCTTCCTGATCTATGTACAGGTTCCTCATGAGCACAATTAAATCTTCTGGAATTCCCATTCTTCTCAATGTTATCCACAATTTTTTTATGATCCACCCAATCAAATGCTTTTCCATAGTCAATAAAACAAAAGTAAGCATCTTCCTGGTATTCTTTGTTTTCAGCCAAGATCTATCTGACATCAGCAATGATATCCCTCATTCCACATCCTCTTCTGAATCCAGCTTGCATTTCTGGAAGTTCTCTGTCAATACACTGCTGAAACTGTTTTTGAATTATCTTCAGTAAGATTTTACTTGAGTGTGATATTAATGATGTTGTTCAATAATTACCACATTCCGTGGGATCACCTTTCTTTGGAATGGGTATAAATATGGTTCTCTTCCAGTCAATTGGCCAGGTAGCTATCTTCCAAATATCTTGGCATAGACAAGTGAGTGCCTCCAGTGGGGCATCCTCTTGTTAAAACATCTCAGTGGTATTCCGTCAACTCTTGGAGCCTTGTTTGTTGCCAATTCCTTCAGTGCAGCTTTGACTTCTTCCTTCAATATCATTGATTCTTGGTCACCTTCTGAAATGGATGAACACTGACCAATTCTTTTGGGTACAGTGACACTGTGTATTTCTTCCATCTTCTTTTGATGTTTCCTGCATCATTCAATATTTTGGAGTATCTACATATATTTTTGGAATTCTGCATGAGGGATTTGTCTTTTCTCCTCCATTTATTATTTTTTTTGATTATTTATTTATATCAGTATGGATTCATTGATACTTTGGGTTATTATTTTTAAAAATAAATAAATAACTCACCACAGTTGAGTCAATTCAACTCATAGTGACCCCTCCTGAGTTTCTGAGGTGGTAACTCTACAGAAGTAGATTGCTCAATCTTCCCTCTGATATATTATAAAATACTATTTAATTTTTTGTTTGTTTGTTTTGTTCTAATTGTCCCAGCTTTGGTCATTGGGAGTTATTTCTGTTGGCTCTTATATATCTTGGATATAACCACAAGTATATGCCTTTACACTACATAGAATAAGCTTCTTATAAAATCTTTTTCTCCTGCTGTGTAGGCCTTTGTTATGGAGAATGTCTAGTCATGCTTCAGAATGATTACTTTCTCTTTTGCCTTGCTAGAAGACAAGAGGATTTTACTCAGCTCAACTCTTACTGGTGAAGAACTAGTGGGGTTCCCGGTGATAAAACCTATGAAACTATAAGCTCTTCACCCCAGCACTTGAGCTCCCAGGAGATTCACGCTCTTACGCTACTCCACACTCAGCCTCCAGCAATTCACCAAAATCACCATTTAAAATCTTCCTAACAGTGCATGATTCCAGTGGCTTCTGCTCCATGCATAAGCAGATTTTGGCTCTGACTCTCTGGATTCACCTTCTCTTAAAATTTCAGTGTGTTGGCTTGCCCTGAAACTTTTGCTCTCCATCACTGATTTTCAGTTTGCTGTTGTAAAGACGGAAGTTCTTAACAGATCTTTATATTTGAAGCTTAAACTAGAACTCTAGTTATTTTTATTATAATTATCAAATAAAATATGCAAAAGAGTATTTTATCTTCCACTTCTATGGTGTTAGTAGAATAGGATGTAAAATTTATCAAAGCCCTATATTTGCAGAAAAGGATCCTCCATTCTTTCCTAGGCAAGTCAGTTCCAGCTGATATCAAAATCATGCCAATTTTAAGGATAAAAAAAAAAAAAAAACTAAGGAATTATATGAAGAAAATAAATTAATAAACTAAAAATTAGAATCCACCTTTTATCACTCAGACATCTGAAATTAAAGATAAATTGGCTAAAAATAAGATTGAAGACAAGTTTAACTCACTCCCCCGTTCTTCTGCAACCATCCCCCACCTTCATTGGAAACAGATGGGTGGGCACTATAACTCATCTCCTTAAAGCTGTTTTTCAGAAATACAGCCAAGACCAACTTGAAATAGGTTAAAAACAATTCAGAGTAGTTTAGGTCCACTGACATTCACATTGGGAGAAAGGAATGAAGTTGCTTGGAAATAACATTTTCCCCTTAGCCTAAACCCCACCTGCTGATGACAGGAAGTTGGTGCAACTCATTGGGCACACAAGCGCACTGCATTAGAAATTGACTGTCCCTTTAAACCAAGGCAAATGAAACTTCAGCCAATCCCCAGCAGATTCACATCCCAGTTCCTGGAATTTATAGGAATATGTATAGCTCCCTTTCTTAAACTCACTGGCAGCGAGTCCTGTCCGACTCATAGCAACCCCTCCATGGGTTTCCCAGGTGGTATCACCACGGAAGTAGACTGACCCCCAACCCAGCTCAGGGCGTCAGACTTGCGTAAGGCTCCTGTCTCCTTAGGAGCTCTGGTAGCATAGTGCCTAAGGCACTTGACTCCTCACCAGAAGGCGGTTCAAACCCACCAGCCACTCCTCGGAAGGAAGGTTGGACAATCCTACTTCCGTAGTGATACTGCCTCGGAAACCCAAGGAGGGGTCGCTATGAGTCGGGGCCGACTCTACGGCAAACAACAACAACAACCTGTCTCCTTACCATGTGCATGGTAATAAATTATCTTTCTCCCTTAAGGAGTTCTGGTGGTGTAGTGCTTAAGGCATTTGACTGCAAACCAGAAGGCTGGTGATTCAAACCCACCAGCCACTCCTCAGAAGGACGATTGGGCAATCTATTTCCGTAGTCATACTGCCTTAGAAACCCAAGGAGGGGTCGCTATGAGTCGAATCAGACTCTGCAGCAGTGGGTTTTATTTTTTTATTTTTTTCTCAAGTACTTGAGGTTTGTGTGAACTGAATCAGCTTGATTATGCACAGAGCAGGGACTCTAGTCCGTCTTCAAATATCGAACTTCAAGATCTATTTCTTATAAAATGAAGATGATAATGTCTGCAGTAGAAAGTTTCTTATATAATTGGAGCCAGTAGTTGATTAATCAAAACAATCTTTAAATCAGGGAAACATAGGAAAAAAAAAAAAACAACATAAGCAATTTATTTTAATATATATAAATATATATTTATTTGTAATGGATATAAATGTATACTCACCAATTATTTATGTAGAGTCAAATCCTTTACTTTGAACAGAGGTCAACCAATTGCAATGTCTGATAGACTTTATTGCAAGTAACACATCATAGGACATCATTTAAAATTTTGGTTTCCTTGAAGTACAGTCAAAACTTCTAGAAACTTATAAAATCACAGTGCAAAACTCGTTTAGACATTTATGTTTCACAATCCTTTATAATTATATCCCAACACCAAATTCTTGGTAATGCTTTTAGAAACCTGACTTTATCAATTCTTTCCAGAGCATGCAACTTAGTTTACATTTAAAAAAAAAAAAAAAAAACTTAATTTTCTTACTCTTATGCTATCATTTGAAACAGTATTTAAATTGTAAGAATAACTGACATATTAAATACAGGAACAAATGCAATTAACTCTGGGTAAATCTAAATCTACAGCTGAAATGGTGGGATCAGATGCTCATGGATAGACTACAGAGTAACTTACTGACTTTAATATAATTAACCACATTAGGAGATTAATAGGAGGAAATCCAAAGCTTTATATAACAGTGACAGAGGGTGGTTTTTTTTTCATTTAGGGAAAAAAAAAAAATCAATTTTAGTCCTGAGCTCAAAATAATCTCAGTAAAACTTTATTTTTGCTAAGCTGTCAAACGGCTATGTGGTAGGGCAAACAAATTTCAACTTCTATTTATGACTAAAATTCACAGAAACAACAATGAGTAAGTCCACAAAACTGAGGAAGTTAATCCACCAATGAAGCTACTGATTCAATAACACATGGCAGATTTGTGTGTTTACCCCAAGGTAATTGCTGATATATAATACAATAAATAACCTTAGGCTTTATATACCTTATATTTTCATAAGCTTTGTAAATTAGTCCAACTAAATATTTTTCAACTCCACATATATTTTCACCACCATCGTAGCAGTTTCCACTTTAGATTCTACTGATTGACTGATTTCTTAAATTCTTTGAAAATATTCTCATCTGTAGTTGCTCCATGCAGACTTTTGATAAAAGCTAATTCTTCAGTCACTCAAACTGTGCACTGATTCTTTGATTAAACAATAACTAAACAGTATCAGTAACATCTGTCAACACATCAAGAGCAAAAAAAAAAAAAAAAAATCACTAGCAATCATTTCCTTTCTATTTTAATTAGCTATTAATGTTATTCCAAATGTACTGTTTTTTGAGTAATAGTTCTCCCCAGAAGGCCTATCTTAAGCAAGTATATTTTCTATGGATACATTTCTTCACCTGCTACAATAAAATGAAATTTAATTAACTCACATTGGTAAGCAACATTGAGTCCAAACATTAATAATAGGCATCTTACTTTGATTTCAAGGTTTATCTTATCTATGAAACCAAATATTAACTATAAAGAGCCTGACACAAACTATAAAAGTCTGCCAGAAACTGCTTCACACCAATGTAAATTTGTTTTATCCTGCTAGAAAAGGATAGTTCTCAAACCACTACCTTCTAATTTAAATCTAAAGCCTCTTGGCTGCAGGTGGGTAAAGGACCAAATTATTAGCAGCCAGGCCAGAAGTAAACTGGTGTCAATCCATTTTAGTAAAGAGGGAGGGCAGGTTTCAACTAATCATGTTAAGATTAACCAGTGGTTGATCATCTATATTTTTCCCTCCTTTTCTCTTTATGACCCCCATGACTTCCCTAAATGGATAAAAAATAACTGCTTAGAATAAACCTTATGTTCAATCTGGTAAGTTTTGATTTTAAAGTAATTTATTAAAAATACAGCAGTTGTGGGAAAAGATATATCAAGCAAATGGCAACTAAAAAAAGAGCAGGAGTGGCAATATTAATTTCTGATCAAACTGACTTTAAGACAAAAACCACCATACGAGACAAGGAAGGACATTATATAATGATTAAGGGATCAATTGAACATGAAGGTATAACCATAATAAATATCTATGGATCCAATGAAAGAGCCCAAAAATACATAAATTAGATTTTAAAAGAGTCGAAAAGCCAAATAGATTTGTGTGCCAACTTGGCTGGGCCTGGTTGAGTGGCTGGGCAGCTGGTGGTAGTTATTCCCCATGATGAGACTGGCAATCAACTCCATGGTGAGATCTACCACAAGCAGCTGAGTAGATGCCTTTGGGATGTAGTCTGCTTCCTGTATATAAGGAGAAGCTTTGGGAATGGTCTCTAGCATATGGCACGCTTGGACCCTGCATGTAGCCATGTGCTTGCTCAGCAGCCTGCTATGCTCTGCCAACCTTGGGACTTAAAATGGACTTAATTAAGTTAATGACCTGCCATGTGGTTTGGTAATATCAGGACTGTGCCTTTTTACTGGTCAACTTTGGGGGCTTCTCAGGCTCAACAGTCAGCAGCTGTCTGAGTGAAGAAATACCTCTAGCTCCAGTGGGCCAGGAGCAGGAGGCAAAGCTGGACCCCAAGGTTGAAGAGCTTTCACCAAGCCCCTAGAGCCTGGCACCTTGAACTTGGACTTAAAGCCTCCAAATTGTAAGAAGAGACTCCTGTTTGTTAAGGCCATCCCATTTGTAGTATATATTCATGTCAGAGTGGCACTAGGTAACCAGAACAGTGGGAGATTCTAATACACCACTTTTAATGAAAGATAGAACAACTGGAAAGAAACTCAACAAAGATGCAGAAGAGGTAAACAATACAATCCACCACTTGACCTTATAGACATCTACAGAGCATTTCACCCAACAACAGCCCAATATACATTCTTTTCCAGTGCACACAGAACATGTCCCATGATAGACCATGTTAGACCATAAAGAAAGCGTTAATAAATTTAAAACCATTGAAATACTGCAGAGCATCTTCTCAGATCATGTTGTTATTGTTGTTTTGCCATCAAGTTGGGCCTAACTCATAGCGACCCCTCCTTGGGTTTCCAAGGCAATATCACTATAGAAGTAAATTATCCAACCTTCCTTCCAAGGAGTGGCTGGTGGGTTTGAACCACCAGCCTTCTGATTAGCAGTCAAGTGCCTTAGGAACTATGCTTCCAGAGCTTCCTCTCAAATCATAATGCTATCAAATTAGAAATCAATAATAGGAAGATCAACGAAAAAAGAATAAGCACATGGAAACTGAACAACACCC
>NW_006921588.1:35935475-35937603 GCF_000298275.1 Orycteropus afer afer
ATAGATCCACTGACCTAAGGTGAGCTGATCTTTGACAAAGGACTGAAATCCATTAAATGGGGAAGAGAATGTTTGTTTAATAAATGGTGTTGGCAAAACTGGATATCCATTTGCAGAAAATGAAACAAGATCTGTACCTCACACCATACACAAAAACTAACTCCAGATGGATCAAAAACTTAAATGTGAAACCTAAGACTATAGAATATCTCAAGGAAAAACTAGGGGCACATTTAGGGGCCCCAATATATAGCATAAATAGACTATCAAGCATAACCCAAAATATACAAACAGCAGAAGATAAACTAGATGAATGGGACCTTCTCAAAATAATCCAATTAAAAAATGGGCAGAAGACATGACACTTTACCAAGGAGGATATTCAGGCGGTCAACAAACATATGAAGAAATGCTCACAATCATTAGCCATTTGTTGTTGTTGTTATGTGCTGTCGAGTTGGCCCCACTCATAGCGACCCCTCCTTGGGTTTCCGAGGCGGTATCACTACGGAAGTAGATTGTCCAACCTTCCTTCTGAGGAGTGGCTATTGGGTTTGAACTTCCAGCTTTCTGGTTAGCAGTCAAGTTCCTTAGGCACTATGCTACCAGAACTCCTTCATTAGCCATTAGAAAGAGGCAAATCAAAGCCACAATGAGATACCATCTTGCTCCAGCACTAGTAGCAAAGTTCAACAAGACACAAAATAACAAATGCTGACAAAGATGTGGAGAGATTAGAACTCTCATACCCTGCTGGTGGGACTGTAAAATGGTACAACCACTGTGGAAAGCAGTATGGTGAGTCCTTCAAAGGTTGGAATTAGAAATACCATTTGACCCACACATTCCATTACTAGGTATATATCCTGAAGAAGTGAGAGCCATGACAAGAACAGACTTTTGCACACCCATGTTCATCGCAGCACTATTTACAATAGCCAAAAGATGGAAACAATCTAGGTGTCCATCAACTGAGGAATGGATAACCAAACTTTGGTACATACACACAATGGAATACTGTTGTTGTTATGTGCCGTTGAGTCGGACCCGACTCCTAGCGACCCCTCCTTGGGTTTCTGAGGCGGTATCACTATGGAAGTAGATTGTCCAACCTTCCTTCCGAGGAGTGGCTGGTGGGTTTGAACCACCTGCCTTCTGGTTAGCAGTCAAGTGCCTTAGGCACTACACTACCAGAGCTCCTAATGGAATACTATGCAACCCTAAAGAATAACCTAGAATCTGCAAAACACCACATAACGTGGATGAACTTGGAGGACATTGTGCTGAGTGAAATAAGTCAATCACAGAAGGACAAATATTATATTAGTCCGTTATTGTAAAAGTCAAGGAAAGGTCTATCTATGGAAGGAAATGTTCTTTGTTGGTTACCAGAGGTGGGAGGGGAGGGAAGGGACACTGTTAGATAGGTAGAGATAAGTATTGATTTGGGTGAAGAGAAGGGCAATGTACCAAATGTGAGTGATCATCATGGTGGCATTGAAGAAGAGGAAGACAGAGAGAGGTACATTGGAGGTGCAGACAACAAAGATGAACCCTTTTGCACATACTGTACTGTGTTGTCAATGAAGGCAAACATGGGTATATGGGTGGATAGATGGGTGGACTGTCTGAACTATTAGGTATGTCTATGAAGTGGGGCGTGTACCCAAGAACATGTATAGGGTTGGCAGACAATGGTCCTATAAGTGTGTTTGTATGATCAAAATTCCCAGGTATATAGTAGAGCTGACAAGGTTATAGTCACTTCTTGGTCACAGTCAGCTACCAAGAGGGATCAAGTAGTTGAACCCGTGGGCTCAGGACCATAGTTGCAGGGGACATCAAGCTCAATTGGCATAACATACTACACAAAACATTGTTCCACTTCATATTTTGGTGAGTAGTGACTGGGATCTTAAAAGCTTACAAACAGTCACCTAGATGCAACGATGGGTCTTTCCTTGTCCAGAGCAAAGAAGAATGAAGAAAACCAAAGATTCATGGAAAAAATTAGTCCTAGTGACTGGTACACCATGTGATCTGCAGCCTATATGACTATGAGACCAGAAGAACTAGATGGTGCCCAGCTACCACTGTCAACCACTTGGAGGGGGATTTATGGAGGAGA
>NW_006921588.1:35938105-35940262 GCF_000298275.1 Orycteropus afer afer
AAAAAAAAAAAAAAAGAAGAAAAGAAAGAAAGTACAGGACAGGGCCAGGTGGGGGCCAGCCCTGCCTCCAGAGTGGGAAGGAACACAGCACTGTTTTCTTTGGTTGAGCAGCAGATGGAACAAAACTGTTTTGCGTTTAGCAGCCAAGCTGCACCAGCAGCACAAACTGTACCTTTACAAGCTGGAATCCCTGCAGCATAAGGGGGACCCGCCCAGTGCTGCCCTCACCTGACCCTGGGTCACCCAGTGAGGGCCATGGATGGGTTCAGGTATCATCCAGGACCCTGAACTTGTGGCCCAGCAGCAAAGGCGAGGAGAGATGGACCTAATCTTGGCCACAAGGAATCCTCAGGGTGAGAAGACCGAGCGTGATTCTAAGGAAGAGAGCGAAACTCTGCTGGCACAGGTAAGTAATCCTGGCCTGCCAAAGAGGCTCGACGCTTATACCTTTCCTCCTTTATCTCTCATGTTCACCTTGTAAGATGGGCATAATGCTTACCCCCATGTCACAGGGAAATGAGGCAGAGGGGTTCAGTAACTGGCCCATGATCCCCCAAAACAGCAAATAGCAGAGCCAAAACAGCCTGTGATCCTAACCCTGACCCCAGACTTCTCTCAGGGGCTCCAGAATTATATTTTTAATTTCTGTTAAAATGCATATAATCCTATTTATTCATTTATATTAACTCCTAGTATTATCTTGAGAGAGGCGTAATAGATTATTATAAATTTGAATGCTTTTTGTCTATGTTTTAAATTTTCTACAGTAAGCATGTTTTAAGGAGTGCTGCTAGTGTAGTGGGTAAATCATTTGGCTGCTAACCAGAAGGTTAGCAGTTCAAACTCACCACCTGCTTCAAGGGAGGAAGATGAGGCAATCTACTTCCATAAAGATTTATAGCCTTGCCTGGGACCATGGTCTCAGGTGACATCAAGCTCAATTGACATAACATACTACACAGAAAACACTGTTCCACATCCTACTTTGGTGAGCAGCAGCTAGAGTATTACAAGATTGCAAGCAACCATTTAGGTAAAATGGTGGGTCTCTCCTCATCCTGAGCAAAGAAGAATGAAGAAACAAAAGACACATGGAAACAATTAGTCCAAGGGACTGGTAGACCATGCAAGCCTCAGCCTATATGACTATGAGACCAGAAGAACTAGGTAGTGCCTGGCTACCACTGTCAACCACTTGGATGGGGATCTGTGTAGGAGATCTGGACAGAGTGGGAGAAAATGTGGAATAAAACTCAAAATCATTAAAAAAAAGACCAAGTTTGCTGGTCTGATAGGGCCTGGTGAGACCCCTGAGACTATGACCCCTAGCTACTCTTCAGGTCTGGAATTGAACTCACTCCTGTGGCTTCCAGCCAAACAACAGACAGGGATATGGGGTGAATATTTACATAACATAGATACATTCCTTGGAGTGATCATTTGTGGTAGACAGAAGAGCAGTGTTGGCACAGGGAGACAGGTGGGGGGGTGGGGGAGTACATGGGAGGAAAGTACACAGGGAAGAGGTGACTATGGGGAGAAGAGAGCTGTTACATTGTGGGAAATTGCAGTCAATGTCATGAAACGAAATGTGTATGAACTGCTGTACGGAAAATGAATTTGCTCTGTAAATTTTCACCCAAATCACAATATTTTTTTTTTTTAATATAAAAAGAAAAATACAGCAGTTGTTCTTGCCTGGCTACTCAGTCAATCGTCAAATTGCTTTGATTGCAATTTTATTGTCAATTTTGTATGTGAATGATAAATTCTGTTGTGATGAGTTACTCCATTTTAGAATAAAATATTTAACTTTTCCAACTGTAGATTTTCTTTGAGTTGCAACTATTGTGATAAGTGCTTAGTATTGTAATGTTAATTTATATTATATTCTTTTATAAAAACTGTATTGTCATTGCCTAATAAACATAATGGTTTGTCATCTAGTTCTATAATAAAAGAACTCACACCTCTTTCTTCCTTAAAAAGCATGCCATTGAATAGACACTTCACCAAGGAGGATATTCAAGCGGCCAACAAACATATGAAGAAATGCTCACAATCATTAGCTATTAGAGAGATGCAAATCAAAACAACAATGAGATACCATCTTGCTCCAGCACTAGTAGCAAAGTTCAACAAGACAGAAAGTAACAA
>NW_006921588.1:35941842-35968308 GCF_000298275.1 Orycteropus afer afer
TTGGTCAATGACATGAGACAAAGTATATGTGAACTGCTGTATGAAAAGTGAATTTACTCTGTAAATCTTCACCCAAATCCTAATAAAAATAAATAAATAAATAAAAAGCATGCCATTTGATTTTTCTTATTTTGACACAATGGACATGCACTGAGAATAAAAATAAATAAAATCACAGAATATTGCAATACATATATTGCTCAAATGCTGTCAAGTTATAACTGCATCATTCCAATTAATAATGTGCCAAATAGCTGTGCAGATTGATTAGAGCATGATACACTATTTCTGTCACAACTACTCAGCTCGGCCATTGTAGCAAGAAAGCAGTCATAGCAATTCACAAATAAATATGTATGGCTGTGTTCTGATAAAATTTTAGGTATGGACATTGAAATTTGAATTTTTATAATTTTCATGTATCACAAAATGTTTTTCTTTTTAACATTAACAGATTATTATTTTCAACCATTTAAGAATGTAAGCACCATTCTTAACCCATGAGCAGTACAGACACAGGTGGCAGGTTGGATCTGACATACAGTTTGCCAACTTCTAATTTGTTGTATTATTAGGTGCTGTCGGGTTGGCTCTGACTCATAGTTACTCTAAGTACAACAGAATGAAACACTGCCTGGTCCAACTTCTAATATAACGTATCAATTCCTGTCAAGGACCATGAAGGGTCTGAGATTATACACTATTTTCGAGTTAATAAATTTGTAAAAGACATGAGACTCTTGACTCAAAGACAAAGAACGAATGATTATTCACATCACATTGAATGTGTTGAGGAAAAAGAATGAATTTCAAAGATGAACAGTAGAAAGACTCTTGGTAAAATAACATGACAAGATGGGAGTTTCCTATCCTTCCTGAGAGGTCAAGTTAGACACGTCTACTTTGGGTCTTCTGCAGAGTTCTAAGAACTGCTGACTCCTTCACTTCCACCTCAAACTAAGAAAACAAACACATAAATTTTAAGCTTTGTGAGCACTGATTAATCTCGAGAGTCAAACTTAGCAATATTCAGTTTTATTCAAAGTGAATTAAACATCATATACTAATTAGTAACTCATTCATCCATTGAGCAAATACCGACTGATCACCTTCAATCTGCCAGGCCTTGTTCCTGGCATTGCAGACACAGACAGAAAAATCCCTTGCCTATTGGAGTTCACATTAGAGTGGGGGACAAGAATAATGACACACAAATGATTATAAATATCAGAGTAATATTATATTTTTCCATATAATATGAACCATGCATATATTATGTGTGCTAGATTATATGTCTTATTACATGTTCTACTACCTATGGTATATAGTACACCCTCTCCTCACTTATCAACTATCTTGTTATCTGACATTTTGCGTTTATGACAATAGTAAAATTTCTACTATACAACTATTTTGCACATTGATGATGTACGTCTGGGAGTAATGAATACCAAAATGTGAGGTAAGTAACAAGTAGTAATGAAAGCGATACTGGCTATGATGGTTAAGGTTATGTGCCAATTTGTGTGGACCATAATTCTCAGTGGTTTGGCAGTTATGTAATAATGTAATTTGGTAGTTTTGTAATGCTCTTTCATATTTCATTTCATGATCTGATATAGTCATCTTGCATTTTTGCATAATGGCCATTTTTGCATAATGACCTGGTCTTTAGAACCAAACCATCTTGGTAGGTGCAGAGAGAATGTATTTTATTTTATAATATATAGCATCTGCTCTGTGGTAGTTCAGTTTGTGTGTCAGCTTGGCTGGGCCTGGTTGAGTGGCTGGGCAGCTGGATGTAGAATTCTCCATGATGAGACTGGTAATCAACTCCATGATGGAATCTACTGGGAGCAGCTGAGTAGCTGCCTTAGGGAATGTGGTCTGCTTCCTGTATATAAGCAGAAACCTTGGGGAATGGTCTCTAGTTTATGGCATGTTTGGATGCTGCATGTGGCTGTGTCATTGTTCAGCAGCCTGCCATGCTCTGCCAACCTGGGGACTTACAGTGGTCTTGAATTAATGGCCTGCTCTGTGGTTTGGTAACATCAGGACTGTGCCATTTTATTTGTTGACCTTGGGCTTGTTAGCCTCAGTAGGCATTAGCTGCCTGAGTGAAGAGATGTCTCTAGCTCAGTGGGCTGGGAGCAAGAGGCAGAGCTGAAGCCCAAGGTCGAGGGGCTTTCCACCCAGCCCCTAGAGCCTGGCACTTTGAACTTGGACTTAAAGCCTCCAAATGTAAGAATAAACTCCTGTTTGTTAAGGCCATCCCATTTGTGGTATATTCTTGTCCGAGTGGCACTAGGTAACCAGAACAGAATTTGGTACTGAGAGAGTGGGGTGCTGCTCTGACAGATAACTAAAATGTGGAAACAGGAGTGGAGTGCATCCTTGACCCAAGACCCTAGCAGAGACACCCCGTCATATGGCATGAGAAATGGCAGGAGCAGAGCCAAGAGACTGGCAGAGAGATGCCGGCAGAGAGACCAGCTTGAAAGACAGCAGTAGCAGAGCCCAGAGACCAGCATTAAACAGCAACAGGGTTACCAGCACACAGTGAAGAAAGCTGGGTGCCATTGGGTAGGTGGCTTCCCGGCAGAGTGGGTTGCCTTTGGGAATTAATTGGTGAAGAGACCAGCACGAAATGGAGTAGCAGGTTGGCCAGCCCACGGAGCAAGAAAGCCAAGTGCTTTTTGAGCAGAAGTTTTCCAGCGGAGTGGGTTGCCTTTAGCATTAATTGGCAGAAGCATATATAAGCAGAAGCCTTGGGGAGTGGTCTCTAGCTTATGGCACGCTAGGACCCTGCATGTAGCTGTGTCATTGTTCAGCAGCCTGCCATGCTCTGTTGATCTGGGGACTTACAATGCACTTGAACTAATGGCCTGCCGTGTGGTTTGGTAACATCAGGACGGTGCCATTTTATTTGTTGACTTGGCTTGTTAGCCTCAGCAGTCACTAGCTGCCTGAGTGAAGAGATGCCTCTAGCTTCAGTGGGCCGGGAGCAAGAGGCAGAGCTGAAGCCCAAGGTCGAGGGGCTTTCATCCAGCCCTTAGAGCCTGGCACTTTGAACTTGGACTTAAAGCCTCCAAATTATAAGAGAATAAACTCCTGTTTGTTAAGGCCATCCCATTTGTGGTATGTTCTTGTCAGAGTGACACTAGGTAACCAGAACATGCTCTATGCCCAAAAGTTTCATAATTTTTTATCATAATTTAAAAATGGTGACCTGAGGGGTTTATTTTCTTTTACTTCAAGTTTTTGTAACTCTATAATTATTCCCTCTAGTCATTTACTCCAATAATTTATAAGTTTCCCAAAGAAATACTCAGCAGTGAACTAACATTTAATTCTTTACTGTTAACTCCTACAAATGACTAATTTTTAAATACAAGATTCAATGTCATTTGGCATTGACATTTCTAGAGAAAAACTTTATTGGGCTAAGATTAAAATTTATAGTTAAAAAGTTAGACTTCCGGTTGAAGCTAGTTAGGTCAATTTTGCTGAATGCTCTTCTTGTTAGAAATTAAGAACTAATTTTGTAAGAAAATTTTATGGATAAGAAATTGGTATCAAAACTCCAGAGAAAATATCTTGAAAAAAATTTATAATACTAATCCTGTATCTCTCACAACTATATATATCTCACAAATACAAAACTTTCAAAATATATCATATTTTTAAACATATCTTTAAATACATCTATCTATCTATATATATATATCTTTAAATATATTCATATATTTAAATGTATTTTTATATATTTTTAAATATATCCATATTTTTAAATATATCTCACAAACATAAAACTTTCAAGCACCAAAATTTAATTTTGTAAGGTGCTCTTGTGTAGTGATTAAGGCATTTGACTGCTAACCAAAAGGTCTGTAGCTCAAACCTACCACTTGCTCCATGGAAGAGTCCACTTCTGTAAAGATTTGACAGCTTTGGGAATCTGATGGGGTCACTGTGATTCAGAATCGACTTGGTGGCAGTGAGATAAGGAAATAGTAATAACGGAAATCTCTTGGAAGCTCCCAAAACAGCTTGGCTAGTCTTGGTTGATATATTGGTTCTAACTGATGTCCTCAATCAAATCAGTTCTGATAAGGTTTTTATAACATTGGACTGGAAGAAAACCAAAATGAGTAAAGAATTCCCCTATGCTTCATTGTGCTGCCTATTTCCATTTATCTGGTCATCTTATCCTAACTTCCTCATTTTTACCCTAAATTCAGAACAAATGTTGATAACTTGTTTAGAGTCACCTACTTTGGCCCTGGCATTTGCAACTAAAAGAAAAAAAGATAGGCTTATCTCTTTAAAAACAAAAAAATCACACATGTTCATTTATTTTAAAGACAAATGAGTCTGCCTCACTCTCTCCTCAGCCAGAATACCACTTAGTGAACGACTATTGGCACTGAGGTTTCTGGGAGAAAGCCAGGGAAAACAAGAGAAGCTACACTGGCTCCTTGATACCAAGCCACAGCTTTTATAAAAAAGTTGAAGACTACAAGCAAGAAGTGAATTTGAAAGCAAGCACAGGTAAAATTTTTCTTTTGAAAAAAGTTAAATTTTTTTTAATTCTCATGCCTAGAACTAAACCAAAACAAACAAAACACTTACTAATAATGCAACTGCAAATGTAGATAATGTATTTATATTTTCCAAGCCTCAGTTTCCTCATATGTAAAATAGTGATTAAAAAAATCCTTATTTTTTTAACTTAAGAAAAATCTATGTGTGTATACATCACCTAGCACCTTGACTGACTCTCAGCAGTTCTAAAGGACATAAGCATATGGTCAGCTGTTATTAGTTTTCTTTGAGTTGATTCATACTCATGCTGACCCCATATTTTACAGAGCAGAGCTTCTCCACAGAGTTTTCTTGGTTGTAATCTTAACTTTAAAATACAGCAACTTGTTATATGTGTTCTGAAGTATCCCTCAAAAATTCAGTCATAAATTCAACAAAATAATATTGCATATCTCGTGTGTCCTGGGAAATAATAATGGTACTATACTGTATTTGCATTTTGTACCATGAGAACACGGTGGAGAGGAACCTCCATCTAGCAAAGGTAAGTAAGGTAGAGCTAAGTTTGTAAAGCTGAATGGAAGTTATTTTTAAACATGTTGAGTTTAAGGCACTATGGGTCAAAGTAAAGAAGCCCTGAAGGCAATTGGATATAAATTCCAAAGATCAGGGTTAGACATACATATCCAGTCTGCTTCCTATGGGGTGAGTGAACCCTAACAATAGACAAAGTTAACCAGTAAGAGAGTGTGTATAAGGGGAAACATGGAACAGGAAGTTTTAAGGAGAGTGAGTGGAGAGTATTGGGAGAGAAAGTAATTAGCATTACAAATTGTCTAACAATTGTTAAAGTGTCTATCATTTAGCACCAACATTTTTTGGTGGAATGATAGAGACAAAAGCCATATTGCATAGAAAGTATGTTAAGGCTTAATGAGATCATTATCCACCTCCCACAGAATCTACTTTTTTCAGCAGATAGAAGAATAGAAATTATAAGAAATTAAAAGAGTCCATTCACTATCCTCTTTTATGAAGTATCTGTTTGCATTTTCACTCATTTTTAAATTGGGTTTTCAGGACATAGTGGAAGTGTCAGAGTAAGGATTTCTGAAAATCTGCTGCTCCATAAAAGGATGGAAACACTAGTAAAAATTATCAAAACTAATTTTTTTCAGGACTTGTGTTGTTTGGGGCTGCTGAGTCAATTCTGACACATAATGACAGAGTAGAATATATGACAGAGTAGAACACCCCCATATGGTTTCCTAGGTTGTGGTACAGTGGTTAAGCATTGGGCTGTTAACCAAAAGGTCAGTAGTTCAAACCCACCAGCTGCTCAGTGAGAGAAAGGTGAGGAACTTTGCTTCCATGAAGATTTACAGTCTTGCAAACTCTATGGGACAATTCTACCCTGACCTAAAGGGTGGCCATGAGTCAGAATCAACTCAATGAAGTTGGGGTTGGTTTGGGTTTAATCTTTACAGAAGCAGACTACCACATCTTTTCTCCAATGAATCAACTAGTGAGTTAGAACTACTGACCTCTCAGATAGCAGCTGAACCCTTAACCATTGTGCCAAATGGACCTAGTATTTACCCTTTTCCTCAAAAACAAAAATTCAGTGCATTCTCATTTCCTTCCCTTATGTACACATTCAATTCATCAACAAATATTCAAGGTTCAATCTATAAAACATATCCCAAATCTACCCATTTTTTTAAATCTCCTTTGTTGTCACCCTAATCCAAATCAATATTATCTTTTGCCTGGACTGTTAGTAGTAGCCACTTAACTGTTCCTTTTGCCTCCGTATTTGATTGCCTACAATCTACTCTCCACATAGCAACCAGAGTGACTCTTTTAACTCTAATTTAGATTAAGTCATCCCTCCATTACCCTAATTCCTCTTAAGGTTTTTCAAGACTACCTATTGCATTTAGCATGAAAAGCAGATTTCTTAGCCTTCTAAATGGCCCTACATGATCTGGCTTCTGCTTAACTCTACTGCCTCATGTCAATCTACTCTCTTAAATGCAGGATGCATTGGCTCCACTGATCTTCTTTTGATTCCTCAACCTAAAAAGTCCTCTTCTGCCTCACAATCTTTGCTCTTGATCTTCTCTGCCTAAAATGAGGGTCTCCAGATTCAACATATAGCTGCACAGTTTTGGGTTTCAGCTCAAATGTTTCCTCCTTAAATAGCCAGCTCATCCTACTTAAAGCTATCCTACTACTCTAGTCACGTTATCCCATTAAATGCTTTTATTTTTATTTCAGCACTTACTGCTTCCTAAAATTATGATGCTTTTATCTATTTGTTTACTTCTCTCTGAAATGATTAATGTAACTCCATAAGGTAGGGCCTAGTCTGCTTTAGCTATCTACATCCCTAAGATGCCTGACATCCAATAGATGCTCAGTAAACATTAGCTGAGGAGCCCCGATAGTGCAATGGTTAAACACTTGGCTGCAAACTGGAAGATCAGTGGTTCAAATCCACCAACTGCTCTGTGGAAGAAAAGACTTGGCAATCTACCCCTATAAAGATTTCAGCCTCAGCCACACGGGGCCATTCTACTCTGTCCCATAGTGTTGTTGTGAATCGGAATCTACTCCATCCCAAAGAGTTGCTGTGATTCAGACTGCCCACAACAACACAAACATTAGCTAAATGGATCATTTCAGAGCACTACACCCTACTAATTTGACTTGAAAATGAAAATCTCTGATAGACTAATCTTAGGAGTAGTCAGTGTCTGATCATAGTTTACTGTTGCCTTTTGTTCAGGTCTGTGAATATGAGGTGGAGTAGTGATATATAGGTAACAGAGGGATTTCAGGGAAGAGCCTTCTTACATCCTTTCTATTCATGTGATTTATTTGGACCAGGATTTGCTATGTTTGTTTGCCCATGAGAGAAAAACAAACTGCCTCCTAAATCAGGCCACCAGGAAATAAATAACCACAAAAGGGATGCCTACCAGTGGTATGCTGGTAAATATTTAACAATCAGCTCTCCTGGAGGAAAAAAAATCTAATTTACATGTATCTTTTGTTAATCTCTGTGGTGTAAATATTCCTCCCAGGGCCAATTTCTAACAATATGAAGTCAATGAGCACAGAACTGGGAAGAGAAGTGCACTATCGTCTCTCTCCAGTAACATTCCTGATGCCTACCACGTGCCAAGAACAGTGTTAAATATTTTATTATTTATTATCTCCTATTCTTAAAGCAAGAAGCCCGGATGGCATAAAGGTTAAACATTTGGCTGCTAATCAAAAAGTTGGTAGTTCAAACTCATCAGCCACTCTGCAGAATTAAAGACCTGGCAATTTGCTCCCATAATAATTACAGCATAGGATACTGTATAGAGGAAGTAAAATATTTTTCTAAACCTTTGATTAAAAGTAAAATGCCAGAATTAAATCCAGGTTAAGCTGTTCTCAGCAAAATTAAATCAGAATTCTCATAGATGCCTGTCCTTGGACCCCTTTACTGGTTAAAATCCCATAAATAACTACGGGAATATTTTCTCTGTGGTCAAGCCAGGATGTGGAAGGAATATACTCCAAGAAAGGGTGTTTTGACACAGACACATTAGTGTAAAATGGCCTTTTTCATGATAAAGATATAGAAACAAAGTCTAAAGAAGAAATCTTGGGCAGCCAACTTGTTACCTAAGTTTCCCAGGCAACCAAGAAGGTTTCACTTGAACAAATAGTTTCTAGAAAAGAAGCCTTACTCTTAATTCTTATCACAAGCTCCAGCCCAAGAAATGCTTTACATCAATTTGAAAACCAAAACCCAAACTCACTGCTGTCAGGTCGGATCCAACTCATAGTGACCCCTCCTTGGGTTCCCGAAGAGTAGCTGGTGGGTTTGAACCACCAGCCTTCTGGTTAGCAGTCAAATGCCTTAGGCACTATACCACCAGAGCTCCTTACATCAACCAAAACATTTTTTATAATCTGTTCCAGGAAGTGTACACTGTAAGCATCCTGTGACTATGACTGTAAATCTTTATAACTCAGCTAAGCATATCTAACTTTTTGTATCCAATGGAAGCCTTTTGCCATTTCTTTAACCCTCCCCTTTGTGATCTCAAAGGAGCTCTTGTGGTGCAGTGGCTAAGGCATTCATTCAGCTGCTAACCAAAAGATCGGAGGTTCAAACCCACCATCCCCACTGCAAGAGAAAGACAAGGCAGTCTGTAAAGATTTATGGCCTTGGATACTCTATGCAGCAGCAGCAGTTCTACTCTGTCCTATAGGCTTTTTATGAGTTGTTTTTTTTTTTTTTTTGGTTTTGTGACTTTATTCAAAACTAACCATTCAATGACTTTATTGTAATCTCTTTGTTTCTTGCCCTCTATCTGTCCCTGCATGGGACCCTGTCACCAAAATCACCATTTTTTCACTTATTTGTGCTGATAATTTCCCATTCAAATGTCTCTCTAATGCTGAATAAATCCTCTGAATTTTCATTCAAGGTCTGAGTGTTTGTTTTTAATTTTTTTCCCCATGCCAGGCAGTTCTACTCTGTCATATAGGGTTAACTTTGGGTTGGAATCAACTCAATGGCACACAACAACATCCTCAGAACAACCCTACAAATGGACATTTTTAGTCACATATTGGAGATGAGGAAATAAATTCAGGTAACTTCCTCAAGGCATGTGTCTTGAAAGTTTTGAAATCACAATTCAAATCCAGATTTCCCTGACTCCAAAGACTGCATCATTCCATGTGTTTAGGAATTGTACTAAAAAAAAAATCCACAAACAACAATGACAAGAGTTGTGTTAAGTGTTGTGCTGTTTCTTAAGACATAGTGTAAGGGAATAGAATTAAAGCATAGTAACCTTGACAAAGCTAAAGGACCAAATAGGCTTAAGTTTTTACTTAATCTTTGTAGGCCTAAATTTCAGTTATTGCTTAAGTTTCAGTTTAATGTAACAGACCCAATTTACTGGAAATCACTGTTGTGTAGAAACCAATCAGAAAAGCCAGGGCCTGGAAAGTCCCGAAGAGGGACCCATCCCTTGACAGGAAACTGGAAAGTCCCGAGCTTGCACCTATCAGTCGCCGCCAAATAGCAGAACTTGTCCCCTGCACCAATCATTGATGTTCAGCCCCACCTTGTGTAACTGCCCCTTGAAAATCCTATAAATATATAGAACAAAAGGAGCGGGGGTCTTTTGCCCAAGCCGTTGCATCGGTGTAAGCAGAGACCCCAGCTCGAGCTTGGAAATAAACTTTTCCTTTGCTTTTGCATTGTCGAGTCAGTGTCACGTTCCTCGCCCCGACACTCCTTTCCAAATTCGGGTCCAACAATAGCTATTTTCTGAACATTCTGGATGTCTCACCAATGATGTCAATTTTATTTCTGTCATTGTCTGTATAGATTATATGATTAGATGGATTGAGAATCCTAGAAGATTAATCAGAGTTCAGTGCACCTACAAAATCTTCAGATTTCTCTCTCCGCTCCATTTTTTTGCTTTCTTTGCCAATTTCTCTCCCCACCCCCAACACATACACCCACCTACAAACATCAACATCCTTCACCTCAAAGGAAGCAGTCCTTGAAAGAAAAAGTAACTCAGTATCGAACAGAATGTGTCTACTTGTTTAGCAATTCTGGTGAAAATGAAAGCTGGATTAGTTTCCAGAATGAAATAGTCAGTGAAATAGTGAATAAATTCTATCCTTTTGGAAGATGGAATCAACACCATTTACCAGGGATAAGAAAGAACAAGAGAAAGTTGAGTAGAATTAAACCAGTAATTCTCAAATTCAGCGTGCATCAGAATTACCTGGAGAACTTGTTAAAACATAAATTGTTAGTCTCTAGCCCCAGAGTAAGGAGGCCTGTGGGCACAGTGTTTAAGCTTGCAGCTACTAACTGAAAGTCAGCTGTTCAAATCCACCAACTGCTCAACAGGAGAAAGATGTGGTGGTCTGCTTTCCTAAAGATTATAGCCTTGGAAACCCTGTGAGACAGTACTACTCAGTCATATATGGTCACTATAAGTCAGCATCTACTCAAAGGCAACCATTGGTGGTGTGTATGAGAGCCCCAGAGTTCTGATTCAATAGATCTAAGGTCCGTCCCATAATTTGCATTTCTAAATAATAGAAGAGAATTGTTTAAGCTTAGATCAAAAGTAAAATGCCTGAATTAACAGGTTTACACCATTTTCAATAAAATTAAACCAGACTTTTCACAGATGCCTGTCCCTGGGCCCCTTATCTGGTTAAACTGCCATAAATAACTAAGGGAATGTTTTATCTGAGGTCAAGCCAGGATGTGGAAGGAATGGGGTATCCCAAGAAAGGGGATTTTGACACAGACACATTAGTGCAAAATGATATAGAAACAAAGTCTAAAGAAGAAATCTTGGGCAACCAACTTGTTATCTAAGTTTCCCAGGCACCAAGAAGGTTTCACTTGGACACAGAGTTTATAAGAAAGAAGTCTTAGTGTTAATTCTTATCACAAGCTCCATCCCAAGAAATGTCTTGTATCAACTAAGACATATTTTGGGAGTTCTGGTAGCGTAGTGCCTAAGGCACTTGACGGCTAACCAGAAGGCTGGCGGTTCAAACCCACCAGCCACTCCTTGGAAGGAAGGTTGTGCAATCTACTTCTGTAGTGATACCGCCTTGGAAACCCAAGGAGGGGTTGCTATGAGTCGGGTCTGATTTGATGGCACATAACAACAACAAGACATATTTTATAACCTGTTCAAGAAAACAGATAAGTTGTGAACATCCTGTGACTATGATTGTAAATCCAAATAGCCCATCTAATTATATCTAATAATTTGCATCCAATGGAAGCCTTTCCTCTTTTCCTTAACTATCCCTTTTGTGACCTCAACAAAACTACCCAATCAATGATTACTCTTTGTTTCTTGCCCTACATCCATCTCTGCTTAGGATCTCATGAAGTCACCATGTTTTCACTTAAAGCTGATGATTTCCTATTCAAATACCTCTCCAATGCTAAATTTTTGTTTAAGGTCTGAGTGTTTTTTCCCCTATAACAAAGGGGATTCTCAATGATTCTGAGGCTGTCAGACCAGTAACAACACTTGGAGTAGGGACTCTCCAGATACCATGTGATTCGTATGCACATTACAGTTTTAGACATACTGGTCAACATTCTTAGTTCTCATATTCCACTGCACATTGCAATTACTTGAGGAGCTTAAAACCAGTACCTAGATCCCACCTGTAGAGACTGCTTTAATCAGTCCGGATTGCATACTGGGTATTGAGACTTTTAAAACTCCCCAGGGGATTCTAACGTGCAGCTAAATTTAAGAACAAATGGAAATTCTCTGGATTTTAATCCATAGGTACCATATATCTACACAGAATTTTCAACATCCTCTCCTCAAACTAAAAGGAGCTCTGGTGGTGCAGTGGGAGAAGCTTTTGGCTGCTAACCAGAGGGTTGATGGTTCAAACTCACCTGCTACTCCTTGAGAGGAAGATGAGGCAATATATGTCTGTAAAGATTTACAGTCTTGGAAGCCCAGTGGAGTTTGCAATGAGTCAGAATCGACTTAATGGCACTAGGTTTGGGTTTGGTTAAAAACTGACCCATCTAAAAAGCACTCATTCTTTCAATTTGCTAGTTAGTGTTAAGTGTTTTTGAAGAGTGGTAGAAGTTGGGGGTGTAGAGAGATCCAATAGACTGTGACTGAGCTACAAGTCAGGAAGAGCAACTTTGGGTCTCATTCTCTATTTATTCAGTGTGTGACTTTACTTAGTTGAATATGTTATTTAACTTCTCTGTTTTATCTCCTGTTTTTTGTAAGTGTAGACTATTATGAGTATTTAGCTAAAAACAAAACAAAACAAAAACCCACCAAACTCACTGCCCTCAAGTCCTTTCCAACTCATAGCAACCCCTCCTTGGGTTTTCGAGGCAGTTTCTCTATGGAAGTAGATAGTCCAGTCTTCCTGGCAAGGATTGGCTGGTGGGTTTGAACTGCCAGCCTTCTGATTAGCAGTCAAATGCCTTAGGCACTGTGGAGCTCCAATATAACTTTTGTAATTTGAAAGAAATTTTACGAAATTAATGCTAAGATACCAGAGCTCCCATTTAGTAAAAGAACTTGGAAAATTTTAAATGGTTATAGAGAATTACTACAATGGAAAGGATGATAGTGGTGTTATAGATGGTACATTATGGATTTAAAAAAAAAATTAATACAGCTCCCAGTTTAAAAAATATTCTCCCAGATTATCTGTTTTATGAGAATCCCAAATAAGAATACTAAAGAGTAGCAGCTCAAATGCCATCTGCTCAATGAAGTTTCCTTGGTCCAAGGTAACTAATGTGATTATAATCCTGCAGTAAAAACATGTAAAGCTTATTATACCTTACAGGTGTCTCTCCTAATAGAGGTCACCCATTCAGCACAGTAGCTAGGAGACCTCTATGTATATGCTTATGTAACTAAGTGTAAATTGTTAAATAATATGTTGTTTCTCTGCATATGTGAATTAAAACACAATGTTATCTTCTTCCCATTGTTAACAAAAGAGTATCAGACTGCTAAGATTCTATGAATTGTTTTAAAATCATAATTAAGTAAAGAGAAAGTGTGGTTCCATTTCCACCTGCGATTTCTTTCTGAATTAGTTATATAATGGCTCCATCTTCTGGCCAATCAAATAAAGACTGTTCAGGTTCTAAAATGCAGGTACGCTTAATGTTTCTTAAATAATTGAACCAATCTAGTGTACGTCAGAAAAGGAATAAGGTGAATTTTTCATTCAGAAAAGTTCCACAAACTTGACTAACTTTCTCCTTGAGAATTTCACTGTTTGTTGATTAAACCAACACTGTCTTTCTAATGCTGCCATGTAAAAATGGTATGGTGTCTTGTATGTTTTGCCCACTCTAATTTCTTTTGTCATTGTCCCTCATTCTTCCCTCTTGGTGCTTCTATTCATGGCATACCAAGGCCTACTGCTGCCCCTGAGGCTTCATGCAAACTCAATGGCTCATGCTCTGTACATAATTTTTTATTCTTCTTATAAGAACATAATAAGAAAATGTTCTTTGCATTCCTCACTGCACCCATTTTTGAGCTATGTTCTCAACTAGGTTCTCCAATATAACTCTTTTGTAATTTGGAAGAAATTTTATGCAGTTAATGCTAAGATAGCAATAAGAAATGATGGATAGATGCACTGACCCACTAACAAAGTTTGGTTATTAGAGATAGCATGTCAAACAGAAAGAAAGACTCTCAAGAGCAGATCTAGAGCCACTCATCTGTGAGATCTTTTGGGGCTTACTGGCTTAATTTAGTAGGAATGGAGATGGTTTGAAAAAGAAAGTTAATTTTAAATAAACATAAGATATGTGTAGTTGAATTTTAAGAAATTACTCTGGACCCATTTACTGTTTACATTTAAAATTCATGGAAACTTTTAACTCTGTCAGTAGACTATTTAATATTCATCCAACCAACCAACACAACCCATTTCACTCATTTTTCAAATCAAGCACAACATTAAAATACTAGACCATTTTAAATAGTTTTTCAGTATCTATCTGAGCCTTAGCAAATGCAACTTACTCTTTCAATATAATTGAATATTTAAAATACAGTGAGGTTAGTAAACATGTAATTTAATTAATTAGAAACAGCAGAAAGCTGGTTCCTATGAGGTGGAGGTTAAATATGTTTCTAGAATTCCTGCTTCTCCACACTGCTGTACCACTCCATCCTCTCTGGCATTGATCACTCTCCCCTCAGCTTTCTTCTTCTATCTCTGCTTGATACAATGATTTGCTATAATGTCTCATAGACTCAATAAATGGTACTTAAAGTTATATGGTTTACTATGGAAGTAACAGGGAGCTCTGGTAGCATAGTGCCTAAGGCACTTGACTGCTAACCAGAAGGTTGGCAGTTCAAACCCACCAGCCACTCCTCGGAAGGAAGGCTGGGCAACCTACTTCCGTAGTGATACTGCCTCAGAAACCCAAGGAGGGGTCGCTAGGAGTCAGGGCTGACTCGATGGCACGTAACAACAACAACAATGGAAGTAAAAGATTAAAACTTGGGATCAGAATCAACTCAGAAGTAACAGGAACAGAATCAACTCGAAAGTAACAGGCTTCGGTTTAGGATCAGTTTCAGGAAACACACAGGCAAAGTTTAGAATTCCTCCCTTCAGTGTAGGATAGCTCTCTCTCTCTGTGTCCCGTTAACACTTCCACCATGCACGTCCTTCAGGACAATTCTCCTTTCAGCCCCCTTATGATAGGCCTCCTCCCAGTCATGCAGGCGTCCTCTCTGCTGTTCATGCCACTCATCTTAATCTCTGTCTCAGGCCTCTGTTGTTGTTGTTGTCTGCCGTTGAGCCGGCCCCGACTCATAGTGACCCCTCCTTGGGTTTCCGAGGCAGTATCACTACGGAAGTAGGATTGCCCAACCTTCCTTCCGAGGAGTGGCTGGTGAGTTTGAACCGCCAGCCTTCTGGTGAGCAGTCAAGTGCCTTAGGCACTATGCTACCAGAGCTCCTGTCTCAGGCCTCTAGCTGTCTTAAATGTTATAGCTTCACTGGTAAGTCTTCTGTCCCAATACACTCAATTCACTGGCTCTCACTTTTGTTCTCTCTCTGCTTCTTCCCTCTTCTCTTCTTTCCTTACCTCTCCTCCGTGCCTTAGACCATTCTTGTGAGATTGGCTCCTTTATATAGAAAAGTGGCTCAATCTTATTGGGTGGATTTTCAAGCCACTAATTGCATAATAACTGACCAGTCCCATCACTGGACTGCATGTGACTATCTATTCGCATAATAACTGACATTTGCTGCTGGCAGGCACTGGCTTCTTCCCTGGACAAAAATAACAAGCTTCCAAAGAACTAGGGTAAGTATAACAAGGACAGCAGTGACAACAGAAATTTCCCAAGCAGTTTATTGTTTGTTTGTTGTTGTTTTGTCACAAAACCAAGGCAAAAAGCCATACATATGAATTCATTTAACTAGACAGTATTTTAGAAATCCAGGTTGAGGCTTATTGCCATTATAGCTGTTGTTTTGTTTTACTTTTTACTGAGAGGGAAAAAAAATTCTTAGAATAGAGAGAGAGTGACTTATACTTAAATAGAAACTATATTTTTTATCTTTATATTAATTTATGGAAGTTCTATTTTATTTTTGTATGCATTAGTGTGTTCTGGGCCAAATAAAGAATAATATTTATACCAACACAAATTTAGTCTATTCACATGTCTCTTGGGAAACAAAAAGTGACCTGAATAATATAAAAAAATGTTAGGAAGAAACACTGGTCCTTCTTCTCTCTCAACTTCTCTACATTATTGTTGTTAGTGACCAACAAGCCAATTCTAACTCATGGCCACCCCATATGTGCAGAGTATAACTGCTTCATAAGTGTTTTCAAGGCTGAGAACTTTGGGGAGCAGATCACCAGTCCTGTCTTCTGAGGTGCCTCTGGATGAGTTTGAACCACCAATGTTTTTGCTAGTAGTAGAGCACTTAACCATTTGCACTGTTCAGGAACTCCCAACTTCTCTACAAGAAGTATAAAATTTCTGCTATGGTGTGTGCATTGAATGTGGTAGACATAAACTTAGCCTCTTCTAATATGTTAGTGTTGAGATAGATATTTTTTCTTAAAATGAAAGACAAGAAGGCATTACTTTTGAAAGATAGTAAAGAACCTCTAAGAAGGAATAAAAGAATAGGATACTAAAAGTTCCAACATCAAAATAATCATTGAGCCTATTTTGAACCTTCAGTGAGCACAGTATTATCAGCTAATAGTCACACATTTCCTAAAATGAAATGTGAGAGGAAGGTAAATGTTAGCCAAAGATTTTTTTGCAGAATAGTTCATTCAATCGATCTTTAGTAGATACTTGTTGACTACCTACTTTGCATTAGGCACTGTTCTAACCGGGGGTAAAAGCAGTGAACAGAGAGAAAAATTCTACTCCTAAATAATAATAATAACAATAACAATAATGATAACAAAAATAACACTCGCTAATAATACTGGCCATTCATGTACCAGATGCTAAGTGCTCTACTCATCTAATTTCCCCCCAATTTATATTATGACAAATTTCTTCTTTGTCTCTTTCCTTTCTTTGCTATACTGCATTCCGTCATTTTCATTAAGAAAATTCACAATAATCCAAGTTTATTATAAGCCAAAAAAACAAATCAAACCCGTTGGCTTCAAGTGGCTTCTGACTCATAGTGACTTATAGGACAGAGTAGCACTGCCCCATAGGGTTTCCAAGGTTGTAATCTTCATGATAGGAACTCTGGTGGTGCAGTGGTTAAAAGCTCAAGTGTTAACTGAGAAATGGGCAGTTTGAACCCACTCAGTAGCAGAAAGATGTGGCTGGCTGCTTCCATAAAGATTTATAGCCTTGGAAGCCCTATGGGGCAGTTCTACTCTGTTCTATAGGTTCACCATGAGTCAGATTTGACTAGAGGGCAACGGCAATCGTCATGAAGGTAAACTGCCATATCTTTGTCCCATGGAGCTTTTGGCAGCAGCTGAGCACTTAATCACTGGACCATCAGGGCTCCTCATTATAAGCAGTATGGCAGAGATGGGGCTTAGGGATAGAAGAGAGTATTGGTAATTAGCAGAGTTAGGGAATAAATTTTACTTCTGAAATCCTCCTCACTCTGAGTTATTAGGTCAGGCCTGAGCAGTACTCAATTTCGTGGGATTTAGTTCCCCATTAAAAGATTTGTACTTAAATGAGGCCCGATATCTAGGTCCCACTCAAACAGCCAGAGGAATCAAGAGAACTAAGTGAAAAAAAGTTAAGGATGAAATAAGCGAAATTGAACAGCGAGGGAAAACCAGGTTAGGCAAACCTCAGCAGGCAAATATAACTTGCACGGAGCCCATCATAAAAGGCAATCTGCAGGGCTGATGATAAGAAATGGATATAGAAAATATTCATGTGCACCACAGCCAAGAATGCCCTATGTGATAGTAGGTAACTCTGGAATTGTGACTTGGCCTCCAAAGGTAAAAACAGCAGCTATCCCCCAGTTCTGGACCACCATGACCTTGCAGGTTGCTCGCTCTGCCATACGAAGCTCTCTTCAAGTATGCCTTGGGAAGGAACGAGTTCCTCTATGCAGCTGCATCCACTCGCTCCTTTATATTCTTACCTAGTTTTCATCATTTGCTCTCTTTGTTGGCTAGTTTGTGTAAGCTAAAGTGAGAACAAATTTTAACCAAATCCTCATTGATACTTAATTTCTTTGGAAAAGACAGGGAAATGAAGCTGGCTTTATTGGTTTCATCTCAGCAGTAGGAGCCCTGGGTGGTACAGACAGTTCATATAATGATGTCAGCTACTAACCAAACACTGAAGGTGTGTGCCTACCCAGAAGTGCCTTGGAAGAAAGGTCTGGTGATCTACTTCCAAAAACACAGCCATTTAAAGCCATATAGAGCGCAGTTCTACTCTGACAAATGGGGTCACTATGAGCCACTGGTGACTAGACAGCAAGTGGTTTACTTTTTCAAAGACAACAATGTCAGGCAGTTCTGCTTCCAAATCAGTGGGATATTTCCGGCCCACCCACTGCCATCAGGTTCCAACTCATAGTGACCCTACAGGACAGAGTACAACTGCCCCTTAGAGTTTCCCAGGCTATAAATCTTTACTGAAGCTGACTGCCTGGTCTTTGTTCCATGGAGCAGTTGGTGTCTTCTAACAGCCCACCCTTTGATTAGCACTCAAATGTTTTCACCATTGCACCACGAAAGCTCCTTCCTTCTGGGGAGACAGAAACTCTGTGTACAGAAACCTTCAATTACAAATGTTTACTCAATCACCCTCTGGTCCTCGGTGCAGGCCCCCATGAAATTTAAGTTTCTATCATAAACCGACTCTTATATTTGTTCCCTTTTACAATTCCTATGATCACCATTGCAGAAGTGAGTGTGTGGATGTATTTGAAAACATTTCACTTTGAAAAGAGAATAATGTGTGTATGTTTGAAAATATTCCCACTTATTTTAACCATTTTTCAACTCTTCACAATTTTCAAAAGTTCATATATGTGTGTGTGTGTGTGTGTGTGTGTGTGTGTGTGAACACTCATTGAAACAGCAGTCAAGAAATCAGACATTGATTCCACTGGGCAAATCTGCTGCAAAAGATCTCTTTAAAGTGTTGAAGACAAAAGATGTCACTTTGAAGACCAAGGTGCACCTATCCCCAGCCATGGTATTTCAAACACCTAATATGCATATGAAAGCTAGACAAAGAATAAGGAAGACCTAAGAAGAATTGATGCCTTTGAACTGCAGTGTTGGCAAAGAATACTAAAAATACCATGGATGGTTATAAGAGCTACCAAATCTATCCTCACAGAAGTGAAGCCAGAATGCTCCTTAGAAGCAAGAATGGCCAGACTTCATCTCATCTATTTTGGTCATGTTGTCAGAAGTGACTGGTCCCTGGAGAGGAATACCATGCTTGGAAAAGTGGAGGGGCAGAGAAAAAGGGGAAGATCTCAGCAAGATGAATTGACACAGTGGCTGTAATGATGGGCTTAAGCATAGCAAGTCCTGTGAGAATGGCATAGGACCAAGCAGTGTTTCATTCTGTTGTATATAGGGTTACTATGAGTCAGAATCTACTGGATGGCACCTAATGACAACAACAACATATATATATATATATATATATATAAAGAAGCATATGTACATCATATGCTACTGGCTCTAAGCTGTAGGATTTTGGTTTTTTCCTAAATTTTTGGTAGTTTTATAAATTTTATTTTTTATCTGAATTTTTTAAAAACTAAGTGTGAGTCACTTTTATCAGTAGAAAAAAAAAAAGACATTTTCCTGTTTATTAAAAAAAAAATCTTTATAAGATCATGTTCAACAAAGAGCCTCCCTTGGCCATATTGATGTCTGTGCACCATGAGTAGAAGGCACCCTGGTGGCTCAGTGGTTAAGCGCTTGGCTGCTAATGGAAAGGTTGGTGGTTCCAGGACACTCAGTGGCTCCCTAGGGAAAGAACTGGTGATCTGCTCCCATCAAGGAAATTGACTGGATGACTGGACAGCACAGGATAGTGAAGACAGCACAGAGAAGAGGAAATAGAGTGCTGCATCACAAACACAGGTCTGCCTCTATTGTGTAAGGCTCATTTGTCAAGTGTCCCTTTTGGGAACAACTGTAGTGATATATAGAAAATTGTATGGCATTTGTCTTTCTGAATATGACAGCAACATGAGTATTAGCTTATTTTCCAGGGCTCACTTCAGAGAATTATGTTCTTTTCTTGCCTCAGTCAGTGGATCTTCAAGAGCTTCAATCAAAACTACAAAATAACTGGGCAAATAGCATCCTATCTGATTTGTATCATATTCCTGAAGATGCTTAGAGACTATACATTCTTAATTATTAAAAAATAGTACAAAACTCTCATCCAAAGAGGCCGAGTCTCATAATAAAATCCTTAAGCCTGTATTAAAATTGGAGAAAATCCTTCAGCAAATAAACTTTAGAATGTGAGCTCCTGTAATATTGAAATATTGATTATTCTGTGACTATATATCCCAAGGGGAGCTCTGGTAGCATAGTGGCTAAGTCACTTGCCTGCTAACCAGACGGCTGGCGGTTCAAACCCACCAGCTACTCCTCGGAAGGAAGGTTGGGCAATCCTACTTCCGTAGTGATACTGCCTCGGAAACCCAAGGAGGGGTCGCTATGAGTCAGGGCTGACTCGACGGCACATAACAACAACAACAACAACATATATCCCAAGTGGAAAAATTTTGAAGTCAGAATTATTTCTTACAACTAATCTGGATAATATAGCCATATTATCAGGACTATCTCTGAAATCTACAGAATAATTATCAGCAATTTATTCTATGTAAGTAAATTTATTTCTTTATTATAGATTAATTTATTCGATGTCAATACAGCACAATAAAACCCATTTGGGGTCTGAGAAACATTATTAAGCTCCTCACATTAGTCACTTGTTTCCATATCTGTTGTTGCCATCCTAGCCAGGGCCCTCATCGCTTCATATCCAGGTTGTTGTTGGAACTTTCTGTTTTCAATCTATTAGATCAGAATAACAGCCTCAAATTATTCTTTCCAAAGCCCAATATTCATATAGACAATGCTGATTAAAAACATTCAGTGAGCTTCCATGACCTGCAGGATAAAATCTAGACTGATTGTTTCTGTGCTACACTCAAGCTGCTTGCTTTATCATTCTCCTCTCCATTCAGTCCTGTCACCCCAATCAGTCAGACTTCTATTATGCCATATACTTTTTCTACATCTCCTCTTTGGATCATGCTATTTTACTTCCTAGTCTGGAATATTTTTCCCTCAGTGTATCCAAATCCCCCCTTATCAGAATACAACCTTTGGGGTCCGTAAAGAAGAGAAGTTTGACATGAGCACAGTAGCTGCTGCTCAAAAGGGTAGTTTGATTTCAGGAGAGGGGCCAGTTGGTAGGAAACTCAGTATTGGAGGAAGAAGGTGATTCTCAACCTGCTAGCAAAGTGGGAGGACTAAGTCTCTGAGATTTATTCAAGTGAGTTGCCAAGTCAATCAGAGCAAACAAATCCAAGAAGTTGATGTGAGAGTTGAACGGAAATATTCAGAGGGAATAAGTATCGATGTAAGTATCAGTGGGTCAGGGCCAGTTCAGGAATGTTGTGAATATTATGTACTCTCTCCAGCTGTCCTCTTATAGTTTGGCATGCTTTGCAGAATTGGGGGATATCTTTAAATTAAGAACCCTATTGTACCGCACACTCTTTCTTTCTTTTCTTTTTTTTAACTCCAATCAATCCAATTTTCTCCAGGCCTCCATGAAACTTTCCCAGATCACTTCAGCACACTGGTATCTCACCTTCCTTGGATGTCACATCAACTTTTATGTATATTCCTTATTTGAGGAAGAATCATGTAATTACCTCATATCTTTTATATTGTGGTTGTATTTTAACTTTCTGTAGTAATGTCCAATATAACCTCATAAGACTGTGAAGCTTAAAATTTCTTAAATATACAGATATGTATCTTTTATTATTTTACATCCCTCAAAATTTATAGGAAGGTTAAAGAAGAATACTCAAAAAAAAAAAAAAAAAAAAAGGCAAGGACGGGGCTCCAAACATCCAAATAGCCACCCATCGGAATACCAACATCAAAATGAGCAGGTCCTGACTACTTTTTCTAGCCTTATGTTCATTCTGCTCATGATTCTAAGTCTTGGAAGAAAGAAAATCTAGCTGGACCAGTTTGAATCATGTGTCCTCCCCCTTGACCAAAAGAGAGCAAGACACCTTGTCTGTACACAAAGAAGAAGAGGTAATGTTCTTAAAGAAAATCCTTATACTCATACCAAAAGGAGAATGAAGGAAGCTGAGCTTCCAAGAACTGATGTGCATTATAGTCCAATGCATATAACTCTGAGGTTTCATACATAAGATTCATTCTGGTGAAGGAATTCTATAATCAGTTTAGAAATAAGCAGGTAGAATGAGTTTAAGGCAATGGAATTTTTTAAAACTGGATTGCTATACTAAATCTTTAACTTTGAGGCAGAATTGGCCCCACAGTATGAGGTTTGGGGCAAGAAGTACAATCAGGTCAGTCACGAATGTGGACAGTGGGCATGTTGCCACGTGAGGAAGCCTTTGGGATCTAGGCTTCTCTCTCTACTTGGATGTTGCTTTGAGGTCACATTGGTAATGATTCTAACTGGTTCACTTGGAATGAGAATACCATGTTTTATGGTATAGGAAGAAGAGACAAATAAACAAAAATAACAATGCTGTACCTAACAGGGATCTCTATTGCCAAAAGATAGCTAAACCAAGTAGAATCTGAGTATACAAAAATGTAAACAAGAACACAGGCAGTGGGTGAGATAAACTGCTCAGTTACTCATCAGATGTGTCCAAATAAATAAATTTAGAAATACTACATTTTTTTCCCACTCAGTGTCCATAGATACTCATAAGTGTACAGAATATGTGTCAACTAATTTTATTTTGGAAAAAATAAAACTTTAAGCCTGACAATAAATATTGCACAGAACAACTGAAGAAACTTTAAAAAAAAAAAAATCCTTACAGTATGTATTTCTCATGTTCATGTTACTTTTAACTGCTTTTTTCTTCCTGTTCCCGTTTTATGCACAGGAACCAAGACTAGCCTAAAACCATCATTTGGCCTCGGCTGTGAGTGTCTTGATGCACTATATGATGATATCAAGTTCCTGATCACATCAGTGGAAAATGAAATAGTGAGTACAAACCTTGCTCTGTGAAAAGATTCCAGTTATTCCACTCTTAGCATTGGGGCCTGTTTTGGTTATCTCTAGTGCCACGGTGACAGAATATACCTTAAAAGTACGGCTTTAACAACAAGGAATTATTCTCTTACAGTTTAGGAGGTTGGAAGTCCACATTCAACATTCTAGCTCTAGGGGCTAGGTGAAAGCCCCTCAAACATCAGCTTCAGCTCTGCCTCTTGCTTCTGGCCCACTGAAGCTGGAGGTATCTCTTAGCCCAAGCAGCTGCTGGCTGCTGAAGCTGAAAAACACAAGGTCAACAATAAAATGGCACAGTCCTCAAATTATCAAGCAACATGGCAGGCTACTAATTCAAATCCATTAACAGTCCCAAGATTCGCCGACAACACGGCAGGCCGCTGAATGAAAACTTGGCTACGTGCAGGGTCCAAGCATGCCAAAAAGCTGCAGAGACCTTTCTCAAAGCTTCTTCTTATATACTGGAAGCAGACCACATTCCTAAGGCAGCTGCCCCAGTAGATTCCAGCATGAAGTTGATAACCAGTCTCATTATGGGGAATAACTACATTCCAGCTGCTCAGCCACTCAAACCCAGGCCCAGCCAAGTTGACACACAACTTAACTACCACAGATTCCAAAACTTGTGCCTTCCTGAAAACAGAAAAAAATCTTGAAAAAGTGGATTCCTTAAGGGCAAGGGGGTTAGACTCACCATGAACATACTTTAAAGAACTGAGCATTACATCTTATTTTACTAGTGACTGTACTAAACCCAGAGTGAAAAAGAACACAATGAGGACATAAAGTGAAAACAAGAAAAACTGTTTTCTTTGTAGGTGAACACAGTGAAGAAGAAATGAGTGTTGCTTAATATTTTTGATAAATACAAGAAATAATAAAACAATGGATCAGTCCCATTGTCATTGCTTAATATAATACTTGGGTTAGAGACTTGTTGTTGTTAGGTGCCGTCAAGTTGGCTCTAACTCATAATGACTCTATGTACAATAGAACAATACACTATCCAGTCCTGCACCAGCCTCAAAATCCTTGCCCTATGAGCCCATCATTACAGCCACTGTGTCATCTCGTTGAGGGTATTCCCCTTGTTGTCCCACCCTCCATTTCCAAGCATGATATCCTTCTCCAGGGAATGGTTCCTTCTGAAAAAATGATCAAAGCAGGTGAGACAAAATTAGAGAATAGTCATCACTAAACTTGTTGATCAAAAATCTGTGGCTCCAGTATTAAATATTTGGAGCTCCATTTCTAAAAATGATACTCATACTGGTGTGAGAAATTATTTTCCTTCCTAGATCAAATGGACTACCAAATGGAACTAGGAAGTTTTCATTTTCTACAGTGCTCCAAGGACCAGGTAGAGAGATGGATCCTATCTGTCCTTTCTTCTCTGACAATGAGCCCTAGCACTAAAGAAAATTTAAATGAAGTTCACTAAAGTTAGTGTACAACTAAAAAAGAGGAAAGAAAAATACAAAGCTGTTAAGATATCTGAATAATACATTTCCCAACAACAAGTACATTTAAATGTATCCTTCAATGCACACAGAAAACATCCAATATCATGTACATATTTCCCCTATATAAAGATAATTTCAGATACTTCAGTCAAGACAAAAGCATTAGCAAAATGTTTTACACGGTCTACAATCACTGTTTAACATGAATATTGCTATTGGCAGATATTGAAGCACTTAAACCTTATTTAAACATGCCCAGGAAGTGGTAATATTGGACTGAAGGTTATATTAAAATATTTTTAATTCTATCTGCAGACATTAAACTAAATGTAGAGGCTAGCAATTTTACTGACTCCTTACAGAGCACTTTTTTCCCCACAGGAAAATAAAGGAAGCATGTTATAAAAATAAAGAAGTTCTGTGGTGATATTGTCACAATGTAAAGTCCTTTCTTCTAAGCAATATCTTATAGAAAATCCCCATGGCAATAAAATGGGGTATGTGCTGCTTTATGTTATTGTTCTGGTTTCCTAGTGCCGCTCTGACAAGAATATACCACAAATGGGATGGCCTTAACAGACAGGAGTTTATTCTTACAATCTGGAGGCTTTAAGTCCAAGCTCAAGGTGCCAGGCTCTAGGGGCTGGATGAAAGCTCCTCAACCTTGGGGTCCAGCTTTGCCTCCTGCTCCCGGCCCTCTGGAGCTAGAGGTATTTCTTCACTCAGACAGCTGCTGGCTGCTGAGGCTGAGAATCCCCAAGGTTGACAAGTAAAAAGGCACAGTCCCGATGTTACCAAACCACACGGCAGGCTGTTAACTTAAGTCCATTGTAAGTCCCAAGGTTGGCAGAGCATAGCAGGCTGCTGAGCAATGACACGGCTACACGCAGGGTTCAAGCGTGCCATAGGCTAGAGACCGTTTTCAAGGCTTCTCCTAAAACCACATCCTAAAGGCAGCTACTCAGCTGCTTGTGGTAGATCTCACCATGGAGTTGATAGCTAGTCTCATCATAGAGAATAACTACTACCAGCTGCCTAGCCACTCAACCAGGCCCAGCCAAAATGACAAAAACATAACCACCACAGTTAATTATTTATTTATTGGTTTATTTATTTATTTTTTTGGGGGGGATTGAGTAAAAGGTATATGTGTATATGTGTATAGTGGGTGTTGAAGTAGTGGGAAAATAAGTTTAGAAAAACATGAAATTTTAATATAGCTTTCCAAATCTCCTGGGGATTACTGATCTGAGTTCCTAACTACAGGAAGTGCTTTGTGGTGGCCCAAACTCTGACTTCTTTGTCAGCCGATAGTTAATTCCTTGTTTTACACAAATGCGCCAAAACTAATCTGAAACCATAATTTAGCCTCAATTGTGAGTATCTCTTGATGCACGATTTTATGTCAAATTCCTGATCACATCAGTGGAGAAAGAAAAATCTTTTAGATTTCTATCACAGTGGAGCAGTTAACCAGATTAACTGCTTTGGGGTAGCCCACTCTATCCTGGTGTTTTTATTCACCTTATAGGCTTGTCTATCATTTGGCTAAAAGCTGAGCCACAGGATAAATTCATTTCCAGGCCTGAAGCGTGTCCAAGGTCCATAGGTTTGAGAGTTCTACCAGTCTCTATCGGACCAGTAAACCTGGTCCTTTTTTGGTTTTTTGTTTTTTAAATGATTTTGAGTTTTGTTGTACATTGTTCTTCCACTCTATCCAACATCTCCTACAGAGATCCCTCTCTGAGTGTTTGACAGTGGTAGCCAGGCACCATCTAGTTCTTCTGATCTTGGGGTCATGGTGGCTGAGGTTCACATCAATCATTAGTCCTACAGACTAATTCTTTCCATGCATCTTTGCTTTTATTCACTCTTTTTTGCTCCAAACAGGAGAGACCAATAGTTGTACATTAAATGGCTACTCACAAGGTTTTTAGAATCCAGATACTTTGGCTACTCATCCAAGTTGTTGTTGTTGTTGTTAAGTGCCGTTGAGTCATTTCCGACTCATAGTGACCCCATGCACAGCAGAACGAAACACTGCCTGATCCCGCGCCAGCCCCACAATCCCTGCTATACTTGAGCCCATCATC